>NC_059351.1:20833000-21191000 GCF_019703515.2 Myxocyprinus asiaticus
TGTTGAATGTTGATTTCACGTTGCGTAGTTACCTAGTTGGTGAGATGCAATGCTGGTCCATCTTTTACTCTCCGTGACAACGAGCTTAAAGCTAACTAGCTAACCACATAGCTACTTTCATTGCTTTTCAGCTGAGTGGAAGCTAATGTGTAAACTTGTATTCACCAAACTGTTTTGTTCAGGATTCACAGTTTGGTACCCCCTTCAACTGAACAATTCCAGTCATTGCATGTATAAAATGTAATATTTAAAAGTCTGGGTTTCCACCGTTGAAAGTTTCCCCTGAACTTGTATAGCAGAATATAATACAACACCGCTGCCGATGTTTATCTCATGACAGGTGTAAATGCTTCTTGTTTTACAACTTGCCCATAATTGACTAGCAGTATTAAAATAGTCAGCATTTGACTGATATTAAACAGTAATAGTGATGTTTATTTAGCTATTTATTTTATTTTTATTGATTATTTAATGGTCAGCATTTGACTGACACTAAACAGTACTGATGTTTATTTAGCTATTTATTTTATTTCAATTAATTTTTTATTTTAATGGTCAGCAACTGACTGATCCTAAACATACAGTATGCATGTTTATTTAGCTATTTATTATATTTTTATTTATTCTTTATTTTAATGGTCAGCATTTGACAGATACTAAACATACAGTACTGATTTTTATTTAGCTATTTATTTTATTTGAATTTATTCTTTATTATAATGGTCAGCAACTGACTGATACTAAACATACAGTAGTGATTTTTATTTAGCTATTTATTGTATTTTTATTTATTCTTTATTTAAATGGTCAGCAATTGACATACTAAACAGTACTGATCCTTATTTAGCTATTTATTGTATTTTTATTTATTCTTTATTTAAATGGTCAGGAACTGACTAATACTGAACATGCAGTACTGATGTTTTTTTAAGCTATTTATTGTATTTTTATTTATTCTTTATTTTCTCAGTGTTCATTTCTAGAATTTGTTGACAATGTATAATAATAATGTCAAATATTCTTTGATAAAAAAATATTTAAGAAAGCAGCCTTTGCATAGTCATATCGGTGCAAAATCGGTGCACAATCCACATAGAAATGGTCTGTTTTCATTCCAGCTCAAAAATTAACTATATCGGCCACCATATCCGTAATCTGTGAATTTTCCCCCTCTAAAATCGGTATCGTCTCAAAAATCCTATATCGGTCGGGCTCCACATTAAACAGTGTAGTGCTCTTTTTTTTTTCCCTTTTTCTTTTTTATTTCTTGCTTCTCTCAAGTTAACCTTAATTATGTGACCTGTAATCTAAACTCACCTTTGACATGTTTGCATTTGTCATTCCAAATAGGAGGAAATGTGACATGCTTCAACCTGAATCAAACCTGGTACCGTAAAAGCACTGAAGCTGAATCTTTGGACAGGTGTGTAGCACAGCAAACAAAAGTAGAATGAAAGGGAGAAATGGAGGAAAGAAGACAAAAGCATTCTGAAAACCAGGAGAGAGCTAGCGGGAAATAAAACCTTTCATATCTGATAATGTACATTGAATGTCTTGAGTGAAGAGGCTCTTGTTTGATTGGCATTCACTTTAAGACCCTCCCTCGTCACCGTCTTCTGTTCCCAGGACACTCTAAAACTGTCCATAGCGACCGGCTAAAGAGCAACTAAGAGACATTCATCTTGTCCACTCTGTTTGTCTGGCTAAAGAAACACATTGTAGACCCTCTCTGCCTCTTTTTATTATCTTTCTTTAACTTGAACTTTCTCTTGCTTTAGCTGTCTTGTTCTACTAACTTGATCACTTTACTTGAACCAGAATAGCATGTTACAAATGTTACCATTCAGAAGTTTGGACATTCTTGACTGGATTTGTTTCTCTTGATATTAAAAACCTTTCGATCCGAAGGCTTATGCCAGTGAATTTAATAAAGAATTTAATATATGTCTTAAGCTATTGTTGCAGGTAAATCTTTTTAACTGGTATAAACCAGCATGAAAGTGCCCAAAACAATAAGTAACAAGATTTTTGTAACCATCTGTAACGGGGTAAGGTGGTCAAGGAGGAGGCGAGAACCAAATGAACAGTCAACGTAAACCTTCATGACATAAATTAACTCAAATCAACTTAAACACAAACACACAGACACACAGACACACACACACAGTGGCCGCATGTGTCTCTCTCTCTCGAACTGGCGTCTCTGGCTTCCCTTTATCTCATTCTACTGATGATCAGCTGACTCAGTGCCGGCCGTGCACCCTCACGGCCCAGCCACGCCCTCCTCCTCGTTACACCGTCTTTTAACTGTAGTAAGATTTTAGACTTTAATATAGTTTAAGTGGTCATTTAAGCTGGTCATGAGCTTTGTTTGAGCTTTGGCTGTTTTTTTTATTTTGCCCAGCAGAGATAAAACTGATAAAACTTCACCTCTTTTGCCTTTGTCTTAATGAATTGTCCAGTGAAGAATAGCTGCTGCTTATTAAAGCAGAACTGGGAGGAGCTAAATAAAAAACAGGAAGTGATGCGGATCAAAGCCACACCATGCAGATGGTCACAATGACTCAATCACTGTGACATCCAAAAGCTTAACACAAAACCCAAAAGCGCATATGGAACTCAAACAGGTCTGTCTTTAAAGGTTTATAAGTAATTGTGAACTGTGGGTGATATGACAAAAAAACTTTTGTACAACGATAACAATCACAATATAGTCAAATCTTTCTGGAAAATTTATAAAAATGTGTTTAAATATTAAATAAATGTAGTGTAATACCTATAGTTAGAAACTCCAAACAAATATAGTCAAAGTAAAAAAATAAATAAAAACTTACCAAAAAGTTTCACATTATGCCACATTAGTCAGATTTGTTGTTAACCATTATTATTATTATTATTATTATTATTATTATTATTACCTTAACAATAAACACTTCTTGTGAAAAACAATTTAGCTAATTTTGCAGAGTGCACCATTTGGCTTTCATAGTATTCTGTTGCATTAGGGTTAGGAGGCATTTTGAGAAGATAAAACAGATTGCTTGTATTTCAAGTGATTATTGTCGTGCAACACAGTTTGCAGATGACATTTTTCAGTGTCGGCTTTTGGGAACCCACACCAGACACCACAGATGTCACACCATTTTTAATAGTGAGCTCCTCTTCATTTTCATGACTTGTTTGGGAGTCGTCTCATTCTGTGGAGATGTCTTTCTCCATTATGGTTTTTACTGTGTCAAAAATGAGTAGCGCGAGTTATCCCACACTGCGATCTCCTGTCTGTGGAGCACAATTGTCGGGAAGCCTGCTGTACTCACACGCAGTTGCGTGTTACAGAGATAGTGTGCGCAACATTCACGAGATATAGAGATGTGCGCGTCAGATGACAAGCATATTTACACAAGCACATGGATATTTATATATCGCGATATACAGTACACGATACAGCAAAATCTCTATCGATTGACACTTTATATCATTGCCACGATATATAGAGTCATATCGCCCAGCCCTAGTAATCGTTAATAATCAATTCCCCTATGAAGAAAAAAAAATGCAAATCTTACTTCCAGAACCAGACTTTTGCTCCCTATAGCAGGTAGCAAATCATAGTTCATGAATGTGACATGTGATGAATGTGACCCATTGACTGTTAGTGTTAGGGTAACACTAACCTTCGAAATGTCCTGCCTCAAGTTCCTGTTTCATTAGGACAAAAAACTGCACCAGTAATTTTAAGGTGTCTTTCAGATTTAATTTTAGTGAATGATTGTTTATATATACACTACCGTTCAAAAGTTTAGGGTCACTTACTCATTCTTTATTTTTTTTATTTATTTTTTTTTCACATTTTAGAATAATAGTAAAGTCATCACAACTATGGAATAATAGAAATGGAAATATGAGAATTATGTTGTGACTAAAAACTATGTTGCATCTACAAAAACTTTGCCTAGATTTTGCAGAAATGTACTCTTGGCATTTTCTCAACCAACTTAATGAGGTATCACCCTGGGATGCTTTTTAAACAGTATTGAAGGAGTTCCCATCTATATGCTGGGTACTTAGTGGCTGCTTTTCTTAATTATTCGGTCCAAGTCATCCATTTCAAAAACTTTTTTTTATTTTTATAAAATTTTAGTTTTGTAATTAAATAAATTAATATGTTGGCACAAATATATTTTTGTCTACAAAACTAATTTCAAACATTTAAGCATACGCCTTCAGATCAAAAGCTTTGTAAGATCATGAGAAACATTTCAGGCAAGTGACCCCAAACTTTTGAATGGTAGTGTGTGTGTGTGTGTGTGTGTGTGTGTGTATATATATATAGTTAGTATGCCCTTATAAAAGGTAAAAATGCCCCTGAAAATCAATTTAGTTGGCAAATATTGCCCCTTAAAAGTTAAAGTCTTGTGCTAGTTTGAGAGAATGTTTTCTTAGGCAAACCATGTAAGTCTTAGTTTTTCCGTGTGTGTATATGTGTGTCTTGTACTGCTCACCCAAGCATGAAGGTGCCAGCTGTATAGGAAAAGACATAGGGAGTCCTTCACCAAGTGTGCACCTTTCATCATGCTGCTGGGCACACAGCCCAGAAACACTTGACAGTGTTGTATTAACAGCCTGGTAGCAGGGTCACTGTACACCTTTAATGAGTGTGCATTTGTGTGTATATTTTGAAAGTGAAGAGGAACAATTGCACTGTCTCAGATTTCTCACCTATTTAATGGTGAAGTGTGTAATGTTTGTCTATATTCAAGTACTTCCTCCTAATTTAGTTTAATTTGCACAGTCAACTATAAGTAAGCCTTAAGACATTAGACGAGTAAAAACACTATGGCTTTGTGGCACTTTCAAAGCTATGTTTGTGTGATTTCCACAATAAATATATTCAAGTCAAGGTCAAGTTGTTGGATGGCCAGCAAGAGATACGTTTTAATCTTCGAGTAAAGATGGGAAAATTGTCATGTTGCAGGACGCGGGGTTTTGTCAAAGTTTTTCTAGAAAGTCAGTCCACTGGCGGCCATCTTTGGAATGCTCTCAGGAGGCTATTTCCAGTCGTGACAGTGCAGCTTGAATGGGGAAAGACAGAAATCTCAAAAATGGTTGGTCAAGATTATGATCAAAGAACATATTTTAAATTAGCAATAAAATTTGACGATACTGGAATCACAAGTTGTGCTTCTTTACCTCATATTACACTAAAAAAACGCCATTTTCCTGGCTTGTATTGCTAATGTGCATGCTCGTTTTTGAGTTGATTGACAGGCGATGTCTGCATCTAAAAGATAATTTGTCTATTTTAAATGTAAGGCGGGACTTCCTTTCTACACCTGTTGACTGTTGGGTGCTTAGAGCCTCTTGGTTAGGCGTTCCAATTTCTCTCATAAATTTTAATAGAAATGCCCTGTCTCTTCTAAGTTCTAGACTAAAAGCCAGAACATACTGCGATTTGTCGTGTGCTGCTACAGCTTGCGCAAATTCCGGCATCAGCGCAATACGTGCGGACTGTCTGCGTACAGCCCAGTTTTTCTAGACACACAATGATGCAAAATGTCTGTATCTGTGCACGTATCTGTGGAGTTGACAGGGCTTTAAGAGTATCACAAAGCAGTCTGTATGGGCTCATGGTAAAAAGAGTATACCTTAAAAGGCAGGAGCGCTCGACCATGCTTGACACGTGACGGTACATGAAAAAAATACCCTAGCTTTAAAGCAGAAAGTTTTGTCCACATTGTTTTAAACATCTAACCCAAAGTATTAAACTTCATCATCTATCTGCAACCACCCAGAATACTCAAGCAACAACTTAGCAATGTGTTAAAAATAGTTTTGAACATCCGAAGAACCTGTTGGCATTGTTCTGACAACGACCCACAACCTAGCATTGTATGACAACTTCTGCATAGGCAAGCACCACTGTTATTTTCAAAAAATCATCTTTAATATTTTCTCTTTCTCTTTTTGTTCCAGATTACACTGTTGTTCTCAACGCACCTGTGACGGCAAAGTTCTCAGGTGACCCAACAGAGTTGGAATGCAAAGTTGTGAACAAGTCCAACCTTCACAATGTACGACTAGGAGTGTCGTGGTTATACAAAGGAACTCTGCCTGGAGTTGACCCGGCAACTGCTCAAACAATTGCGTTATTGGATGAAAATGGAACCCTTGTACCAGGAAAGTCATACAAGCGTCGCATAGAGGTGGGACATATCACAGCTTCACGAACAGAACCTTACACGTTCAAGCTCCGTCTCCTGCACACAATGGACACAGACACTGGAGAATACTCTTGCACCGTCACAGCATGGATTCTGTCTCGTCATGGGAACTGGAAAAAGGTTGCAGAGTTCCTGACCCCTGGACTCAAAGTCAGCTTTGCTAACCAGCGTGAGTAAGCATGCGTTTGGATTCTATAAATCTTAAAGAGTTCACCCAAAAATCATTTACTTACTCACAAAACCTGTATGACTTTCTCCCCACCATCGAACACAAAAGAAAATAATCTCTATAGAGCCCAACGGTGCCCGCCCACTGTTTCAGCTGCCATGGTTCCGGAAGTATTTTCCCATACAGATTTTATTAAGTCTTTCATAAAAGAGTTCTATGTTATTAAGGCTCTACAAACACCTGCTGTTAATATCACAGATGAAATGTTCACGCCTCTGTTCTTGATGGCAGTGTTACCTCCACTCTTTGACTGTCTGACACATTGCAGCTCATTTTCTGCATCAATCCAATGCATTTTCCACATCCAATATCCATAGACACATTGGTACCGGTTGACTTACGCTAACAACATCTCTTTGTCCTCTGTAATGGGCAATTGTCATTTTCATGAGGAAGTAAACCAATGCAGTTTTCTATTACATGCTGATGTGTTTTTTGAGATGCAGGACTGATGCATGTCTCTGCAGGGCACAATTTATTCTGACATGTGCTGTGCAGTTTCAAAACAATATCACTGTACTGACAATTACAGTTGCAATTGCTGCTATAACAACTCTAAGAACATTTGGCATAATTTTGCCATTATCTTATATTGTCACTCCTATATTTAGATTTGTTCTGTATCTCAGGACACTTGGCAGTACTTTGTCTTTTTTTACAAAAGTCCAATAAGATGTTGCAAAGTACTAAATGTCTGAATTGCTGTAAACTGAGTGTTCTTATGTATGTATTTTTATGTTGAAATTTCTGCAGCTTGGGAGACTTCATGGAGTTCTTACGTTTCTTTAAATTATTAACCTTTTCTCTGATGTTTCTCCTTAAACCGATAACTAAGGTGGTGGGAAGGCTGATAACCGATTAATTGGCCGATTAGTTTTTAAAATCAATTTATAGAATGTTAACATTATTATTTTTATTATTGCGGGCACAGAAAAAGAGTCCAAAATGAATGAAATTCCATATGTGGTATATTATATGTGGATTTTGCCGATAACCAATAGTTCCAAAAATCAACTATCTGCACCGATTAATCGGTAAAATCAATATATCAGTCTACAGCAGACACAGTTGAAATAATAAAAATAACTTATTTGTGCTTTGTTTTTTTAATCGAAAAGCAGGCCCTGTCCTCGGTGTAGTGGCCCGACGTCTTCGAGAAGCGACGGCTGCCGGATCGACATTTGAGATGAGCTGCCAGGCCAACGCTCAAAACCTCCCGCAAGGAGTCGGTTTTTCCATTCTTATCTTATTTGAGAAGGCCGTAGGGTCACCCAGCCACAAACTGGCCTCATTGGGTCCAGACATGGTTCTTCGATTGGAGGACTTGGGTGAACCGGGTCGACGGAACAGCTTGATGCTGGTGAAGACTGGGAAGAAGGAGTTCCAATTCCGTATTCAAGGGGTGCAGGTGACTGATCGTGGGTTCTACTCATGTGAGATGAGAGTCTGGACGAAGCAACTTGGTGAAGACTGGGTGGAGATGGCCAAAGGAGTGTCCAATAAGGTTCAGATCGCCTTCGAGCACAAAGGTAGAGAATTTAAGGCATTTTTTAAATGTTTGTTCCATTAAACCATTAGCGTTTCTCTCTAGATAGCTAGCTGTAAACAAATTGACCCTTGTTTGGGTAAACAAATAATAGGTAAATGGAACACAAAAGCAGATTTTAAACATAATGTTAGCCTGAGTCACATGAGGATGAGTAAAAGATGAACATAGAAGAAGATTGTTGGAAGACTGGTTGGAGATGGACAAATCAGTGTCCAATAAGCTTCACGTGGCTTTTGAGCACCAGGGTAGAAAATGTAAAATGTATGTGGGTAGGGCTGGATGATATATTGAATATTCACAATATTATTGCATTGATTTTGCTGCCGATACACTGTAAAATTAAGCAATATCGTGAATATCGCGATGACTGTAATGTGCATTTTATTGGGCCACTATGTTTCATAAAGAACGCGACATTAGACTAATTTCACAATTGTTCAGGGCTGCACAGTTCATCAAAATAACATTAAAATCTCAGTATTGTCATGTGTGATTATTAAACCACAAATGGCTGCGATTTACTTCAATGAATACATGGTCTGTGTGCACTTTAGAGTGAACGAGTGACGCAATGTAGCTGTCTCAGAGCAGTTTGCGTGCATTGTGAAAGCAAAGTGCTGCAGGTTTACACATTTGCGCAATTCCGAAAATTTGTAACCGCTACGGGACACCGTATCACAGAAAACAAGGTGACAGCTTTTCACCAAGTTTGTAACGAGCAACATTAAAAACAAGACACACTGACACTACAGTGCACATGCAGTGTTTTACCAAAATAAAAGCTCCAGATGAAGTAAACATGACAAAATTATATTACTATTGTACAAAACAATTATAATCTGCAAAAATAATAATAATAATTATCCGTTGATGTGTTCGTAATGGTAAATTTTTTCATTGGTAAGTAATGCTGATTTTTCCATTTTTACCTAAAAAACATATAGTTCTGGCATTATAAAAATATTGCTTACTCTGCCATTACCAGTTTGGGGAGTTTGGGGTGGCACTATCTGTTTGTTCGGTCAATGGCACATGGAGGGAGCAGTTGGGAAAACAATATTTATTTTTGCAGTTCCATTTGGTGAGGCTAGTGGCGCAGACAAGTTGACCTACAAAAAGTTAATGAACTGTATTTCTTGGCGAATTAACACATTTTTGCGATAATTGTGAATTCCTATATTTATTAAACACTGTTACACGCCGCTCTGGAAAACTCAAATCTGATTGGTCAATGATGCCATCCAGTGGTCCTATATTTCTACTGTAACAACTGCACATCCACATATTAGACCGCTCATCCTGGTACTGCGAGCTGTCTCTCCTGCTTCTCGGATCACTGTGCGAACTCTACAATAAGCTATTAAAATAATTTAAACTCAAATCAATGTTTCATGTTTATGTGTTTATTTATTTGGTTAGTAGCCATGTAATAAGCGGGATAATGTACAGTCTGCAGGTTATCGCAAAATAAACCCCTTCAGGCTGATACAAACCCTGATCACCCTGTCAAGATTAATTGTGCGATAACCAGCTGAATGTACATTATCCCTTACTTAGTGTCTTGTACTATCATATTACCGTCACTGTAACGCATGACCTGTCATGTCTTATAACATTTGCTTTCATATACACTGGCGGCCAAAAGTTTGGAATAATGTACAGATTTTGTTCTTATGGAAAGAAATTGGTACTTTTTTTCACCAAAGTGGCATTCAACTAATCACAATGTATAGTCAGGACATTAATAATGAGAAAAATCACTATTACAATTTGAAAAAAAAAAATTCAGAACTTCTTAAACTACTTTTTCTCATCAAAAAAATCCTCCATGTGCAGCAATGACAGCTTTGAAGATCCTTGGCATTCTAGCTGTCAATTTGCCCAGATACTCAGGTGACATTTCACCCCACGCTTCCTGTAGGACTTGCCATAGATGTGGATGTCTTCTCGGGCACTTCTCATGCACCTTACAGTCTAGCTGATCCCACAAAAGCTCAATGTGGTTAAGATCCATAACACTCTTTTCCAATTAACTGTTGTCCAATGTCTGTGTCTTGTTTTTCTGTTTCAAAAGTGGCTTTTTCTTTGCAATTCTTCCCATAAGGCGTGCACCCCTGAGTCTTCTCTTTACTGTTGTACGTGAAACTGGTGTTGAGGGGGCCTGGGTAGCTCAGTGGTAAAGACGCTGGCCACCACCCCTGGAGTTCGCTAGCTCGAATCCCAGGGCGTGCTGAGTGACTGGGAGGGTAGAGTCACATGGGGTAACCTCCTCGTGGTCGCTATAATGTGGTTCATTCTCGGTGGGGCACGTGGTGAGTTGAGCGTGGTTGCCGCGGTGGATGGCGTGAAACCTCCACGTGCGCTATGTCTCCGTGGCAGCGTGCTCAACAAGCCATGTGATAAGATGAGCGGGTTGATGGTCTCAGACACAGAGGCAATTGGGTTTCCGGACTGAGGCGAATCACTACGCGACCTCGAGGACTTAAAAAGCACATTGGGAATTGGGCATTCCAAATTGGGAGAAAAAGGTGAAACCCCCCCCCCCAAAAAAAAAAGAAACTGGTGTTGAGCGGGTAGAATTCAATGAAGCTCTCAGCTGAGGACATGTGATTCTCAAACTAGAGACTCTGATGTACTTATCCTCTTGTTTAGTTGTACATCTGACCTTCTGCATCTCTTTCTGTCCTTGTTAGAACCAGTTGTCCTTTGTCTTTGAAGACTGTAGTGTACACCTTTGCATGAAATCTTTTTTGGCAATTTCAAGCATCGTGTAGCCTTCATTCCGCGAAACAATAATTGACTGACGAGTTTCTAGAGAAAGCTGTTTCTTTTTTTGCCATTTTTTACCTAATATTATCTTTAAAACATGCCAGTCTGTTGCATACTGTGGCAACTCAGAAACAAACACAAAGACAATGTTAAGCTTCATTTAACAAATCAGTAGTATTTGATATAATGGCAAGTGATTTTCTTGTACCAAATTAGCAATTTAGCATGATTACTCAAGGATAAGGTGTTTGAGTGATGGCTGCTGGAAATGGGGCCTGTCTAAATTTGATAAATGACATTTTTCAAATAGTGATGGTGCTGTTTTTTACATCAGTAATGTCCCGACTACATTTTGTGATCAGTTGAATGCCACTGTGGTGAATTAAAGTACTAATTTCCTTCTGAAACAGCTAAATCTGTTTGGCTGCCAGAGTATGTAAAAGCAAAATTTCTTAATGTTGGTCATTGCCATACAGCTGAAGCTATTTTCATCTTGTTTAATCAAATTTCACAAGGTCCAGTATTTGATGTATCCATCGGTTCTGACACAACGAGTGTTAGCCCCTGGGAAACCACCAAGATGGAGTGTGATGTGAGTGTTACCGGCACGTCCCCTGCTACAGGCGAGTACACATCATTTTTTTGTAATCAACACATGGAGAAAAAATAAAAGCACAGATTAAGGCTATTTATGGATTGTATTACAGTGTCAGTTGTAATTCTCTATTTGAGAATGGCCATTATTCTGTGTTTATCTAAACATCATACGAGTATGTTAATATAGACATCTCTGAGCTGAAAGCAAACATGTTTAAAGGTGCAGTATGTAACAATTTTCATGTAATATTCACCTTTTATTTGCCGATGTGTGAACGGCTCGTAACGCAACTTAACAAATTAGCCCTTCCTGGACTTCCTAGGTTGCCTATTAAAGCCTGTAGACTGATTTTCATGAAAAGGGAGTGGGCCGGATTTGCTGGGAAAATCCAAAGGATGTGACGTTTATGTGTACTCCAAAAAGCCTTGCCTCAGTGCTTCTCTTCCACTATTCAACAGCGACAACTGTATGCAACACTAGGTAACGTTATCTTTGAGATGGAAACCAGTAAACGGCCGGCTCCCAGCACAACACTGACTCCTACACAAACTCAGAGTAAGCCAAAAAAACAAAACATTTATCTACTGAATCCCGTCTAGCTAAGCAGGAACGTGATTGTGGTCGAGCGAAAACTAGAGTGAACATCGGCAGGGCATTTGATTCCTGGAGGGACCTTCGTTTGTTTTTGTGGATCAAAACTGACCCTGACTTGGCATTCTTGTTATTGAACAGGTAAGCTTACATAACTGTAAAGCATGTGAAATATAGTGTCATAAGGATTGATCTGTGTAATTTTTGCCTACTAACGCTGACGAATTGTAAGCTACCTTGCTTCGTAACTTTCAAATAATTTCAACTATCTTCTCTTTATACTAAAAGTCAGGTATGCTGATTCACAGTAACTGACATAATGTTAATATGTAATTATTCAGCAAGGTAAACTACAATAACACATGAAATGAATGCTAGACAATGTTCAAGATAATGCAAAAAGCTCCATTCATTAGTGTAACGTAACTTGGTTATACAGAAAATATGTACATTCTATTGTTATAAAACAATAGCGCATCGATATATCAAAATGACAGTTGTGATGGAATCACATCAGTACTGAATTGTGTCAACATATTTACAATGTACAGTCTATTTTATAAACAGCTACTGTCATCATCCACCAAATTTAGCTAACAGCTATTGATAAAGCTGGCTAGCTAGCTAATGCCGACACTGACTGCATTTATACGATAGCCTATGTATCATGCAAAGAAAAGTGATTACTTCAAACTACAGTCTCGCAAAGCCAGACCTATATCCACACTTTTTTTTAGCCCTGTTCCAGCACTGGAGAGTCAAATATAATATACAGATTCAAAGTTTGTTGTAAAACAATAATAACTGTGTAATTTTAATTAGGCTACCTCATCTGTCAGCATGATGTCGGTGAATCACATTCAGCCTCTTTGTACATTACATCATTGTTTTAGCCGATGCTCTCTCGCATCCCTATGGAGTGTGTGCACGTAGCGCGAGCATGAGCAACAGGTAGCTGGCTGCAGTTCACTTAATGGCCACAAGTGTCATTAATAACAAGGGTTTCTGAATCTTACATACTGCACCTTTAAGATGAGCACAAATACATTTTTTATTATATGTTAAAGGGATGAGTGTCATTTTTTTCTATGTTCAAATAAGTTTCTCGTATCCCAGCTATAAGTAAACCATTTGTAGGTTGACTTTCTAAAGTGTGTAAACGTTGTGGCACTTTCAAAGCATTATTCTGAGTAACTAGAAGTGTGTGTGAGAATTAAATTTTTACATAGCCTCAATTTATTTTTGTCTACTACAATGCTTGGAAATATCTACTTGTCAGTTTGCTCAGGAAACACCTACAACCTGTTGCACAACTCACAGAGCATAAATGTTAATCAGAATTAGGTAATAAACTGCAATTTTTTTATGATGTTACTTCCTGAATGGAATCAAGTTCACACGTGTCTATTCTTGTCCTTTTTGCAGTACAAAAGTTGAAATTAATGTTTAATGTTGGGAAAACAGTTTGCAATAGGACTGATGTCTTGGGAACCTAGTCACAATGTGTTGTTTTTTAACATGCACTAACATGCCACGCTGCATGGAGAATTAAACACCATATATTACGATAAAAGTACTACTAATGCTAAATAGATCATATATATATATATATATATATATATATATATATATATATATATATATATATATATATATATATGCTGATGGGGAAATTATGTAGTGTTTTGGTAAAATTTTACAATAGGCTCTATACGTTAACATTAATTGGTGAATTAGCTATCATCAACTAACAATGAACAACAGTTTTTACAGCATTTATTAATCTTGGTTAATGTTACAGTAATTAAAAGATGTACATTTGCTCTCCATTGAATTCCATAGCTTTCCAAAGAAGCATTTGAGATATTAAAGAGAGCTCATTTGTGATTTCCATTTCCTTTGGGAGTGCAATGTATGCTTGTGAGTTTATGTGCATATGTTTTAAAAACTTTATAGCCTAATCGCCTCTTGTAGTTCAGGGTGTGCCAATTCAAATGTTTGCAATATTTCTTGAAGACACATAAATGCCATATTGTTTCCCCATAAGGATGCTTTGACTCATTGCAGTTTTTCCTTCATCTAATATCTCTCATTCGCTGCTGCTTTATTATTTCTTAAGGCTAAAGGCTTGCCGCATCATTAGCGCTAGGATTAGAGGGATGAAACAGCTTGAACTTCCTCTTGGTTGTGGATCTTTGTTGCCATTTTTCATGTCTTATGTAATGCTCTGCATGCCTGTTGTCCTGGAAAACAAATCTGGAAACTGCAAAAATTAAAAGAGTAGGCCATAGTTAGACCTCTGTATTAAAATCCTTACGTTTTTCCGAACATCATCAAACTTTACAGGAAGAGAAAAGGGGCTCACAATATTAAGGCCCATTCACACCAAAACCAATACTGACAAAAATCGCAATAGAAGATTTGTATAAAACTATCCAAATATTTGTTCATCTTTGCATACGTAAACAAAAGTAAACTGCGGTCATTCACATACATTTACAAATTCACAATGAAACTTACTATACACCGATCAGCCACAACATTAAAACCACCTGCCTAATATCGTGTAGGTCCCCCTCGTGCCACCAAAACAGTGCCAACCCGCATCTCAGAATAGTATTCTGAGATCATATTCTTCTCACCACAATTGTACAGAGTGGTTATCTGAGTTACCATAGATTTTGTCAGTTCGAACCGGTCTGGCCATTCTCTGTTGTCCTCTCTCATCAACAAGGCGTTTCCGTCCACAGATCTGCCGTTCACTGGATGTTTTTTTGTTTTTGGAACCATTCTGAGTAAATTCTAGAGACTGTTGTGGGTGAAAATCCCAGGAGATCAGCAGTTACAGAAATACTCAAACCAGCCCATCTGGCACCAACCATCATGCCATGGTTCAAATCACAAAGATCACATTTTTTTTTCTCCATTCTGATGGTTGATGTGAACATTAACTGAAGCTCCTGACCCATATATGCATGATTTTATGTACTGCACTGCTGCCACACGATTGGCTGATTAGATAATCGCATGGATGGTTGTTGGTGCCAGATGGGCTGTTTATTTTTTACAACTGTCGCAGCGAAAATTTGTTTCGGTTGAACTGTCAGTAACACTAGAATAATTCTAAAAAGGACCTCTAAAAAGGATTTACAAAGATCTATGGCCATTGTTGAAAATCAGTTGGGTTAAGCACATTAAATTAAATGCCTTTTTGCTATTTATTCACTACAAGTCCCTCAGGCCAATTGTGTGCACAGGCATGTCAGTCCATATCTCTGAGTTACCAGCTATGACCTCAGAAGCAACCATGATCCATTCTCTGTTCTCACCCTACAGACTCTATAAACATCACTCAATCCACTGACCTTGTCCTCATCATTATTGTAAGTCAAGTTCCAAACACATCAGCTCAGGATGGACACTGGATAGTGATTGTGGGAAGGCATAATGATAAAATGTTCCATTGTTGACTCTATCAGTAAATTGTGGACCATTTAGATTCACATCAGTCCCTTCTTTCAACTATTGAGTTTATTAAGGCAAACATCAAAATTATTGAGGGTGTACTGAGTATTAAAAAAAGGCTTAACCTTAAATACTAAATTTAAGCATGTAACTGATCTTACAATGGTTGTGTTACGGATGTGTATGATTTTGTTTAGTAGGGGTGTGCTATGATTTCTAAGCAATTGGATTAAGACATTTTGTCTGTTGTGCTCTAAAATGTGTGGGAAAAAATCCCATAGACTCTGAGCATTGAAAGACCTGAGCACTCAATATGAGCTCAAACATTTCTCATCAAATTCTCCCGAGAACAAATGATCAGAGCTATGCTGACCACAATCTTTTTAGAGCTCTTTACTGTTATGTCGACGCATTTGTTTCTATTTTTATTTCTCATTAGAGTGTTAAGCAGAAGCATCTGAGACCAAATTGATACTTAAATAAAATATAACAAAGTACTCCATGAAGTCTCCAGAGTTTTGAAAGAGCAACATCTAAGAAATTTACAGCAGGCTTGTGTCATTCAGATGCAGAAATGGTAAATGCAAATAATAAACTGCGATTAAATATAAACATGCTTATTCAAGGCCAAAACAGACTCTGCGTAAGTACATGAACACAGACGCTTTTGGCTACACAAGCTCAGTTTGGTATATGTTTGGTCACCACTTGATGGCCAATGCCAAACCAGTTGAGAAGCACTGATGTAATGTGGTTGTTTCTCATTCTCATTCTCCCTCATCCTCTTTTCTATTTTCATTGTCTTCTCCGAGGAGGCAGTTCTGAAGGCAGACGCTGTTCAGGTCTGTGCGTGGGTTTGACAGCGGAGGGCTGTTGTACAGTCAGTCTAATTGCTAGTTTGGGACCGGCGTAGCTTTATACTCTCTCTTGCAGTTTATCTGAAGGGGCAAAAGTCTGTTATTTTTATGGGATGTCACATTTTATAATTGATCTGTAGTTCTTTGAACCAGTAAAAGACTTTAGCAAGAAATGGAGCTGAAACATTTGCAGTTCGAAGAAATGTTGACACAACCTCCATAAATTTAAAGCTATACGCTAAACAGAAAAAAAGCAAAGCATATCATACACATAGTTGTGGATCCTCAAGTAAAAGCAACTCAAAGGAGATTTTTATTTCTAAAAATATGTCCGGGTTTTCTATGAATCACAACTGTCTTTTTAGAGGCAATTTATTTTCTTTCTATTAGGGAAACTGTGCTGTTATAACATCTATTATTGAGGCAGATAAGAAATATAAATCTATTTTATTTTATTAAATTGAGAGAAAAAAAAACATGAAGCAATATTTTAAATATTTTTAAGCTTTGTAAGTGAATATTCTATAAAAAAGTTTTATAAAACAGTGTTAAAGCTCTAAATCTGTTGGTTAGCTATATAGTAAACTAATCTGTTTTGCTTCATTTGAATTCTATATTAATACAAACCATTAAAGCATCACAGTCTACAGATAGCCTGATGAATATTTCTTGGTAGGGCTGGGCGATATGGCTACAAAAAAGATATCTTGATATTTTTCAGCCTATTGATGATATTCAGTATCTTTAATTATGTATTTGCTTAGAATTTTTTTTGTTTTTTTTAAATCATGGAAACCATTATTTCATATCAGCCATTTGTTGGCAAGTACATTTAAACTATTTAATGCATGAAGTACAAATATTGTTAAAAATGATAAGAATGATATTTAATAATTTTCAATTATATGCACCAATGTAAAATAATACATAGATGTATAATAAACAGCATTATGTACATACATATATTTTTGCTAAAAGATATTATTTTTGTGAATAAACATGATGTGCAAAAACTGCAACTTCACACATTTTTCAAATATGTGTAATATACTGAATTATTATTATGGGACCTAGTTAAGTTAATGTAATACATTAAATATATACAGTATCTTATTATTAATAATATAATAGGATATTATTACTATAATGTAATATAGGATTATAATTTTTTTTACACATTAGTAAAATATTTCTGTCATATTTACTTCATTCACCTGGAGTGAATTTGACAGTTTACAATGTTTCTCGTTACAAATCAGGTGAAACCTGTGTAGTGAATATAATGTCTTTGCACTCTTCTAAAGTATATTTGAATTATTGTGTACTATGTATACCTCTGGCTTGTTTCTAATAAAAGTAAAAAAATAAAAACAAAATAAAAATAAATAGAATCAGATGAAACGAAGTCATCTCCATTTCAGTGATACAATGCTGCGTGGGGATGCACCGATCCGATACCTGGATCCGTATCAGCTCCGATACTGAAGCTTTTAGACGGATTGTGTATCGGTCCGACGTGCCTGATCCAAATCCGATACTGTGTGTTAGTCATGTTCTTTACTGTCAAGCTCCAAAAATGACATAAAAGAACCATAAAAACACCATTAAAGCAGTTCATATGACTCGTGCATTTTATTCAAAGCCACTTGAAGATGTGCGATAGCTCGGTGAATCACAAAAGGCTGTGATTAATAAGTAAATATATAGTATGCGCAGCGCCAGCGCATTAGTGAATGGTGCTGCTTTGTTGACACAAACTCACGCACAGGCTGGTGATGCACTTGCGGCTATTTTTAGCCTTCACAGCGGTGTGCAATATTTGAGCGCTACTCAAGAACAGCATCTCAGATGTAGATGCTCAATAGTTCGGTTCACTTATAATATGCATTTAGAATGACACTGGAGGTGCATTTTACCAGAATTTGAATAAGAAGCAAATTAAACTACAGTGAACTTGCCTACAAACAGACACATACAGGACTTCCTGGAGAGTTTAGAATGTCAAAATAAAAGTGTGAGGGTTTAAAAAATGCACAATTTAAATATATTACTGTTGTATTTAAAATTTAAATTAAAAGTCAATAATAATAATATTATTAACAATAAAACACTGGTTTCTTTTCTACTGGAGACTTGAAGACTGGAATTACTGTTAATTTTGCTGCTACATTATCCAGTATACTAGTTAATAATAAAGTGTTTCTTAATAAGCTATACATTTACATTCAAATAATGTGTAGTTAGAGGTTTGTGTTTCTTTACATATTAAAGAGCACTCCCAATTAGTTCCACACAATAAAGATATTCTAAACTGATTATGCAAAAAAACAACACTGGTATCGGTATTGGCCGATACTAAGATTTCTGATATCGGAATCGGACGGGAAGAGAAAAAGTGGTATCAGTGCATCCCTAGTTTTTACATTTATGTAGCAGTTACAAATGTTTGGAATTGTGCAAATGTGTGAACATGCATCACTTTGCTTTTACAGTGCATGAGACTCGCTCTGAGACTGTATCATGAGTCCTGTTGCTTTTCTCATAACAATTATTGATCATATTTGTTTTTCCACCAATTAAAAATGCAATTAAGGGACTCTTCTTTGGGTTTTGCCTAAAAATAAAACCCTTAACCATAGTAAAATCACTGTAACTCACAACCGCTTATGGCTAACAGCGATACATACAGTATTACCAAACACTCAGTCTGATGCATTTTTACCATAATTTTATGATGTCTCTTCCATTAGAAGATGTAGCGTATGAGATGAAGTGGTTTCTGAGTCGATTGAGGGGTTCGAACAGCCCCTTGCTGCTAGCCAGTATGGATCGCTGGGGCGTTGTGCGCAAAATACCGCGCAATGACAGCAGTGACTGTAGCCTGGAGCGTCTGGGACCCCAAGCTTTCACCCTGAATATCCACAGCACCCAGGACAGCGATGCCGGCGAGTATCACTGTACTGCCACACCATGGATACGATCAACTGCCACAGGGGCCTGGAGCAAAGCGCCAGAGGTGACCTCAAAGAGAGTCTTCCTGAACGTGAAGTTCGCATGTGAGTACACTGAGGAAATTCTCTGATGACTAACAAACAGTTGCAACATTTATCGTGCCTGAAGTTATACTAGTTACACAGAATTTTATTATTAGTGGGAAGCTGCCAATGCAATGTTTGACATTGTTCCCACGATAGTATTATGTTAAGCCAGAATTCTCAATGCATGTTGGAACTTGCAAGTGTAAAAATTGAGACAGCTTGTGCATTTGCTTGTTAAAGGAATGGTTCACTCAGAACTTTAAATACTTTGATTATTTCCTCAACCTCAAGTTGTTAAAAATCCTGTATGACATTTCTTCTTTAGTGAAAGGCAAAAGGAGAATATTTCAAGTATGCTCATGCTACTCTTTTTCCATACAGTGAAATACATTTACCAGGGACTATCAAGCTCCGAAAAAGACCAAAAACACCATAAAAAGTACTATAAGTAGTCCATGAAGTATGACTTAATAAAAGTATTATGACTTGTGCACTATATTCCTTGTCTTCTGAAGCCATGTAATAGCAAATGGAAAAAGAAATGTAATGATTCTGGTTCCATTATTGATTCTTTTAGTACTTTTGAGTAATAAATATTTTTTTAAATAATGCAATTCTTATTGGATATTCTACCCTTAGCAGTCTGTTACCAAATGATATGATTATTTCATATTTAACAGAACTGATTCTTGCAAAAGGTGTGTTTATGCAGACCTTTTATGAAGATATTTTATTCATTCATTAATGTTAAAAAAAACAAAAAGAAAATAATTCCTTGTGGTTCAGTAAGTTTTTTTTTTTTATTATTATTCACTAAAAGAATAGGCTGGTAAAAGCCATTAGTTTGGTAGGAAACACTGTATGTTGTGGTATAGATTCAAACGACTCATAAGAATCATTTGTTCTGTAATTAGACAGCACTGATTTTGCTGTATGTTTCTCATAGTAAGAGTAAGTTGCTCGGGAATCGGACACGTTAACTAAACCGGAAGTCATTAAAATAATTTTGTTCTGGTTCTTGGAATTTTTTACAAAATATATATTTTTTAAATCTTATTCAGAAACATTTCTATGTTCCCAACCATACGAATTAAATCAAAAAGCTATGATGGAGGGGAGCACTGAACAACGTGATGTGAATGTTCCACCTAAGAAAGAAAGTCAAACGGGTTTCAAAATAACATGAGGGTATCACAAAAATGATAACAGTATTTGCTTTTTGGGTGAACTATTCCGATGTCCATAGAATTTGTGTGTATGTGTCAAATGTTTGGTCTCTTTTTAGTGTGGGACTCAATGAAGCTGCCTTTGCTGTACGGGATCTGTGCTTCAGTGACTGTGGGTGTCATTTCCCTCGTCCTGGGTCTGATCTGTGCTCACTGCTGCTGTAAAAACACTACACCTACACCACGCTCTCGCAACAAACTCATGGAGCTGGAGATGGACTGACAAGCACAGTGTTGAAATAGCTTCCCCCTTCCCAAATGGACACCATGGTGACAATTAAACAAACAAGCGAAGCATCGGAGATGAAGTACTGTTACTTTTTACGCACGGCTGGAAGGGACAACCGTAGGAAATGGGAGCTACACTCTCAGAGGAAATAACTACTGTAAAAGCGGCAACTGCCTGGGCGACATTACAGACTTTATTGCACTAAACATATTGTTCTATCAGCAGGAACACGTTTTTTTTGTTTGTTTTTTTTTTGTTTTTTTTGGATTAATGGAAGTTTCTTCAATGTCACTACAGTTTTAAATGGAAAAAAAAGAAGTATTTTACGAGATACCTACCAAGTTTTCTCAAAATTGAACGATTGTTTTACACTACATCAATGCTCCAAAGAGCCTATCTGCTTTCACATCAGGGTTAAAAATACTAGTTTATACTTTTAGACAGTTAGACGCAAGTTATAAACTTTAAAGATACTACTTTATACCACAATTCTTCTAAGTATGGTGCTACTCCCCTTTCGTAAGACATTTGGAAGAGCTGAAGCTCTGTAGAATGTGAGTAAAATGAGCTTATTTTTTTGTCCTTGATTTTGTGACACAATGTTAATGTGTCAGACTTTATGCACTGTTCGGTCTTATTGTGCTACAAATCTTGATCAAAACTGATCGGTCTAAACTGACCATGTAATTGAATGAAAGTTTGAGTGAATGGCCGACTGGTTAGTTGCCATGGTTAAGGTAATGAAATGTTGACTTGTAGGCAAAAAAACGTACTCTTTGCAAATGGGCCAACGCATTGTAAGCGCCCCATTGAACATACTTAACACACACGCTATAGCATTACTGTATCGGTAACAAACCTCAGTACTCAAGGGGGCAATAGAGTTTTCTTCAAATGTCTGTGCAATTAAACAGTATGTGTTACTATTCAGGTAGCTAGCTGTGAACATGTCAACAATTTATAGATTGACTAAGTTTAACTAACTTAAATTTCTTAACTATTCAATCGGCTAGATATAGAGAGCAAAATAGTGTCCGCCTTGGTTCCGTGTGTATTTTTCCCATTCATTTTTTTTCCATAGGGATTTCATAAAATCGTTTTAAGCCATGAACCAAACCAACCAGCTCTGGGGTGAATCACAACATTACAAACTTTGATTTGAAGCAAAAAAGTATTTGAAAATCAGACAAAAGATCAAGGGACAAGACTGTGTACTTAACATCTTTAACAAAGGAATGAACTACAATTCCATGAAGTATTATGAATGATGTAATCTAATTTAAAAGTGAAAAATATAAAACTATTGATTTAAAGTTGTTCATTGCTAAATATTCAGATATATACAAATATACAAGTAGTTTGAGACTGTTGGGAGAGTGACTCGATTGCATCATTCACATTTTTGCAGAGCTCTTTTTGCACGCTTTGTTGACTGCTATTCTCTTATTGATGGATTGTTTCCCTTCAGGATAATGGGAAGTGTATTTCTTCACCAGAAATTCCACTAATAAACACACATTTTTCAAAATAAAGTTTAAATAATGTGGACTGATTGCTCCAACAGAAGCATATACCATCGGTTTTATCGTTTATCAAAGTTATCTTTAAAAATCAATTCACCTATGGAAAAAAATTATGGGATTTTTACTTTCGGAACTCTGATTTTATCTGACTTTGAATGCTTTTCAAAAATGCTTTTCCAGTAATCACCAATGACTGGAAAAGTAATGGAAAAGTCTTGAAATTTCATTGGTCAAAAAGGGTGGGAACCAAGCATTTGCATTCATGTACTTGAGCATAGACTATGTTTTGGCTCATTGACTGCAATTGAGGTCAAGGTTTGGTTAGTATGGACTTGTGCCTTGGGCCTGCTTTTAAAGGTTTTCTCAGCATTTTGTACCTTCTCCATCACAAGGACAACAAAGCCCTATTCACACGAAAGAGCCCTGATAGTAGAGATTTACAGTGCTCGCAAGGCAGTATGGCACTGCAAAAAAATTATTTTCTTAGTATAAATATTTAAACGTTTCAACCTGGTCTCACTGAATCTTGTTACTATAGCTGTACTTTTGCGTGGCTTGTATGTATCGCATGGTGTCCTGGTGAAATTAACACTAGAGGCACTACAGCAATTACTTTTATTCACTTTCCCACAAATCAGAAGTAAAACATCAGATTATCAGTTCATAAACCCTTACTTTTTTCTTTGTTCCTCACGCAATGCTGTCTTATGACATCTAAACACTTTTACAATAGTGCATGACTTGTAAGGCGATATACTTTAGCATTTCCATAACCAACTGCATTCACAAGCTTGTTTGAGTGTAATCGAATTGTGCGGTAGCTCAGCTCATAGTGTTGCACTTGTGATGCATGCTCTTCAGGACTCATACCCCGGTCCTTAGCAAGTCAACACGTAAGCTGAAAGTGTCATAGAAGCACCTAAAATGAAGTGGTTGCTTCAGCGCTTGTTTTTTGTTTGCTTTCTCTGACACAATCGGGTAGGTTTAGGGTTGGGAGGTAGTTTTTTTTAATTTATTATTATTTATTTAAAACTCGATAGAGCATTAACCTTAAAAAAAAAACCTCATCCGTTTGGGAGAACATTGAACTCTCTTTTAGCGCCACACAGAAGACATTTCACCTCGTGACTGCAGTGATGCATTTTAGGAGCCACATAATATAATTTGGCAAAAATGTCAACACAGTCATGCAGTTTTAATGAGATCAGGCTGAAATGTCTTTAAAGGTGCACTAAATAATTGTTTTGCTAATTGCTCAAATTTTAAAAGGGAAATAATTATACAAAATAGTGTAAGATTTTTACACTTGTTTTCAGAGAATACATATTGAATTATGTTTATTTTTCTTAACCATTGGCAAATAGTCTTTCACTAAATTTTAATAGATGTATTGTATGCTTTAAACAAACAAACAAACAAAGATTTGCCCCATATGTGTTCTTGGATAGTGTTTGGCAGATATATACTAGAGCTGCATCTGGATAAATCTGGTTTTATATGTTTGTGAGATATTGCAGACAGAAAAGGCTTTCATTTACAATAGATGCATATGTTGTTGCTATGGATTCATGTTATTGTTTTTTTTTTTTGTTTTTTTTACTATTTAGAACATATTTTTTGACATACAGTGGGGTCCATAAGTCTGAGATCACTAGTGGAAAACATACATGAATTTCAGTATTCTGACATTTCTTATTCATGTTGCATCACTGCATCATTATTTTTTCTGTGTTTTCAGTTGTTCCTAAAACTTCTACAACTTTAAAAGGTGTAAATTACATTTTGAATCCCAGATTTTCATTGTGGGCTTTTGGGACCCCATTGTAGTTTTATTTATTTATTTTTTTCCCAACAGCACATTTGTACTAAATTCTGTATAACTGTGCCATATATTTTTTTCCATGTTTCAATAAGGATTTTTAAGACCTCTTCAGCTCTCAAAGGAAATTACAGTAAATGTTTTCTATATGACGTTTCATTATCCTGTTTTTTTTTTTGGTCATAATTTTCCCTCTCGTTGAGAAATCTTTGCTGTCTTCTGCTATAATTGCTGCTGATTGGCTGTGTGTGATTGGAAAGACGTTTGCCGCTTGTGACAGGCAGTTTGTGCTCGCTCTGTTTCAGCTTGCTCCACTTTTCTCTTTCTTGCATTTCTTTTTTTAGCTACAGTCTGCTGCTGTTCTTGAAGTCACTCTAACCTCGCTATTTGTCATTGTCAGTTACATGTGTTATTATGAGTTGAGGCAGGGAACACAGCGTGAAAATATGTTAAAAACACTGTAGCTGTACCATGGTACAGTGATGGTATCAGTTGGTAATACCATACTCTGATATATATATATATATATATATATATATATATATATACACACACACACACACACACACACACACACACACAGTTTAAGACGTTTACATACACCTTAGCCAAATACATTTAAACTCAGTTTTTCACAATTCCTGACATTTAATCGTAGAAAACATTCCCTGTCTTAGGTCAGTTAGGATCACTATTTTAAGAATGTAAAATGTCAGAATAATAGTAGAGAGTATTTCAGCTTTTATATCTTTCATCACATTCCCAGTGGGTCAGAAGTTTACAAACACTTTGTTAGTATTTGGTAGCATTGCCTTTAAATTGTTTAACTTAGGTCAAGGTTCTTCCTTGCTGAGCAGCCTCTCAGGTTATGTCGATATAGGACTCATTTTACTGTAGATATAGATACTTGTCTACCTGTTTCCTCCAGCATCTTCACAAGGCCCTTTGCTGTTGTTCTGGGATTGATTTGCACTTTTCGCACCAAACTACGTTCATCTCTAGGAGACGGGATGCATCTCCTTCCTGAGCAGTATGATGGCTGCATGGTCCCATGGTGTTTATACTTGCGTAGTGTTTTGTGTACAGATGAACGTGGTACCTTCAGGCATTTGGAAAACTGGTCCACAATTTTTTTTCTGAGGTCTTGGCTGATTTCTTTTGATTTTCCCCTGAATGTCAAGCAAAGAGGCACTGAGTTTGAAGGTAGGCCTTAAAATACATCCACAGGTACACCTCCAATTCAGTACACCTCCTATCAGAAGCTAATTGGCTTATTGTCGAAAAGCTTGACATCATTTTCTGGATTTTTCCAAGCTGCTTAAAGGCACAGTTAACTTGGTGTATGTAAACTTCTGACCCACTGGAATTGTGATATAGTCAATTAAAAGTGAAACAGTCTGTCTGTAAACAATCGTTGGAAAAATTACTTGTGTCATGCACAAAGTAGATGTCCTAAACGACTTGCCAAACTGTAGTTTGCTAATATGAAATCTGTGGTGGTTAAAAAAATGAGTTTTAATGACTTTCAACCTAAGTGTATGTAATAATCTGACTTCAACTGTATATATATATATATATATATATATATATATATATATATATATATATATATATATATGTGTGTGTGTGTGTGTGTGTGTGTGTGTGTGTGTGTGTGTGTGCGTGCGTGTGTGTTTATATCATGGCACTGTATGATTGCCATATTCAGATACCTTGGTATTTACACAATACTCCAAGGAGATTCCATAATACGTGTCCAAAAAACAGGGCATGGTACTTCTACATGAGTATTTTCTTTCACTGATTAATATGCCATTTGACTCCAAATTGTTGTGTTTACAAGATAAGTTTGCCACAAGTTGGGATGGCTAGTGGGCTGGCAAAGTTCATTTTTAGAGTGGCAGATGCCACCCCATTCCATCTGGCCCCACCCCTGCACATTTATATTACATTTGTCACTCCAAGGTCCTTTTAGAAATGTATTTTATTGTACCAACACAAACAGATATGTATGAATGTGTGGAAAAGCATGTCTGGGTCATATTTCACTCTGAAAGATATATATTTGCATAAATATGAATGAGTACAATAAATTATATTCTCAGTGGTGATTTTCATTACTATTACAGTGATTTTTACAGTTTGACTTTAAAAAATTGCTTTAGCAAGTGCACAACAAATGCCATCATATTACAATTCAAATAAAATATATTTTTTGTTTTTAATTAAAGTAATGGATAAAGGATTTGTAATTAGAATTTGGGGTGCTTGATTGTCATAAAAGTAGAAAAACATTTATTTGTAGAAAAAATGAGTTAATTTTCTTCATGCTAAATGTTTTACTTTGGAGAAATGTGACCTTGACATGTTCTTGACAGGTTTTGTGCTCAGGTTACATAAACTTTAGCATGCATAATGCAAGTGTTGCAATTGAATAACACACAAAAAGACTGGTACACTTGTATATAGTTTATATTAGTGGGAAAATACTTTCACACTCTCATAACTCAGACAATGCTGGCTAGATATGCAAGTGTTCAAACAGGTCCTCTTCTACTTGTAAGGCAGTCTGCTGTGAAGGGCGTAATTTCATCACACAACCTACTGCTTCTTTTACTAAAGTCTGTGCCCACATACTCCCCACGGAATGATGCCACCAGCCTTACCCATATGACACTTTACATGCCAGAATGAAAAAGGCTGTGTGCAGAATGGAATACTAGCATTCAGTTTAGGCATGCTGAGTACACACTATTAGAGGTCTGCAACCCGACCCGGGCCCAACGGGACCCGAGAACCCGTTGGGGTTCGGGTTTGTAATTAATGAAAAATAACCAGGCTTATGGAACTTGTTTCGCGCAGGCGCTCTCACTCACAGACGCGCGCGAACGATTTAGGGGCCATTCACACCGAATGTGTTTTTGGCGTGTCTGTTCTGTTTTCCCATTGTTTAAACACATGCTGGACGAATATCTTTGACATTTTCACCGCATCTCGTTTTTTTTTTTTTTTTTTTTTTTTTTTTTTTCTCAGCGTCTTGCGCAGGACTGGCATATTTTAAACACCATGTCAAGTTAAAAAGAAATGCACCTGCTCTCTCTTTCATTCTTTGCGTCATTGTTTTTAGCGCAGGTGTCACAAAGATTCAACATTTTGCATTGCAGATTGTTTGTTTATTGCAGATCGTTCTGCACCAGGTGACGTTTCAGCGCATAAACGGTAAGTCAATGCTTTTTTCCCCTTCTGCTTTGGTGTACTAAGGAGCTGCCGTGCCTTTTTAAAACTGTATGTTTATGTTTCAGTAGTCATATGAATGTTGCGATATGCTTGCATAAGATACAGCCTATTGCAACAGTACTAGCTATGAGAAGAAATTAGATAGTAAGCAGGTTCAGGTCGGGTTCGGGCTTAAATCTGACGGTATCGTTCGGGCTGGGTAGTGTCGGGTCACATGGTCTCGGTAGCCTACGGGTCGGGTTCGAGTTTCTTTGAAAGGCCTGTTCAGACCTCTACACACTGCTGGTTACTTAATTTTTTTTTTTTTCTTTTTTTTTAAAAAGTGAAATGGAACACATTTTTCAACGATAAACATTTCAAACAGTAGTATGCTATTTTGTTGTCATATGACCTCATTATGTGGCATGTTCAATATAGCAAGTGGCATCAAGTTTTCATCTTGGAAATATGCATTTTTGATCCAATTTTGTCCAAAAACTGTTTAATTTAATGTGCATTTTAAATTCTTAAAACTTGTGACCATTAGAGTAACGTAATCATTAGCGGTGTTAAAGTACTGTATGTCCATTCTGTAGCCATGTCTTATCAGCACACTATTCGATCTGAATGGTTCACTCAAAATGAAAATGATCATTTACTCACCCTCATGAAAAAGAACAGCTATAAATAAATGTTTTCATGTCCCACATAAAAAAAGCAAGTCATAGGTCTTTGGGACACATTGAGGCAGAGAAAATGATGACAGAATTTTTATTTCTGGGGTAAACTCCTTTACAGTAAGTGTTTAGCAAAGCCAAAACTACTGTGATTTTAAACTATCAAACAAGGCACTGGTGAGCCGTTCTGTGTACTTTGATCATTGTTTGTGAGACTAAAATAGCATGTCCTCATTATTTTAACATGCAAGAAGTTTTGTGCCCAGAACCATATTAAACAACCACTTTTCTCTAAAACTTACCAGTGCAGTGTGGCTTTAAGGGCGGAAGTGTTCTTTCATACTACGGTAGTACTGTTCAAGCAGTCGAGCTCCAATGGTTGTGTAAGGTTGATGCCAAGATGTCTGATAGCCCAACACACATCAATTCATGGAATAACAAAGAACTTTCGACTTCAGACAACATCTGAACTCTCTCACAAAAGCTGAAATCTACACCTGAATATCACCACGTGTGATAAATTGCAAATCGCCTTTGCATTGTTTTACAACGCTGAAATCTTCACCTGAATATCACCACAGTGTTATAAATTCATTTGATACACAATGTTTTCTGTCTGGATATTTAAGGAAGGTTGGCAAGGAACTCGGTGAATCTGCAGTCAGATATCCCGCACAATTGCTGTGTGTCGTTTTCTCTACCAGGTTTGCAATTCTTATTTCTTATGTTTTGATAAATGTTTAAATTTGACTTATTATTGTCTAATTGGAATTGATGAATGTATTATTTTACCTGGTAAATAAATTGTTACATTTGAGTTTATTCTGATTTACTCTGAAATTTTTGTCTTTAGTAGATTATGTTAAGTCCATGTTTCAGCAAATCTATGACCAGGTTAGTAGCAGACTAAAGCTCAGTTCTGAGTGGAGCATGGGGCACACCGACTGAGACTTTAGAGTTCCAACTAACAGATTGGCATTAGTGTACTTAGGGTAAGTTTACATGACAACGATGTACTATAAACGGAAACGTTTTTCCTATGTTTTTGAAAAGTTTCAATTACAGACAACAACGTTGTCAAAACGATCCCCGTTCACATGGATCCTTGAAAACGACTAAAAACGCTGTATTATGCATGCCAGGCCAGTAGTTGGCGATGTCACTTTGTAAAGAAACACTACGCACCTGCGCACATAAGCATTCTTCCACAGAGCGGTGAATATGAACAATGAAGATGGCGAAAGTATCGAGCAATTTTGTTTGGACAGACAATGAGGTTGCTTTATTACTATAATTACTTTGCTGGAGAAGTGTCAATAAACTCAAAATCTTGAGCAGCACAAACACAGTCCTATAGTCCACCATTGTAGTTTTGAATGTCTCGCATGTTGTTTTGAAGTACTCGCACGCATGCCTATAGACTGAACTCAAGATTATTCAATAAACTCTGCTCATTTTTACCATCGCTTTGTCTCCTGCCTTCTTCTGTATTCCCCCCTGCTGACTCTTGGGCTGGTAGGAGAGTGAGTTAACATAAAAAGCTGCTGATGTTGACTGGTTTTGGATATCAGACAGAACTGTGATATGTGGATATCTTCTGATGGAGAGAGAGGTCTTGTGTACACTGGATCTAACGTCATGGTTACTTGTGTAACCTCCGTTCCCTGATGGAGGGAACGAGATGTTGTGTCGATGTAGTGACACTAGGGGTCACTCTTGGGAGCCCGAGACATCTCTGGTCCTTGATAAAAGGCCAATGAAAATTGGCGAGTGGTATTTGCATGCCACTCCCCCAGACATACGGGTATAAAAGGAGCTGGTATGCAACCACTCATTCAGGTTTTATGCTGAGGAGCTGATATAAGGTCCGGCCATTTCAGCGGGTAGTTCAGCGTTATGGCAGGAGGGACACAACGTCTCGTTCCCTCCATCAGGGAACGGAGGTTACACAAGTAACCATGGTGTTCCCTATCTGTCACTCACTCGACGTTGTGTCGATGTAGTGACACTAGGGGTCCCTATACGAAACGCCACAATTGGCTGAACTGTGTTACGTGAACTGGCGGTGTGTGGTGGGCAGACTTCTGTGTGCCTCATAGCCAGCACACCAGGTCGACACGTAACCTCCCCCAACATAGTTATGAGTGTCGAATGGCCCTTTGGGGACAAGTCGACTACCCAAGAGATAGAGACAGGCTTAACCCAGTCGTGGCCTCTTTTCCCCTTCTCTTTTTTCCACTCCCTAAAAAAGAAGGGGAATTATCCGACTGGGCCGCCAGGTCTAGTCGGGGGGTGTCCTTCCCAAGGGGATGACACCGCGGAGACCACACCTCACCCAAAGAGAGGGGGGGATATTTAAGTGGAAGAATACGTCACATGGTCTTTCCAACCATGTGGAGAGTCTTCAAGGTAGATCCTACCCAACAGGGGAGGAGTTACTACAAACATGGAGACTGGGGCAGAGGGGCTCTTCCCAAGGAAGACGCAGTTTGCCAACAGGGAAACAAATTATTGGAAGATATATATCGCATGAGGTTAGCCTTACAGGGAACCGCCACATGCGGAGCACCTACCCCAGAACAGGACTCTTAGTTAGCACGTGTACTGGGCCGGCAGCGAGTCTCTCCGAAAACTCGACTGCCACAGGGCTCGGAGGAAGTCAACCAGGGAACATAGTTTGTGAACACTACTGGGAATTAATGGCACATGTCTTCAGCTCAAAAGGAGGTGGAAGGCACTATGTGCAAGTGATACACCCGGCTGGCTATCCCGGGCTTATCCGCTTGTATTGCGTGCCACTACCTGGGACAAAACCGGTTCCACCCGGAGGTTGTAGAACCTTGCAAAGGTGTTGGGTGTTGCCCAGCCCGCTGCTCTGCATATGTCTTTTAGAGAGGCATCCCTGGCCAGGGCCCAGGAAACCGCTACATCCCTGGTAGAATGGGCTCACAGCCCTACCGAGGGCAGCATGTCCTGGGCGTGATATGCCATAGTTATGGTGTCAATGAGCCAGTGGGCGATCCTCTGCTTGGAGACAGCGCTTCCTTTCCGCTGTGCACCAAAGCAGACAGACAAAGAGCTGCTCAGAGATTCTAAAGCTCTGCGTGCGATCCAAATAGATGCGTAAAGCGCGCACCGGACACAGCAACGACAGGGCTGGGTCTGCCTCCTCCTGGGGCAGTGCTTGCAGGTTCACCACCTGGTCCCTAAAAGGGGTGGTGGGAACCTTGGGCGCACAGCCCGGTTGGGGTTTCAGGATCTCGTGAGAGTAACCCGGACCGAACTCCAGGCATATTTCGCTGACAGAGAACACTTGCAGGTCTCCTACCCTCTTGATGGAAGTGAGTGCAGTCACGAGAGCAGCCTTCAAGGAGAGTGCCTTAAGCTCGGCTGACTGCAAAGGCTCAAAGGGGGCTCTCTGTAGACCCTGAAGAACTACAGAGAAGTCCCATGAGGGAACGAGGTGCGGTCTGGAGGGATTCAGCCTCCTGGCGCCTCTTAGGAACCTGGCGATCAGGTCGTGCTTCCCTAAGGACTTACTGTTGACTGTGTCGTGGTGTGCTGCTATAGCGGCAACGTACACCTTCAAGGTGGAAGGGGACAGCCTCCCTTCCAACCTCTCCTGCAGGAAGGAAAGCACTGATATGACTGCGCATCTCTGGGGGTCTTCCCGTCGGGAAGAACACCACTTAGCGAACAGATGCCATTTAAAGGCATACAAGCACCTCGTAGAGGGGGCCCTAGCCTGAGTGATTGTGTCTACCACCACGGGTGGTTCCGCATCCCGTTCAGGGGCCAGACATGGAGATTCCAGTTGCGGGTGCCAGAGGGTGCCCCGTCTCTGAGAAAGAAGGTCCTTCCTCAGGGGAATTCTCCGGGGGGGGGGGGGGCTGTCGCGAGGAGCGTGAGGTCTGAGAACCACGTCTGGGTGGGCCAGTAGGGTGCTACCAGGATGACCTGCTCCTCGTCCTCCCTGACCTTGCATAGGCCAGGGGGCCAGCTGTGTGTCAGCGTGTCTGTGCGGAGGGGAGCCTCGGTGAGGGTGTACCAGAGCGGGCAGTGGGAGGATTCTTGGGAGGCAAACAGGTCCACCTGTGCCCGTCTGAATTGACTCCAAATCAGCTGGACCACCTGAGGGTGGAGTCTCCACTCTCCCCTGAGGGTAACCTGCCGTGACAGCGCGTCCGCTGTAGTGTTGAGGTTGCCCGGGATGAGAGTGGCTCACAGCGACTTGAAGTGCTGCTGATTCCAGAGGAGGAGACGGTGGGCGAGTTGTGACATACAACGAGAGCGCAGACCACCTTGGCGGTTGACATATGCTACCGTTGCCGTGTTGTCTGTCCGAACTAACATGTGCTTGCCTAGTTGAGAATGCGAATTCCCACCTCCCTTAACGGGGCAAGGGCAGCCTCTGCGACCTTCGTGAAGACGCGAGGAGACAGGGACTTTGTACTGATACGTATGACCCTCGAATGCAAACCGCAGGAAGGGTCTGTGTCGAGGAAGGATCGAGACGTGGAAGTATGCATCCTTCAGGTCTACCGCCGCGAACCAACCTTGATGCCGGACACTCACCAGAATGTGTTTTTGCGTCAGCATCTTAAACGGGAGTCTGTGTAAGACCCGGTTCAGTACTCGCAGGTCCAAGATTGGCCGCAACCCACCGCCTTTTTTCGGTACGATGAAGTAGGGGCTGTAAAACCCCTTCTTCATCTCGGCTGGAGGGACAGGTTCTATCGCGCCCTTCCGTAGGAGGGTAGCGATCTCCGCGCGCAAGGTAGCAGCATTTTCGCACTTAACCAAGGTGAAGTGAATACCGCTGAACCTGGGCGGGCGCCTGGTGAACTGAATCGCGTGGCTGAGTCAGACGGTCCAGATCAGCCAACGCGACGGATTGGAAATCGCAAGCCACGCATCCAAGTTCCGTGCAAGGGGGACCAAGGGGACAACGTCGATGGACGTACAGGCAGGTGGGGCCTCGCGGCGGTGCGGAGCTTGAGGTGCCACATCACGTCGTGGCCGTGCTGAGTCTAGGGACATCGAAGCACTTACCTGGCTCCTTGTGACCACCCCTGGAACAGCCTGGGACGGGGGATGAAGAGGCCTGTCCTCGTAACCCGTGGAGACTGCCACATCGGGGGCGGCTGTGTGCCACAGCTGGGCGCTCAGGGGCAGAAAGACCACCGCTGGAGCGCCAATCCTGCAAGAAAAATCCTGTGGACGGTAGTCGTGATGACGACTGTGCGCACCAGGTATGTGACCCAGGGAGGAAGGAAACCACTCTTTTGCTGAACTGTTGGGTACCGCAGCCACTTGGGCATGCGGCAAAATCAAACAAAAAGGCAACAAAAGATTTTCCGCCCGGCCCTCCACCGGGGGATGGAGTGGTCCTCTTACCAGCTCTCAGGGGCGCTTTGACGACCTCCGTGGGTTCTTAGGCGCCGACTGTGAGACGGGTGGTGTCTGCTTCCTGCGGCGGAGCCAGTGCAGTCACCGCAGGGGGACGCCCTTGGCGACGAGCAGACGGGGTGCGGAATCTTGAGCCGCGCCGGGGCAGTATGTGCCGGTCCGCCTCCGTCTGCTGCTTCACCGCCGAGAACTGCTGGGCAAAGTCCTTGACGGTGTCGCCGAATAGGCCAGCCTGGGAAATGGGGGCAGCAAGAAACCGTGTCTTGTCGGCCTCCCCCATCTCGACCAGGTTGAGCCAAAGGTGACGCTCCTGGACCACTAGTGTGTCCATTGTACGCCCGAGACCGCGCCATGACCTTCGTCGGTTTGTCCAGCAGCGCTGTAGGCTTTAGCCGTCAGGGACGACGTGAGCCTACAGGGCTTGGACGGGAGCTTAGGGTGTCCGCGCCAGGTGGCCGCGCTCTGCGGGCAAAGGTCCACTGCGAGCGCCTTATCCACCGGGGGAATCGCTGTATAGCCCCTGGCCGCCCGCCATCGAGGGTAGTGAGAGCAGGGGAACTGCGGAATCGGGGCCGGGCAGTAAAAGGTGCCTCCCATGATTTCGTCAGCTCCTCGTGCACTTCTGGGAAGAATGGCACTGGAGTGGGGCGTGGCTGCTTTGAGCGCCCGAGAAAGCATGTCCATCATTTCGGTATTGGCCTGTGACCGGACAGTCGTCCCCGAGGGGGGAAGCCCAGCTGAGGCTTCTGCATCCGACTGGATAAGCCCGCTCTCCGATGCTGTGCTCGAGAACTCATCATCTTCGCGGGCTCCGAACAAGAAGCCAGACTCGCCGTGAGACGAGCCGGCGAACTCATCCAGAAGCCCGATTGGGGCAGATGAGCGTGCTGGGGAATGGGAGGTCCACGGGGGGATACCCGGCGGAGGCGATCCCATTGGGGTCCCCAAATCGCCCCCAGTGCTAGCCGCGCTGGCCTCATACCCGTAGGTAGAAGGACCGAGGCAGGGAGCCGCTGGGGTCTTACGAAAGCAAGCAGCGACTGCAACGTTGCCATGGTCATGTTCTCGTAATGAGAACATGAACCATCCACAAACACTGCCTCCGTGTGGGTTGCGCCCAGACACGAAAGACAGCAATCATGACCATCCGAAGTTGAGAGATAACGACCGCAACCAGGAATAACACACAATCGGAAAGGCATCTTTAAAAAGACGTTCCGCGTGTGCCGCTCTTTTAGAGAAATATATACTCTTTTAGAGGAAAAAAGCTCTTTCAGAAAATATACTCTCTTGTTTTCTGCTGAAGTGCCCAGGGGCGTTCTCTGCAGTGCACCAGTGCAGAGGAGGGAGAAGCCGCTGAAATGCGGTGTCAGATCCAGCAGAGGTGAATGAACAGTAGAATTCAGCTCAGTGAGCATGACCATTTGGCTCCGAAGAGAAAATCTGAATGAGTGGTTGCATACCAACTCCTTTTATACCCGCATGCAAATACCACTCGCCAATTTTCACTGGCCTTTTATCAAAGACCAGAGGTGTCTCGGGCTCCCAAGAGTGACCCCTACATCGACACAACGTCGAGTGAGTGACAGATAGGGAACATGCATTTTCACTGCCTCATGTTTTCGTATTCTAAGCATATCATTGAATACTGTACATGGCATCACATCTCTGTCTATAGGCTATATACATAAGTGGTGGGTGAATGAATTGCAGGGTGAAGGTACATCAAATAAAATTAAGTAAATAAATAAATAACATTTAAAAAACAAATAAATTTTTCCCATCTGAATCCATACATTAATTTCAAGATTTTCAAATTGCAGGTTCTTCCTATTGTACAATGTTCACACTCCATACAAAACACTCCAAATGAATAAATTGTTGATTATTGTTATTTGCACAGACACAAGTATTCATATAGATAATTATACATCTCAAACTGATGTCTATCAATTCATCATTCTTTATACAACACGTAATATGCGTGCGCATGACGTCATCGTTTTCACAAATTCGCGTTTTTGTGTGTTAACACGGAGATGATAATGGCATTGTTTTCAAAAACATGCACTTTGAAAACCATTTTCAAAAGTTTGCGTTTTCAGGCCCCAAAACGCCATTGTCGTGTAAATGAACAGCCAAAACGCATAAAAAGTTTTCCGTTTTTAGTTGAAAACGTTGTCGTGTAAATGGCCCCTTAGAGTGTACAGGCTGATATGGAATTTCCATTTAGGACAACATGAAGTTTGGCCGATTTTGTTTTCTTGAGGGCGCCGAAAATCACCTGCTTGCATGTGAAGTGACTGAGACATGTAAATGACCAGTCACGGTTCATTTTGTTGTTACTAAAATAATAGACCGGTGTGCAACACAGTGTCATTTAAACGGTCCACATATCAGAGGCGCGGCAGAGCGTTTGAGCTCATAATGTTAAAGTGCTTGCCTGTTTCATTCTCCCTCTCTCTCCTCAACAGTTCCCTGGAAATTTTAACTGTCTTGTCTAATGATAAAAAGGCAAATATCAATAAAATTATTATCATATACTCTCTGCAAATATGTGCATATCTCATTTAAACAGATATGAAAACAACCTCACATCTTGAGCAGATCCAGCATCCTGTGGAGCGCTTATTTATTTACCTCTAAAGCACGTATTCTATCAGCCTCTCCTCAGCAGTTCCGTCACCTTTAACTTTCTTTTCTTTTTTCGATTTTCTCCCCTTTTCTCCCCAATTTGGAATGCCCAATTCCCAATGCGCTCTAAGTCCTTGTGGTGGCATAGTTACTCGCCTCAATCCGGGTGGTGGAGGACGAATCTCAGTTGCCTCCGCGTCTGAGACCATCAATCCGTGCATCTTATCACGTGGCTTGTTGAGCGCGTTACGTGGAGACATAGTGCGTGTGAAGGCCCACGCTATTCTCCGTGGCATCCACACACAAATCACCACGCACCCCACCAAGAGCGAGAACCACACATTATAGCGACCATGAGGAGGTTACCCCATGTGACTCTACCCTCCCTAGCAACCGGGCCAATTTGGTTGCTTAGGAGACCTGGCTGGAGTCACTCAGCACACCCTGGATTCGAACTCGCGACTTCAGGGGTGGTAGTCAACGTCAATACTCGCTGAGCTACCCAGGCCACCTTAACTTTCTTTTCTAATGATAAAAGGCAAATATCAATAAAACTTTTATTATATTCCATTTGCAAATATGCAGATATCTTGTTTAAACAGATGTAATTCACAAACCTCATGACAATCCAGCATTTTCTTCTCTTTGATCGCTCATCTAATATCTTATTCTGAAACACGTATTCTATCAGCCAGAATCAAAACTTCAGGATCAAAAGTTCCTCTGATTCACAAATCATGATGGTCAGTGGTCACAATCCAAGCAGGCGATCCAGGCTGTCAGGACATCAGTGCAACCAAAGTCTTTCTAGCAAGTCAGTCCACTGTCAGCCATGTTTGGAACGCTCTCGGGAGGCTATTTACAGCATGATAGTGCAGCTCCTATCTACTTGAAATGGGAAAGACCGGAATCTCCAAAACAATTGGTCAAGATTACAATCAAAGAACATATTTCAAATCAGCAGTAAAATCTGACAACACTGGTATTATAAATGGTGCTTTACAATTTTCCCAGCTTTTATAGCTAATGTGCATGCATGTTCTCGAGTTGATTGACAGGCGATGTTTGTATCTAAAAGGTGATTGGCTCTTTTACCTGTAAGGCGGGAATTCCTATCTAAACTCAGTAAAAAAAGAAATGTCCCTTTTTCAGGACACTGTATATTAAAGATAATTTTGTAAAAATACAAATAACTTTACAGATCTTTATTGTAAAGGGTTTAAACAATATTTTCCATGTTTGTTCAATTAACCATAAACAATTAATGAACAAGCACCTGTGGAACAGTCATTAAGACACTAACAGCTTACAGACGGTAGGCAATTAAGGTCACAGTTATAAAAACTTAGGACACTAAAGAGACGTTTCTACTGACTCTAAAAAAAACACCAAAAGAAAGATGCCCAGGGTCCCTGCTCATCTACGTGAACGTGCCTTAGGCATGCAGCATGGAGGCATGAGGACTGCAGATGTGGCCAGGGCAATAAATTGCAATGTCCGTACTGTGAGACGCGTAAGACAGCTCTACAGGGAGACAGGAAGGACAGCTGATCATCCTTGCAGTGGCAGACCACATGTAACAACACCTGTATAGGATCGGTACATCCGAATATCATACCTGCGGGACAGGTACAGGATGGCAACAACAACTGCCCAAGTTACACCAGGAACGCACAATCCCTCCATCAGTGCTCAGACTGTCCGCAATAGGCTGAGAGAAGCTGTAAGTTGTAAAACAGGTCTGTACCAGACATCACCGGCAACAACGTCGCCTATGGGCACAAACCCACCTTCGCTGGACCAGACAGGACTGGCAAAAAGTGCTCTTCACTGACAAGTCGCGGTTTTGTCTCACCAGGGGTGATGGTCGGACTCACGTTTATCATCAAAGGAATGAGCGTTACACCGAGGCCTGTACTCTGGAGCGGGATCGATTTGGAGGTGGAGAGTCCGTCATGGTCTGGGGCGGTGTGTCACAGTATCATCGGACTGAGCTTGTTGTCATTGCAGGCAAAATCAACACTGTGCGTTACAGGGAAGACATCCTCCTCTCTCATGTGGTACCCTTCCTGCAGGCTCATCCTGACATGACCCTCCAGCATGACAATGCCACCAGCCATACTGCTCGTCCTGTGCGTGATTTCCTGCAAGACAGGAATGTCAGTGTTCTGCCATGGCCAGCAAAGAGCCCGGATCTTAATCCCATTGAGCACGTCTGGGACCTGTTAGATCGGAGGGTGAGGGCTAGGGCCATTCCCTCCAGAAATGTCTGGGAACTTGCTAGTGCCTTGGTAGAAGAGTGGGGTAACATCTCACAGCAAGAACTGGCAAATCTGGTGCAGTCCATGAGGAGGAGACGCACTGCAGTACTTAATGCAGCTGGTGGCCACACCAGATACTGACTGTTTCTTTTGATTTTGACCCCCATTTGTTCAGGGACACATTATTCCATTTCTGTTAGTCACATGTCTGTGAAACTTGTTCAGTTTATGTCTTCATTGCTGAATCTTTCATAAAATGTTCATACAAATATTTACACATGATAAGTTTTCTAAAAATAAAAGCAGTTCAAAGTGAGAGGACGTTTCTTTTTTTTGTTGAGTTTACATCCGTTGACTGTTGGCTGCAGTTGGGCATTCTAATTTCTCCCATTCATTTTAATAGAAGTGGCACATCTCTGCTAAATAGTCTCTGGTGCAACTTCAAAGTAAAAGCGCTTCATGTGTGCTATAAGTAAATGTCTTATTCACTATGCACTGTATGTACAATTGGTTTGATCCTGTTTTATTTTTGAGTAAATGCAATTGCTAACGTGGACATGCCATCCATGGTCGCTGGACTACTGTGTGTACTGTTATTTCCTTCTTCCTAATATATTAACAATTTCTTCAAGTGCAAATAAATTACTAAAATTTGATGGCTAAACTGCTAAAGAACTACTACTAAAGAAACTGCTGTCTACCATTTAAAATACAATATATTGTCAAATATTATTTTTTTAGATTCTTTTTTTTTTTTTTTTTTTTTTTTACAAAGTTTTGTTTGAAATTGAGTAAATATAGTGCTAAATAAGAGTTTATTATTTTTTTTTTTTTAGCAATTTTATGTTTATGTTATTTACTATATTAAATTGTGTGATATATCGGCATTGTATCGGCCTATCGGCCACCCTGCTCTCTGGATATCGGCATCGGCAATTAAAAAACCCATATCGGTCGGCCACTAGTTTTAATGCATTGCTATGCATTTTCTATGGTGCTTTTGATGGTTATCAGAGCATTGCTACATGGTTGCTAGCCTAGGGTGGTATAGGTGATTTTAGGCATGCTGCTATGCAGTTAAGGTGTTCTGGGTGGTTTTTAGCATGTTGTGTGTGGTTGCTATGGTGTTCTGGATGCTTACCATTACCATTACCATTAATATATGGTTTCTAGGATGTTCTGGGTAATTTGTAGCATGTTAATATACTGTTGTTAAGGTGTTCTAAATAGTTTTAGTGCATTGCTATGCAGTTGCTAAGGGGTTCTGAGTGGTTTAATGCATTGCTATTAGGGATGTTAATGATTGATCGAAAATTGATTAATTGTTGTTAATAATTTGATCGATTAGGTTTATCGATTATTGATTAATTTGAGGACAAATGAGTTCAGTAATCATGCAATCAGACGTTGATAAGGCTGTCTATACAGTCATCTGCCACTAGAGGGCACTTGCCGCTGTATGTCACTTCTTATCCAAATCATAGAAGAAGAGCTGCACAGATCAGAGATGAAGTGGGCTCAATGTAAACAATGTTGGAGCTTTTCTCTATAAATGAACTTGAATGTTTTCTGCACACACCGTGATAGTGTGTTAAAGTACAACATGAAAACAAGCACTGTTGATCTCCTTTTTTTCATCCCTACCTACTATTACATCAATGATCGTTGGGAAAGGGGAAGGGAAGGGGAAGGAAAGTTGAACAGCTGGCTGTCTGGTGCAGTCAAAACAACCTAGAACTGAACACGCTTAAAACAGTGGAGATGATAGTGGACTTTTGGAGGAACACCCCAACATTGACCCCGCTCACCATTCTGAACAGCACTGTGGCAGCAGACCCACATTGACTCTTTTTTCATTGTGAAAAAGGACCAGCAGAGGTTGTACATCCTTCACCAGCTGAGGAAGTTCAACCTGCCACAGGTGCTGCTGATACAGTTCTACTCAGCAGTCATTGAGTCTGTCCTCTGCACTTCAATAACTGTCTGGTTTGGTTCAGCTACCAAGTCAGACATCAGAAGACTACAAAGGACAGTTCGGACTGCTGAGAGGATTATTGGCGCACCCCTACCTACCCTGCTAGAACTGTACACATCCAGAGTGACGAAAAGGTCTGGTAAAATCACTTTTGACGCCATTCACCCAGCACACTTCCTTTTGAACTGTTGCCCTCTGGCTGGCTCTACAGAGCACTGAGCACCAGAACAGCCAGGCACAGGAACAGTTTTTTCCCTCACCTCATGAACAGTTAAAACTACCCCAAAATACTTTCCTTTTGTCAATACAACCATGTGCAATATTCAATCCATCTGTTCCTACTTATATCCATATTTCATTTACATTCTTTAACATATCCTACCTTTTCTTCAATACATAACATCACTTGCACATAACTGTATATCTGTATATAAAATATTCAAACAACATTATTGCTCTATTGTATATTTCTCTTTTTTCACCTCATTACATATTATTATTATTATTATTATTATTATTAAAATTATACATTGGTTTCGTCTAATTGTACACTTCATATTTAAAATTTCCATTTTAATAATAATCATCATCAATTTTGTCTTTTAAAAAGTGTTCTGGGTTCCACAAAAACAACAGTGTGAATGCAAAATAGACTGAAACATTTCAAGTGGACCAAAAGGAGATCTGAGCCCACTTTCTAGGTCACACAGTGTAAACGTAAAGAGAATTGGGTCCCTTTTCACTCAGTCCACTTTTTGGTCCACTTAAAGGTGTCTGAGTTTGGTTCTTTTAAAGAGGACCCAAGTGTGAAAACACCCTAAATCTATGTGATTTTTTTTTTTTTTTTTGTGCCAGTTTTATTGTCTGCCAGGCATAAATCTTAAGTCTGATTGCTTAGAAAAGTAATAGCACACCTCTCCTCAATGAGCAGCATGATTTGAGTTATCATTCCTATTTGTAGCGCAATCATTGCGGGATGGGTTACAGGTTTGTTTAAATCCAGTTTCAGCAATAGTGATGCTTGCTCTCTCAAGTAACTGCACATAAATTGAGTCTGCCTGTATCTTCCTTTACCACTGGGTCATGTGTGTTTGCTCAGACACAGAATCAGTACAAGCCAATGGTGAGACAACCATAGGGTTCGACTGATCTATTTTCTCTTCATTCTATTTAAGTGTTCAATGACTACTGTGGCCTGAAGCTGCAGTCAAAGGAGTTTCTAAAGCGTCACTACAGTTAGAATAGAAATTAAATTATTTTGGCAGCTTTTGAGAATAAACTCCTCTATGTAAAGCTTTTTCTGTTTGTAACATGGCTCAAATGGCGAGGAGGAGGTGGGAACCGTCTGAACAGTTAAAGGAATATTTAATGAAACAAAAAGACACAAACAAATACACACACTGCAGCTGCATGTGGCTCTCTCTCTCCTGAACTGCCGCATCCGGCTCGGTCTTATCCCTCTTCTCAGCTGATTAGCCCGACTGGGGGCGGCCGTGCGGACTCGCGGCACGGCCCCACCCTCCTCCTTGTCACTCTGTTGTTTATAGAAATGTTGAGGTTTTGTGTTAAAGGCATGGTTTCAAACAGTATGCATACTGCAGGAATAGTAATAGTATGATAGTATACTATTGTGAACATAACCAAAGGCTGCACACAGCCCTTGACAGCTGGTGTGCTCATCAGAATGAGGCTTTTTGCTGTCAGCAGTGAGCACTCTGCCCCCTAGTGCACACGGAAAGTGCACGTAATTCGTAAAACTAGACTCATATACTGTGTGTGTGTGTGTGTGTGTGTGTGTGTGTGTGTATTAGCATAAGTATTTATAAGCTGTCGTGGTTGAAATTTCTGTGGAATGTGATCAAGAGGAAGATGGATGGCAAACAAACAAAGCCGAGCTGCTTGAATTTTTGCAGTAATGTGAAAGGCTAGTAGAGAGCATGCCAAGATGCATGAAAGCTGTGATTGAAAATCGGGGTTATTCCACCAAATATTGATTTCTAAACTCTTCCTAAGATAAAACATTAGTATTGTGTTGTTTAAAAATTAAAATGAACTTGTTTTCTTTGCATTATTCGAGGTCTGAAAACACTGCATCTTTTTTTGTTATTTTGACCAGTTGTCATTTTCTGCAAATAAATGCTCTAAATGATTATTTTTATTTGGAATTTCGGAGAAATGTTGTCAGTACATTATAGAATAAAACAAAAATGTTTATTTTACTCAAACACATACCTATAAATAGTAAATCCAGAGAAATTGATAATTTTGCAGTGGTCTCTTAATTATTTTCAGAGCTGTATATACTGTATGTGTGTGTGTGTGTGTGTGTGTGTGTGTATGTGTGTGTGTGTGTATATGCAGAACAGCCACAACATTAAAACCACCTGCCTAATATTGTGTAGGTCCGCATCGTGCTGCAAAACAGCGCCAACCCACATCTCGTCATTCTGAGATGATATTCTTCTCACCACAATTGTACAGTCTCTGAGTTACCTTAGACTTCGTCAGTTCAAACCAGTCTGGCCATTATTTATATATATATATATATATATATATATATATTAGCAGGATACTGTATTTATAAGCTGTCGTGGTTGAAATTTCTGCAATTACAAAAAAGTACTGTGGTATTACCATGGTACAGTGAAGCCATCAGATATGAATGATCACAAATGTATATATATAATAATATATGATAACCATTTTCACATATTATCATATGTATATGGTTTTCTAAGGTACTACAAAGAATACCATTATTTTATCATGGTACATGTCCAAAAAACATGGTGTTACCATGGTACATGCCAATCTGTCATGTCCAAAAAACAATGGAAATAGATTTTTGGTACTTTTTGTTAGTTTACAGAACTGGACATTTGACTATATTGCTTATCATATAATTGTTTACTGTACTGCAGTTTGAATTGAATTGAATTGAATTGAAAACTAGATTAATATAAACGTTGCAGTGAGTTTGTTAGTTTTGCATTGTAGATTTGGTTCACTGTGTTTGCGAGTGTCTATACTTGCCTTCTTGACTTAGTCAGTCCTGGCCTCTACTGCACACACAAAAAAGGTCTTATCTAAACATGTACTACTTTAACTAAGACTCTTTCAGTCTTGTGTGATTTGTGTGTGTTGTGTGCTCTTTTCTTGTATTCACAGACATTTCTGAGTCTGAAGATGTTGCTACCTCCATCTGGCTATTCCTCGTAGTTTACTCTTCGTCTACATCCAATAGGTGACACAACACTTTTTTTTCCATTCAGGTGATGTAATCATGTGATTCAGGTTATCTCTACTTGTTATCTGGTTCCAGTAGGGTACTAACACATAGTGATACCTGTATAGCAGTGTGCGGAAATGAAGAGTTTATTTGTAAAACAGTTGGTGGCTGTGAATACATTTGACTCAGAAATATAGCAGGTAACTGTAATTTCCACCAAAATATCATAGTAAAATAGTACAACAATTGTTACTGCTACTGTTCATACTGAAATATATGAGATATCATTTATATATTGTGGAAGAAGCTTTCAGGATCTTTATCTTTAACAGTGACAGTGGTGGGAAATACCAAGCAGGGCTCGACAATAAGGACTGCCCGTTGGCCCGGGGCCAGTGTGAGAGAGGTTCGGGCTAGTTGTAAGAACTGTCACTTGCCCGATCGGGCCAGGGCTGCATTTATAACGTTAGTGTTTGCAGACAACGAGCAAGAGAGCACAAAAAAATACACGGAGCAAACAAAGTCTTCTAGCCGAGCACTCAGAAAGCGCGAGCGCATAATATAATGGAGGCAGCGAGGCACAGTCGTGTGAGCTCATAAGAGCGTACAGACACTGAGCACGCTTTCTTAGAACTGTCCGCACTTTTTTTCAAGGGTCTTAGTAGCAACAATTACAAATGTGAAGAAAATGGCAGGGAAAAAACTCGGGATTGCACGTTTTACGCTACATTTTAAGTATCCCTGCACATTATTCAAAGTGCGTGAAATTCCCACATTTATTTCCCCCCCCGATTTAACATGTTGGTGAAAATTAGTAATCCACACATTGGAACACAAGAAATCATCAGTTTATTTCTGTTGGACTGTCCATCTCACTCGTGGATCTCTCTCATCTCTCTCCGTGCAGCGTAGACACTGTTTAACTTGCACGCGCACTCACAAATGGACAGAGCACAAGTATTGTTTCCAGTATTGTTTTTTTTATTTTTTTTTTTAAATACGCATTTTCTTTCATTATTTCGCCTTTAGAAATGAAGCGCTGAATGAAACCTAATAAACGTTGTTATACACGGTTATACAAAGCTGGAAATCATGTGCTGCTCAGTATCCAAAATGTAAGAATGCAGGTTAATATGTTGTATTTATGAATTTATATCTTTAAAGCACTTATTTGGGGTTACATAAGGCATAAATCATATCTTGCAAATGATAAATGTAATACAATTTTGGGGAAATTGTCTTAAAAATGTAATATGTACAGCATATAAAATGATTTCCCTTCGGACACATTATTTTAAAGCCATGATGGTAAAAACAGCTATTTTTCATTTTTGTGTTGGGGCCAGTGAAAATTTTGGCAGGGCAAGTACAAATCTGAGCACTGGCCTGAACTGGCCAGTAGAAAAAATCCTTAGCATTGAGCCCTGCCAAGTTACCATTGCTTTACATAATCTGAATATACAGTGTATGTATATAAGATTGTCCATTTAGTTTATCTGCAACTCATGAATTATTGTCTGATGTACAGTGAATGTAAGCACATTAACAAAAAAGTCTAAAAAGGTACCATGGTATTCTCTAAAGTGCCTTGAAGTCCCTGTAAATACCATGCTATATGAATATGATAATACATATTATAAACTGTTAACCCAGAATAAGCTTTGAACCTCAACTTTCAATTCCAGAGACCAGGGCAACATTTTTAGGTACCCTAGGTACATTTTATCAAAATCTGATGTTTTTAAGAATGTTATACAAAATGATATGCAGTTTTAACATAGTCCCTGTGCTTTGAACAAACTTTCTTCTCAGTTTAGTCAATCAGAGGGCATTCAGAATTATGGGAGTGGCCATAGAATATATATAAAATTTAAGTAAAATAATAAACAAGAAAACATACACTACCATTCAAAAGTTTGGGGTCACTTGCCTGAAATGTTTCTCATGATCTTAAAAACCTCTTGATCTGAAGGCGTATGTTTAAATGTTTGAAATTAGTTTTGTAGACAAAAATATAATTGTGCCAACATATTAATTTATTTAATTACAAAACTAAAATTTTATTTAAAAAAAAAAAAAGTTTTTGAAATGGATGACTTGGACCAAATAATTCAGAAAAGCAGCCAATAAGTGCCCAACATATAAATGGGAACTCCTTCAATACTGTTTAAAAAGCATCCCAGGGTGATACATCAATAAGTTGGTTGAGAAAATGCCAAGAGTACATTTCTGCAAAATCTAGGCAAAGTATGGCCTCTTTGAAGATGCTAAAATATGATTTATTTACTATTTTTCTAAAATGTGAAAAAAATAAAATATAAAGAATGAGTAAGTGACCCTAAACTTTTGAACGGTAGTGTATATGGGCATATTTAATATTTGCATTATTGAGGTTTGAAGGAATACAACTGTTATATTAACTGTAGAATAATTTTTTTATTTTCACTTTGTGTTGAGGCTTGTGTCATCCACCCAATGTAAATCCTCATGTCTCTGCAGCATCCGTAACAGGCAGTTCTGGGACCCATACAGTCATTAAAGGGAATCTTGGGACCAGGGTAGTCCAGTCAGAGAAAGGAACTTCTAGAGCAGTCTTGACAGGGATCTCTTGGCTGCTGAGACAAGAACCTCTTTGGCAGCCATAACAGGATCCTCTGGGCAGCTGAGACAGGAATCTCTTTGACAGCCATGGCAGGAACCTAATGGAAATCAAGACAGGGGCTCCAGGCAGCTGTAGCAGGAAGCTTTTTGGCAGCCATGAACCTCTGAATGGCTGTGGCAGGAACCTTTTTGGTGGCCATGACTGGACTTCCTCGGTGGCTGAGGAAGGAACCACTTTAGTGGCCAAGACAAAAATATCTGGGCAGCCATGACAGGGAACTCTTGGTGACTGTAACAGGAAGCTCTTTGACGGCCATGACATGAACCTCTGAATGGCTGTGGAAGGAACTTCTTTGGCGGCTATGACATGAACATCTGGACAGCCAAGGCAGAACCTCTTTGACCGCCATGACTGGACTTCCTGGGTGGCTGAGGAAGGAAAAACTTTAGTGGCCAAGACAAAAATATCTGGGCAGCCATGACAGGGAACTTTGGGCAACTGTAACGCCATGACATGAACCTCTGAATGGCTGTGGAACTTATTTGGCGGCCATGACAGAGAGCTTTGGGTGGCGGTAGCAGGAATCCATTTGTGGGTCTGGGAAGCTCAGTGAGTAAAGACTCTGTCTACCAACCCTGGCGTCACGAGTTTGAATCCAAGGCATGCTGAGTGACTCCAGCCAGGTCTTCTAAGCAACCAAATTGGCCCGGTTGCTAGGAAGGGCAGAGTCACATGGGGTAACCTCCTCGTAGTCGCTATAATGTGGTTCGCTCTCGATGGGGCGCATGGTGAGTTGTGCGTGGATGCCGCGGAGAATAGGGTGTAGCCTCCACATGTGCTACGTCTCTGCGTTAACGCGCTCAACAAGTCACGTGATAAAATGTGCGGATTGACGGTCTCAGATGCGGAGGCAACTGAGATTCGTCCTCCACCACCCAGATTAAGGTGAGTCACTACATCACCACGAGAACCTAGAGTGCATTGGGAATTGGGCATTCCAAATTGGGGAGAAAAAAAAAAAAAAAGGAATCCATTTGGAGGCCATGACAAGAACCTCTGGGTGGAAGCGGTAAGAATCTCTTTGACTGCCATGAATGGAATTTCTGGGTGGCTGAGGCAGGAACCTTTTTGGCTTCCATGATATGAACCTCTAGGTGGCCATGACAGGGAGCTCTGGGCGGCTTTAGCAGGAATCTATTGGGCGGCCATGACAAAAACCTCTGGCTGACTATGACAGGGAGCTCTGGGCAGCTGTAGCAGGTAGCTCTTTGGCGGCCATGATTTGAATCTTTGGTGGCTGAGGCAGAAACCTCTTTTGCAGCCATGAAACCTCTGGATAGCCATGACAGGGAGCTCTTGGCAACCATGGCAGGAACCTCTTTGGTGGCCATTACAGGAACCTCTGGGCGGACGCAGCAGTAAGCTCTTTGACAGCCATGCCTGAAATCTCTGTGCAGCCATGGCTTGAATCTCTTTGACCATCATGACTTGAACCTCTGGGCGGCTGCAGCAGGAATCTCTTTGATGGCCATGACTGAAACCTCTGGGTGGCCATTGCAGGAACCTCTTTGAACATCATGACTTGAACCTCTGGCCAGCCACGGCAGGAACCTCTTTGATGGCCATGGCTGAAACCTCTAGTGTGGTGTGGTCCGGAGTTATAAGTTCATATTCAGGGGAATGTCTCTAAATGGCCTCATGATGGAGAGATGGGGATGGTGCACATTCTTAGGCAAGCAATACCGCCAGACGCAAATATTGCTGCATCAAGTCAAGGTGTCAGATGCAACCAAGGCTTGCCAGCCCCACCAGATGCAAAGGCTGGAGGGATGGAGAGACCACTCATGCCAGCCCGCAAGATGCAAAGCTGACAAATGGAGAAAAGAGGGGGCACACTTTTCTCTTTTCCCCCACGACTTAATCGGTGACCTGAAATGAAAATAGATTTAAGTTTGTTGTTAAAATACATTGCACTTACATTTTGCACACATATTTTGACAATGCATTTTCTTTCCAAATTACAATAGGCTAAAATCATACAACAAATGCACACAAAGGCAACATTCTTAAAGTAAGAACAGAATTAGAATGTTAGAAAACATATTTCATAAGGTATAAACAAACAACTTCATAAGGTACAACAATCTGTACATCTGATTCAGAAAATTTTAATATATGTTCAAAATTAATTTTAGCTGATTTTAGGCTCAGTACCTTAAACCAGTCGTGGCGAAGTATCTCCTCCAGACTAATTCGGCGGTTTGGGTCACTCTGCAGGAGAGCCTCAATCAGATGGCAGCATTCTGTGCAGAGAGATGGGAGAGACTGATTATTACCTCAAACTTCACACCTGCTTTCTTTATGCATGTGTTTTAAGCTGTAAGATATCACTACAGGTCAGAATATCAGGAAAAATTCCTGCATTATCAATGCAACCATTTTTTTATAAATCCATTTTTCTCAGTAGTTCCTTTTCCTGCCTTGTTTCATTTTTCTGTTTTGTATTATTTAAAATTACAATTGGCATTTTTTGTTGCAATAAAGATCCCTCCTTCTGACAAGCCATGTTTGCTCTAGTGGTTCACATTGATCATGTGCAGATCAATGCTGTCCGGATACTCCCCATGCAACAGTGTGAACAACAGCATTCCCAGTGACCAGACAGTCACCGATCTGCCCCGGTAGCTGCCATGCAATCTGAACTCAGGGGGTATATCTGTGCCTGGTGGAAAGAGATTTTGTACAATGTCTAAGTTTGCATTACCACAGCATGTTATCTTTTTAACTGTTAGCATGTATTAAATTATTTGGTGTTATTTCATTCATGACAGTGGCTCCAATGGATGAGCCTTTTGCACAGTCTGTGATGACTCATTTCTGTCTTAATTTAGCATGGTAAATCTAGCTATATCTATAAAAATATATATATATATATATATATATATATATATATATATATATATAAATTATTGTCATTTATTAATAAGTGTTAAATTATTGTTCATCATTAGTTCATGTTAACTAATGTAACCTATCACTAGGGTCCTAAACTACAGTTTTGAAGGATAATACTTATCACTGAATTTCATGTAGGTACTTTCTCTTAGGAGGTCCCACCACCCAAAATCAATCAGTTTCACCTTTAGGGTGTCCCTGTTGATCAAGATATTTCGCAGGTTATGTCACGGTGGAGCACTCCACTGTCACAGCACATGAAGGCATCTAGCACAACCTGCAACATGATGCAGCGCTCTAGCCCTTCATGTATTCTGCCACTGTGGTGCTCCATCAGATCACTCAGAACTTCGCAGAGTGAGTGGTGCTCCAGCACTATGGCATAATAATTGGCCTGTTCATCCCACTCAAGCAGCTGAATAATCTTCTTGAACTGGGAGCCCCTGTTGGCCAGGATGGTCAAAACCACTTCCTTGGGAAGGGGTTCAGGGTGGTCAGGCTAGAAGAAAGACAATTATTATGATGGTTAGATGGAGCAATTGTTGTCAATGGCAGTTTGTCTATTGAAAAATCACTTGTATGTGATTAAACTTTAATATAAGATGTTTTTTTATTGAAAACATTGAATGAGAGTTGAAAAAAGTGGGAGCACAGCCTACTTACAATGCTGATATTTTCCAAGTCCATCGACTTGGATTTCACCACCACCTGATCAGTGAAACAAAAATATGTATTTGTGGGAAAATTATTAAAATCATGTTATTCCAATCACTAATTATGAACAGAATTCTGAATTATAATTATATTATATAATAATTATAAAAGTAACCTTTGTAGAGCATGTTTGGTCAGTCAAAATGGGTCAGGTGGACATAAGAAGAAGGCTTAAAGGATAGAGTGAGCCATCAAAAGGATGAGGATAAGACAGATGTCATAAGTATATACAAATGATACCTTCAGGCCATCCTTCATACGGACCCCTTCATGGACGAATCCAAACGCTCCTTCACCCAGTGCATTGCAGATTACTTATTGGCTTATATGTCTGTTAACAGATAAAAATTGCTGTTGATCTGAAATTTCAGTGACTGCACTGTCAAAGTTTCCTCTGATCCTTGTATATTTATTATACCTGTAGTTTTAATAAACTAAAATTGTTAACAGTCTTAAAAATCCATTGATAATGGATTAATGGATTAATCCATTAATCAACGTAATAGCGGTAATATTTTGCGGATATTGTAAGTAGAGAATGTGTGTGTTTTGTTTTGGGTTGTGGGCATAATAACAGCAAATAATGGATGTGGTACAGAGGGTGGAATGAGGTCATATGAATTAACTAACTTTTTCGTTAAAGCTGTGTTCATAGCTCCAGGGCTGTGTCCAGGATTTTTTGCCAGGGGTGGCAAAGGGGTGGCATCCAGTAATTTCGTCTGACGGATGTCAGAGCCGGGGCGGGTTGAGGGAGGAACGTTGTTATGGACCATGCGTGATGTGGACAGGTTAAGCCGTTGCGCACCATCTCCAGGACACAAGTGGGGTCCGAGTTGGGGTGGCAAAGCTCAATTTTAGGGTGGCAACTGCCAGCCCGTGCCATCCTTCTGGCCCCACTCTGCATAGCTCCAGTGAACAAATAATAGCATGGTGTTGTAACTTACCCTCAGTAGGCCTACTCCCCTCAGGTGTTCCCGCAGCCGCCTCAGAACTCTGGTCCACCATAGGGCTGACCTTTCTGGTCTTTCTCCCTCTCACCCACTGCCAGAAGCGGATTTTCTTCCACCACTCGTCTCTCACACCAACACGAGCAGGGTTCCCTGCTATGTTGGTGGTGGATTTAGGCAGTGCACTCTGGTGGAGGTCGGTCACCTGCCCCAAATCCTTCTCGCATGTAAATTGCTGACCCATGCTAAAAAAAAAACATTGTGTTCTCCAGATATCACACAGCAACACCTTCACACACAACAAAGAGTATACTAGTTGCACTCCTTTATATGCCTATACATTATATAGCCTAACAGAGTTGTACATGCATTCTACACAAAGACAGAACTCTTCAAATTTATATTGTGATGTCATAGATGTTGAATAGCTGCAGAAGGGCTTTTATAATATATATCAAAATAATGTCTAATATTCTCCCTTTGAATGAATGATAATCTAATCTAATAATACAATTATATATACACACACACACACACACACACACAATATATACTGTTTACAGCATATAAAGTTTTATACAAATTTTGTTTTTTATTAAAAAAATTGTTGTTAAAGATTACTCAATTACATTTGATGGAAATTTGCTATGAAATTAAAATGCATAAATCTTAAAAAAAACAAAATAAATAAATAAAAAATTAATTAAAAAATTGTATATAAAATGTCTTTTGGTATTGGATATGTATTTTCTTGCCCCTGTAGTATATAATGTTATATATTTAGATGTTTTTATATGTATATATTTCTTTCAACCATGCTGTTTGCAACATATTTATAATATGTTTTCCAGAAAAATATAATTATAATTAATTATTTAATTATTAATTTCTTCAGTGGAACACAAAAAGAGATGTTAGGTAGAATGTTGGGGACTGACAGTCTCAGTCATCATTCACCTTGATTGTATAGTAAAAAAAAAAAAAAAAAGAGCAGCTTGAAAGTAATTGAAAACATGGCTCAGAGAAGTGTTGTTTTGAGAAAAGCACTGGCAGCATTTACAGTATTTGAAGACGCCATCACTGTAAGAAATGAAATTGCATTTTATCCAGCTTATGGTTTTTTTTCTTGAATCACGGATACTTACTTGGCATCTACATAAAAACACATGTTAGATCAACAGTATTCCCCCAAATGTTGTCCCAACTAGCCTAACAGAGTTGTCTGAACGAACAGTTTCATGTTGAACAATGTTGCTGATTTGCGTTGAGTTCCCAGCATGCATTGCAACATGATTAAATTATGCGGTTAGTGTTCTATTATTTTTTTGCTGACTTTAACAGTTGAAAAAAACAAAGAATAATGGCATAGTCAATTGTGTAGTGATGTTAAGAGCTCACCTTTTAACTTAATGAGGTTTGTTGATTGTCTCCGTTATTGAGGTCTATTGTGTGTCTTTGTCAAATAATTGGAAATTCTGCCTTGCCATGAGAGATCTATTTCTCTTCAAAGGTAAAGAAGGCAGTGAACTTCATGAAAAAATTTATTTGATGGTGAAAAATAAGTTATCTTGTTCCGAATTGGTAATTGGTTGAACAAGAAATTAGTTGATTTCTCATCAAGAATTTTTGCATTTAGTGAAAAGACATTCACATTGAATTAACAAAGCAATGTTACTGAGGATAAAACTACATTTTATTTTATTGAGAGAACTCAAAAATCTTACTGCATCATGTTGCCTTGAATTTTTTCTTAACTGCCATTTTCTTCTTAATTTCTAACTTAAGAAAAAAGTTACGAATATTTTGTATTCCCGAAAAATGTCTTAAAGTTCTTATCTTTTTTCTTAAGATTGCTCTTAAGAAAAAACTTAAGCAGCATTCAAATTCTCAAAAAAAATAAAAATAAATAAATAAATAAAATAAATGTTCGGAAAAATTGTCGTAAATAACATCTTAAAGTTAGGATAACCTCACAGTTGTCAAATACTGAATTTACTGGGTTTTTCATGTTGTCTCAAGTCGCAATGGGTTGTTTACGTAGAAATGTGATTTTAGACCAAAAAATGTTTTTGACTGTTGTGTTTAATTATATTTCATATAATATATTTTCAGCTTGTAAACCATGTAAATGTTATCACCAAATTCAAACAATAAATGTTGTTTTGAAGCTTCTTAATGTGGTGACCAATCATGCTAATTCAAATGGATGTGCTGCATAGCGCTGTCTTTCTGCGATCTTTAGAGTTCATAGAAACATAATAATTATAACATTAGAAAGCTGAGACTTTCTTTTTCACACACCATCCACATCTCAATCGGAGCTGGGCACAGCAGAGACAGCCTCCGCCACCTTTTCCCATTTACCCGATCGTACTTTCCGACGTGATATTAATATCAATAAGCTTCCCAAGGAGAACTTTTCCTTGCAGTAATTTCCTCAACAAGAACATCCAGCTCTTGTAATTAATATATACATTTAGCGTTACAATTTACCAGTGCTGAAGTATTGCATTTGTTGTAGGCTATTAGACAAGGCAACTTCAAGAGCAGGCTGATCAAACAATGTTAAAGCCTGTCTTTTTAATTCTTAAGAAAAAAATGGGCATAATTCGACTTTAAACGAAAGTGTACACCGAAGTGTTTGAGCTTCATAGTTCACAAAAAAAAAAAAAAAAAAAAAAAAAAAAAAAGGAGCATTTTGTCATTGATTACTCACCTTCATATAGCTCTATACATGTATGCTATTGTTATTTCTTTTCCTGTAGGGTACAATGGGGTTAAAGGCTCAGCAGGGTAAAAGGCTCCGTTGATTTTATTTTCTCCCAAAACACTAAACAGTAACAAAAAGTACCACAGCACTTTCCTAAACACCTGTTTGACACTATAACACTGCAAAATGTTCCTGTTCTATGAGATCTTTGTGTGTAATGTCTAAAGGTTGATTTTGAGGCAATTTGATCTAATTTTTAATATTTAAAAAAAAAAAAAAAATGCTGTAAATTTTTTGTATCAAAAGAAAATCCCTGAAATTAACATTCCTTTTTAGACAAAATACTTATTTATCATTTTCAGTTTTAAGGTCATTATATCAAACATTTTTCAGTAACTGTCCAATAGGTGAAAGGATAGTATTTGGAGTAAAAAACACCCCTGTTCCCCTGTCTTTAGCCCCGTTGTACTTTATAACACTAAAGTTGAAATTTTCGGAGAACTGATGTGCATCTCTTCTCCATTTCCACAACGAACTCATTATATACAACATCTGGGTTACAATTCCTCAAAATGTTTAAATATTATGGTGCCCGTACCATTCAACACCATGGCATAGAGAAGTATTGTATTTCCATACCATTACTGCACCATGGTAACGCCATGGTACCTTTTCTTTAAGGGATTAAAATTCACCAAATTTGAATCATCATCGCTGCAGCCTGCACTTATAGACCTTATCACGCTAGCGCCATCTTTGATTTTTAATGGGAATGACAACAAGGCTGTGTGGGATAGACTTCACCATCTCTTCAATGACACACACGGTATAAAGCTGTAAAAAGCTCCTTGATCAAATCTGATTTTCCACAACTCATGTTGTCTGTAGTTTTTGTCTACTGAACGTTCTTAGAAAGACAATACATTTTAGATCCTTATTTAAAAAGTTTGTTTTAAAGTGTTTAAATATGTGTGTGTGTGTGTGTATATATATATATATATATATATATATATATATATATATATATATATATAAATTATTTTACAGTACAAAAATATTTGAGTCTCTCAAATAATATGAAATCAAAAACAGCATGTGTAATAATTATTCAGTACTTGTACAGATAAAATGTTGTTTAAAGTAGTTTCAGATTAAGTATAGCATGTTACATGTACCGTTGCAGGACATTTTTTAATTGCTTGACATTGTGAAAATTGCAGAAAATTCTACCAGTGGCCCCAAAAAGAGTTTGGACACTTCAACCACACTTAATGTTACCTAAATGTCATTGCATTAGATAACCAAATATCAAATCAAGTGTCATCTGCTAACAAATGCTGGAGTTTTTCTTCAGAATTAACTTCAAGCCATTTTTGCAATGACTTTTAATCAACTCGTGTCAAGGTGATTTTTAGTGGATGTATGAAATCAAGTCATGTTTTGCTTGTGTGCTTGCATGATTTTTCTTTTTTTTTAAAATGCCACTCAGTTTGATATTTTGTTGGTTAAAGCATAAACATCCATAATATGTAAACATCCAACCTAAATATGACTTGTAGTTCTCTTTCCAGGTTTGTACCATGTCTGGAAATGTTCCTTTTTGCCACATTTAAATTGGTTAAATATTGTTTTTAATCTGTTTTTTCATTTTCCTCTCTTCCAGAGTTCATTGCTGCATGTGACCACTGAACTGCAGATTATTTATATAGTAAATCACTGAAGCATATGAATGACAGTGCATCATCGGATTAATACACAAAAGTGAACAGAAATAAGACCTCAAAACCTCAGTCGTACTAGAGTCTTAACCTTGTATGTCCTTTTGTCCTTTCCATCAACAATGAAAAAATTGGCATCAACAATGGAAGCAGCAGATATTGTCATTGTAGCCATGTACTTTTTTCTTGTCCTCTGCTTTGGCTTCTATGCAATGTGGAGGGCAAAGCGAGGTACTGTAAGTGGATACTTCTTAGCTGATCGTTCCATAAACTGGATGGTTATTGGTGCATCTCTTTTTGTCAGCAACATTGGCAGCGAGAACTTATCTGCCTCATTGGCTCAGGTGCTGCAAGCAGTCTCGCCGTAGGCGCATGGGAGTTCAATGGTGTGTACACCATGCCAGAATACCTCTCCAGAAGATTTGGTGGTAAGCGGTTGAAAGTATTCTTTGCGTCCCTCACTCTGCTCCTCTACATCTTTACCAAGCTCTCCATGGATCTCTATTCCAGAGTGCTCTTCATCCAGGAGTCTCTGGGCTGGAACCTCTGTGTCCATAATCTTGTTAATTACTATGACAGCCTTTCTCACAGTCACGGGCGGCCTGGTTGCGGTCATCTACATGGACATTCTTCAGGCATTTCTCATGATTACTGAAGCTCTTTGCCTGACGGCTGTCAGCTGGTTTAAGGTGGGAGGTTTCAAAGGGTTGCACACCAAGTACATGAATGCCATCCCCAGTGTCACAGCACTTATCCTAGAGAGAAACATCACCTACTCTGAATCCTGCCTTGTGCATCCTAAACCAGACTTATTCAAGATCTTTAGAGGTCCATTGGATAAAGACATGCCCTGGCCTGCTTTCCTTTTGGGCCAGACTTCTGCATCTATCTGGCACTGGTGTGGCGATTAAGTCATAGTCCAGAGAGTCCTGGTGGCCCGAAATGTTGCCCGTGCTAAAGGGTTGACCCTCATGGCTGGCATCTTAAAAGTTCTACCAATGTTTATCATTGTAATTCTCAGGCATGATCTTACATGTGCTCTTTGCAGACAAGCTTGCTTGCATCAGTCCAGAGCATTGCATGTAAGTGTGCAACAGCAACAGCCCATCCTTGCCTCGTCATGAACGTAATGCCCACAGGTCTCCGGGGTTTGATGATGGCTATGGGGGCTTTCACACTGGGCACGTTTGCTGCAGTCTGATTCCGAGTGCGATTGTTCCCAGTGCCCCTCGCAGCATTGGTCTGGTTTCACACTCACTTGATTCTATCGAACCCCAGTCCATTTGTGTTCATCTAACATCATCACAAACATGCATGGAGAACACAACGGGACTCATCATACTTTTTTTATTTTATTTATTTATTTATGTATTTATTTTGGTGCCATTATGCACAGCAGAGTGAACGACAACTGCATATATGTGCACTTCATGGCGTAACTCATCAGATGTCCAGTGCTGCTGCTCGCAAATGCCGTTTTTGGAGGAGACAACTGATTGCAAGGAATTAATTTGCATCATTGTTTACACTGCACGCTTACTCACGCTCATGTCCAAATTGAAGTTATCGCCACTGTCATCTCCTATTATACCCTATATTTATAACCTATAATAGTATTTATATATAGTATTTATAAGATAGATAGATAGACAGACAGACAGACAGTATTTATAGTGTTGACTGCACTTGTATGTCATTGTGGTGTCATTACTTTTTTGGACTTTCTGGATTGAAAACGCATGTGGAGGTTACTTTACTTCCTGAACGAGTGCGCACCCGAGTCCGAGTTGCTTTCACATTCACGCAAATCGCGCTACAGTTCCATTGCAACCGAACTCGGACCACCTCCTACAGGTAGTCTCGGGTTCGGTACCGCAGTGCGCTCCCCGGTCCGAATGACAGCTTTCACATTACCGATTTTTCATGCGAACCGTGCTCTGTTTTGAACTAAACTGCCAGTGTGAAAGCACCCTATGATTCTCGCAGCTCTTATGAGTGACCTGGACTCAATCTTCAACAGCGGCAGTTCTATCTTCACCCTTGATATCTACAAGATGGTGCGTCAACAGCCTTCCTCCAAAGAGCTCATGGTGGTGGGACGATTGTTTGTGATCTTCATAGTTTCCATTAGCATAGCCTGGGTGCCTTTAATCATTGAGATGCAAGGTGGTCAGATGTTTCTACACATACTTCAAGAAGTATCAGATTACCTTACCCCACCCATTGCTGCACTCTTTTTGTTGGGTGTACTCTGGAAACATTGCAACGAGACTGGTGCGTTCTGGGGAGGCATTGTGGGTTTTTTTTAGGTGCTACAAGACTGATCCTTGCCTTTGTTTATAGAAAGCCTGATTGTGACAAAACCAATGACCGCCCTGCTTTTATCAAGGATATTCATTTCATGTATATAGCGGCTGTATTTTTCTGGATTTCAGGGCTGGTGGCAGTGGTGGTCAGCCTTTTCACTGATCCACCAAGCCAGGAACAGATTGCTATGACTACTTTGTGGGAAGTCCACAACAGAACCAAATATGCTTCACATCTTCAAACAAGACAGAAGGGACAACAGCTTCCTATGGACATGGAGAAAGAGAAGACATTGGGTGGAGTGGAGACAAGACTGCTGTCTCGGGTTGTTGAAACTGGTCCTGAAATTCTTATGAATGGCCTTTTGGAATCTCTGCACATCCACAAACACCAGAGCACTGAGGACAGGTATGCAGGTGGACAAAAAGGACAATGTGTGCAATGATTTGAGTGGTATTGTGGCTGTAATACAAATCCAGAGAAAGCAGCCATTTGGAGAAGAGGACATGTCCCGTGTTGCTGAGGTGCTCCATGAGCCAAAATGATTCTCAACCTAGGTCTTCTGTTAGTGTGTGCACTTGGAATTTTCCTGTTTGTATACTTCTCTTTGTAAATCTTTTTTAAGCAGAGAGGTACTGTATAAATCACACACACACACACACACACACACACACACACACACACACACACACAAATATACAGTACATACAAAGAGGAGAGGAGGGGTAGTTGTCACACTGGGAAGTTGTCACAAGGGCTCAGGAATGATAAGATTTGTAGTCAAAAGTCCAATTGTGCGAATGTCTCTCTAGCAGATGTTTTGTATGTTGGTTTCATACAACTAGTTCAAAAACCTCTTAAATTTGAAAGCCTTCAAAGTAAATTTTGACTATTATTATATTTTTTTATAGCTCTTTGGTAAACAAGCAAAAATATTCACTGGCATACATTAAGGCACAAATGTCTACAGTATATTATAAAGGCAGATTTGTCATGATTTGTCATTGCAGGTTGTCATGTTTTGATATTTTTGTAAGTTTATTTTTCTATTTTATTTTGTGAATCATTTTGTCACATAATTTGGCAAAGAGACAACTTTTGGGGTGTGTTTCACAAAAGGCAGTATGTGTTCTGTGAATCTTTTTTCCTGGGCAACATCTATATAAATGTTAAAAAGCTTTTTTTTTTTTTTTTTTGTAGTCAAGACTTTGAGGGCTATACATCATGATTTTAAATTAAATGGTATTTCCTTAAGTATTGCATTTGTAACTTCATGAGAATTGAATTGACTATCTACTATATGTATTAGTCATAGTCCCACCACTGAAAACTTCTCTACCCCCCAGTGGCCCCATTAAAAACACTTTCGAATTTGTTTTTTGTGTTTGTGTCTGTGTGTGTTGGCCTCTTTTATGCACAGTGATTATATACGGACTAATTAAAAACCCATGTACAAATAATACATCATTCAAATATTTAACTACCTAGCCTGGAAATACATGTTTATTTTACTGTTAACACAGTGACTGAAATAAACTTGTTTCTATTCTCTTTCTCCCTTTTGTTTTTACTGGTTAGGTTTTATACTGAGGTCCTTGTGGGTTTCCTTTTATGGAAAATCACCCACATAGATTTGTGTTTTTTTTACCTGGTCAGTTGCACTGAAGGATAAAAACCACTGGAAATACAACTGCAGGTAAAACAGAATGGTTCCACAACTGTTTATCCAGGCAGTATGTATCATTTCCCAACTGCATCCACTTCAAATGTGTCCAGCGATGCCTGATCTGCCTAATTTGGCCTTGCATAACATTTTCATGGAAACAGATTTGGTATTACATGCCTTATATGATGACCAGTGTATGTGGAAAAATTTGAAATGTGCTATATTTGCATAGGTTTGTGAGGCATTTGTTGACTTTACATTTTTAGACTGAGCTCAGTTTATTAAGTTAATTTTTATGACACATCCTCAAGTCAACTGGTGCAAAAACCAAGCATTGGCTGAGGCAAGAACGTATCCTCAGAGAACGCATCTCAGTTGTGGTTTTGGTATATCAAGCACTGTTGGAATTAGGGGGTATTCCCCATTAAAAAAAAGTTTTACCCCTAAAGAGTTAAGGGACCCCCATAACGCCAAAATAATGTATCTTGGGGGGGGTCCCCTGGTGTTTAATTAAAACTAGAAATATTAAAGGTGCACTCAGTAATTTTTTCCCCATTAAAAAGTTTTAATCCTGAAGAAATGAATTGTAATTTTGAAACATGTATAAAATCCAACACTCTCACGGCGAAATCGCCAGGATTCGAACGACTTTTTAAAATTTTGCTAATTCCTATGATATTGTGCGACTGCTCTCGTTTTAATTCCCACGACTTTCACTACAGCCAATGACATCGCTGGACATCGTTTACATCTAATACGCGACAATTACTTGCTTCTGTCACACACAACAGCTTCCTATCATGTTTACACACTCTACTGAATGGTTAAGTTTAGATAAGGGGTTTGGGTAAGGGTATAACATTAATAAGCATGTCCTTAACGCCTCGTGCATGAAGCTCGCACTTACTTCCGCATTAGACATCTGGGAATTTGCATGTGATGAAATCGTACGTGTTTATGCGAACAAAATCGTGCGACATCACACGAAATAGCCACCTCAGAAATTATGTACGACTTTTCATGAGATCGGGTTGATAAAATCATGACCACTCATATGAGATGAGGACTCTAGTCATATCAGTAACCTTATAAAAGCTGTTTTATTTTACATGGGTTGGGGCGCCCTCATGGGGGCTGCCATTTTAAATCACATGACCAGCTGATCTCAGTAACCTTCTTGTTATTGGACATTTTCCTCTTGGATTAAATTAATCATGGCTGATTGTGAATAGTAAATTTATATAAAGGCATCTGTAACTGAAAACTTCTGATTTTGAATGATGCTGCATCCACACCACTAGGTGTCACTGTCCAAGATGACACAATCAAAAAGAGTGCATCATTAAACTATTTATTTATTTATTTTTTCAAATGTTTGCATTGACAGAATGCGACATTGTCCATTATCTGTCCAGTTTTCATAAATAATCCAAACCAGATTTTTTTTTACGTCGGAAAAGTCTAAACATGCTTGAGTGCGGCACTCGTTGTTTTCTGAAGGAACATACAGACGGTGACTGAGTGACACTGGCAGAGTGGATCCTCATTTACACCTCACAATGATGGTAAAATATAATTATTTGATATATGATTGTTGCTACACCTAAATTACTAACATTAAATAATCTTTTGTCTTAGAACTAACACCTTGCCATCTTCACCAGCATGCGATTGACGCTTCATTCAACTCTATGCAAGAGTTGTGGTTGTGATATTTATAAGAAAGAGGCAGGGTTTAAGCAGGCTAAATGATTGGAGAAGTCCTACATACATCAACAGAGAGAAGTCTGTCGTTTCACCGGAAGATTGAGTTATGAAATTGCTCCAAAAAGGGGCAGTCGCTCCAAATCACCATTGAAGATATAGGGAGCCTCTTACTTAACCCTTTCCCTAACCATATGTGGAAGAACCATGCCCCCTTTGGGAGTAACCCCACCCCCATTTGGAGGTATCCGGCCTGCTGCTGTTCGAGCTGTTCGAACTGTTTGAACACTGATGTCAAAGCTGCCTTGTGTGTGTTTACAAGCATATCTAAATTCAGAGAAATTAGAAAAATGTTCTTTCAAATCAGCATCTGAAATATATTCAAAGTCATTATTTACATAACCTCATGTCACTGAAGCTTTCAGTTACCATATGCAGTGTTCCCCATCAGCCATGATTCATTTATACTGCTAGTGAAAGTGTCTAAAAACAGGTGGGTTATTGAAATAAAGTGGTATTCAGATGGTCATTTGATCTCATGATGTTGGCCCCCATGAGTCGAGCTGCTCCATGTATTTTATTTTTTTATATGTCAGATATTACATCTTGTTGTTGGGGTTTATGATTTAATTATACACTTTACATTAAGGTTATATACGTTAACACAAGCACATGTAACATTATTATGTTCCAAATTAGGTTTCAAGAAATAACAATGAATATTTTTTCACACATTATTTCATCTTGGAATTCTTTGTTTATGTTACTTAATACATACATATTTGTTCATTGTTAGTTCATGTTAGTTTTTATTGATGATACATTACTACTTTTTATTATTAAACTGTATTAGTGTATGTAGCCTAATTGACATATACCATGATTAAAAATGGTGTAAAAATGTTGTTCATTTTTCATGTTAATTAATTGTGTAATGTTAATATGAACATGACACAACCTTATTGTAATGAGTTTAATAACATTTAAAATTTAATAACAATAACAATAACATTTACATTTAATAAAGGGGACATTCCAGAATTGGAGGACATTTTCTGTCCCAGACATACATTTTCAAAGAATAGATGCTCAGAATGCTCAGAATATTGAAACAAATTTATATATTACTAATATAAATAAAAAAAAATATAATTTCAAACATTTCATTCAAATTAAAACATACCTCCTAAAACAACTATTTTTCATTGTCCCATCTTGTTAATGACCAAACTGCATGTCATTTTAGTCTCTTTATTTTTTTATTTTATTTTTTTGAGCGGTAAGACGCGGAGACAACTGAGATTCGTCCTCTGCCACTCGGATTGAGGCGAGTCACTACGCCACCACGAGGATTTAGAGCGCATTGCGAATTGGCCATTCCAAATTGGGGAGAAAAAGGGAGAAAATAAAAAATAAAAATATATTAAAAAAAATTAAGGCTTTTTGTCCTCCAACGTCGAGTTCTTCTATTGACACCTTTGTGAATCTTGTTGAGAAAGATGTAGAAGTCCTACTTTGTCAAAAAAAAAAAAAAAAAAAAAAAAACAAACAAACAAAAAAAAAACACCCTCACCATCCAATGGGGGTTATGCGCAACAAGCTTCCTTGTTCCGTAAAACAGTTCGAATCGCTCCGGTTCTGTACGTTCTACGCTGACATGGCATTGTTTTACTCAAGATGCCTTCAGGAACTACCAAACATGAGCATAATCAATGTCCATCGCATATGCAGGTTGACATCTAAAACTCCTGCCACCAAAATGGATAAGGGATTTATGCTATATGCTTCCTCATACATACGCGACTACGAGGGTATGTAGTATTCCCGAACGGAAATGCTGTACAATATGTCACTAGCTAGCTAACACTAACATAAACTACCTAGTCTTATCTATGGATCTACATAATCACAATAACTCATTGTTAATTTTTTCACCAGTATCAAATAAAGACAGCTGACTGGTGCTGTCAGCATCAGGGCAGCCTGTCACAGGTCTATGAGGAAAAGCGAGAAGCTACACAGCCTGAGAGAAACGTTAGGGATGGTTTGGGTGTTCTGTTCGAGTTCTCAGTCTGTTCCAGTTCAAGGACAGCTTTTATCAAGCCTTTCCGAGTTGGAATAAGAATAGAGGATCTGTGATCATGACCAAGTCCCTTTGTTATCCTGAGACGCTTGGTAAATGCATGCACAGTTGTTCCAAGTTAATTGTTGTTGTTTGTCTACTTCTTAAAAGACGAGGATAGTGAGGTCAGTGGGGTATAGTTGACTGACTGTAAATCCTTGATTCTTGAGTGCCACCTATTATTCCATGTTATTCATAATCAGGCCTCTTAAATTAAAAATCCCTCTAATACACAGAGTATTAACAAATTCTGTTATTGTATTTATTTTATTAATGGCATTGCCATACTTGCCCCAGCAACCTAACTAGACTGATACTCAAATCAATGTCAGTGTTTGTAAAAATTTCTCTCCATATACTTTTGTACAGATTGTTCTTTGGAATTCGGACCCTGTCATCCTCGTATCAAATCGGTGCTCGTGTGTAGCTGGCACTGCAGTGTGCAACCACATTGTTGCTTTGCTGTTTCAAACAGCACATTATTCAGAGCTTGATGTGCAGGTTGTGCCCCCTGTCCACTCCTGCACTGAGACAGAGCAGCAATGGCACAAGCCCAGAACAGCTGTAAGTGTTGAGACGCGACTCCTGGTATTAGTGATATTAAAATATTAACAATAAGAGAACTGTATTGGAAGCATGTTTTGTCAATGCCACAGTCCAACTTGTAATGATCAGGAACCTTAGAAGGACAGCAATGAATTATTAAATGCAATTTGTTTGTTCTCATTGTTTTGACAGGCAGTCATAGGTAATATGTCACATACTTTGCCTGACTAGTTAGTGTTTTGTGTTATTTTCTTCCTTTTCATTTTCTTGTCTCTTAATGTTGTTGTTGTTGTTGTTGTTGTTGTTGTTGTTGTTGTTGTTGTTGTTGTTGTTGTTGTTTTTCAGGGAGTGAAACCTGGGCCAATAAACAAAATGGCCATCACAAGACCAAGACCCACCCGGCTCATGGAAGGAGGAATCAGGTGAGTTAGTTAGCTCCTATTACTGTACTTACTGCATCATGCAAGGTTATGCAATCTACAGGGTCATAGGCAGTATGGTAAATGTTATTACTATATCACATGCTGCACTCAGTTATCGCAAAAACTGTTTCTCCAACATATTTACTTGTCAGTGCATGACAATTGCTGTCTTTCACATTTTTACTATTACTGTCTTTTACAGAAGTACACTCTACAAGGGCTTGGTTGGGGACCCACTTGACATCTCTTTGCTACAGATTGGAGACACATACAAAGACTTTGACATTACGGAGAAACCTTTAGTAGCAACTATGGGCATATGTGATGAGAAGACCCTTGTTGAGATAGCTTCTGGCTTAGCACAAAATGGGAGTGTGCTCTCTTACCAGCAGCCTATATTGCCCACAAAATCGGTCAACATGCACCAAGATCCTCAACCTTACCCACCACTGCCTCTTGGGGAGTACAGGCTTGACCCAACAGAATGTGTGCATGTGTGCACTGAAGAGGAGCACTTCCACCTTAAAAGCTTGATAGTCACACTGGACATGGCCTATAAAATTGAGGCTGCCACAAGAGAGCAGGCAGCGGAACAGGAGTGGCATCAGCTCCATTGGCCTAGGATCGCCTCCTCACGTTTTAGAGAGGTGCGTTTTGTCAGGGAAGTGAGTTCTGCAGAGTCTCTTGCAGAAAGAATCCTCAAAGGAACAAGGCAGACAGCAGAAATGAGAAGAGGTGCAGACATGGAGTTTGAGGCAGCAGTGGAGTACTGCAAGATGAAAAATGTCAACTACATGCCCTGTGGCCTCGTCATCCACCATGATGCCCCTTGGCTTGATGCCTCACCAGATGGCTTGATTTATGATCCATTCACACAGCCACCATTTGGACTGGTTGAGATAAAGTGCCCTAATGTGAAGAACTATTTGGACTGTAAATACCTTCAAATGCAGCATGGCACTTTAGCACTCCATGAAAGCCACTCGTATTACTGGCAGGTGCAGGGTCAACTGTTGATCACTTGCCTGCAGTGGTGCGATTTTGTGATCTGTGCCCAGGATGACATGCTGGTGCATTGTATATATGTTGACCCGAAGGTAACAGCAGCCATTAGAGAGAGGGTGGACCAGTTTTATTTTAATGTGCATATGCAAAAGTACCTGTCTTTCTCCAAAAGGTTGTAATGATTGATGCAGGATAATGTGAGTTGTAAAGTTGGTTGCTTGACCATTTTTATTTTTCCGATTTTTTATAGAGTTTTTTTTTTTTTAGAGCTCTTATGGGCAATTTTAATGTTTCAGTTGATGATTTAGATTATGAAAAAGTATGTTCTTCAAAAGGTTACACAGTAATTGTACTGTATATATTGCAATGAACAAAGAGAAAAATGTTGTTTTTTTCCCCACACAGATTTATTTTTCAGTGACAAAAATAATTAATAAGCATATCAAATAAAAAAAATTTTTTTAAATACAAATTATATCTCATTGTGACTGTATAAAATAAGTTTTATAATTTCATTAATTCTAGTAGATATAAAAGAGAGGGGGACAGTTAATGAAAACAGTAAATGAAAACCACTCAAAGTCAAAACATAACTTGTATGGCTACATAAATATGTATCAAATCTCTGGCTCAGTGAGGTTAACACAGGTTAACAGGTTCTTTGGCCCATGCCTTGACCAGTGGCTTGTTTTGATAGTTAGTTAGAAGGCAGGCTACCACAAAAAGCTGGTTGATACTGCCAGCAATGGTCAGAGGGATAACAGTGTCAAACAGTTTGTTCTCTTTGATGCGCCTAATTGTTCTCTCTACATATATCCTTAACTGTGCAATGCCCTGAGTAACCAGCACTTCATCATGAGACAGCTGTGACTTTTTAGTTAGAAATGGTGGTCTGTAAACTTTGCAGGGCACTAGGTCATCGATTCTGAATCCCTTGTCCACCATTAAAGCCATATCTATGTAGGTATACAAAAAAATGGACCCAAGTTTTGATAATCCTGCTGACAGTGGACTGATGAATGTTGAAGCGATCACCCAGATCTTTCTCCTTCAGACCCAGCGACAGGTACACCAAGAACAGGAACAGTTCATCAATCAGTGGAAGGCATCGGCTCTGGTAGGGAGGCAGGGGGGACAAGCCTTAGTGGTAATAATGATAATCATTGCCTGGTCATAATAAATGTATGTATGTGTTTTTAATTAGATTGAAATATTAGTGTTGTCTTGGGTGTCGATTAATCATCAAGCTGCTTTTAAAAACAAAATGATGGGTAACACTTTATTTTACAGTGTCCTTGTTACACATGTTACATGTACTTACAGTAAATTACGCATAATTACATGCAACTAACCCTAAACCAAACCCTAATTCTAATCCTAACCCTATAGTAAGTACATGTTGTTATTAATATTACTCAGTACTTAATTGTATAATTACACTGTAACAAGGACACCTTAAAATAAAGTGTAATCAAATTATGTAGTATGAGCTATGCCTACCGGTCTGCGAGGTGGATCAACTGCCTTGTCGGGAGCTGCTGTTGTGCTGGAAGTGGATGTCCGTGTACCAACACGCACAATTCTCCTAGTAGCAGGTTCAATCTGTCTCCAAAATGCATGTAGATGACGGTAGCTGGCAAATCTAAAAGAGTGAAAGAAAATTATTTATTATCTTCAAAGCATACCCCATTGTTGATGTTAGCCCTGGCAGATCTTGCCAAATGGCTGTGGCAGTACACTGGCCTGTTAGAATGAATTGCAGCATGATCTGAATTTTTTTAAGGCTGCATTGTTATATTATATTTGTAGTTCTATGTGTTCATGTAAATCTTATCTTGCTTTTATTCATTTACTTTAATATGGTCCTGTGTTCATGGGGTTCCCCTTATAAAAGAGTTGATCTCATTGGTCACCCAGTATAAATAAATGTTATTGAATGAATGAATGTGAACACAATCTAGGTCTGCAACAAAGTCATTACCACAGGGGTATGCAAGATGAACATCATATGACACAATACGTACCTGTTATAGAATCTGATGTCATCGTCAGATGCTGAAAACCTCTCTAAGCCAAATGATTGCTTCAGTGTAACCTCTTCCAGCCTCTTTCGCAGTTTTTCTATCACCTGCTGTTGCGCTTCTATTTTCTCACATGCTATATCTAAAGCTGATGGATCTGGTTCGTCTTCGTAATCGTGGCACTGAAGCAACACTTCAACATACATGTTTTCCTCTTCAGTTACTTCATCCTCTGGCCATTGTGTTCTCTCCCAGATGCTTGGTCTGGCTGCCGGTAGAGAGAAGTTATTCTGGGCAAACAACACAGGCACAGCTCCCTCTTTTAAGCATCGTTGCCCACCATGAATGACATCCGTGGAGACGAAATGTCTACTACAGACTGTCCTGGTCCTCTTAATTACCAAATTCTCACATCTCACATAACGTATTCATATTTTTCTTAACGTTTCATCCTTTGGGAAGTGGTGGAAACTTACGGTGGAATTGAACTTCCCTGACATCGCGCATTGAGATACACAGCAGGTACACACTGAGGTACACACTGTTAGGATTTTCCCGCTTCTGGTACTTTATCGGTTTTGACAAAGACATTTTCTTCTTACTAACATTCAGATATTTAAAATAAAACAAAACGCAAACAACAATCCGAATAATAATTACAATAGTACGAACTAGCTAGGTTAGCAGATTATTGTTACTTTTCCGGCAAGCGGATGTGGTGAGACCAGTTTTCCGGTTTGGTCATGTGATGTTTGACATATACCCTATTGTACTCAAGATGAATTAAGAGCCCTTAACTCCTTGCAGAAAAACAACGTTATTGTTAAACCTGCAGATAAAAGGTAGTGGAATTGTTTTATTACCCAGGGAGGCCTATGACCAGGAAGTACAACGACAGCTCAACAATAATGATTTTTATCTGATATTGAAAGGGGAACCTACTCAATCCTTCAAAAGGGATATTGATATGTTTCTCAAGCCAGCCCTTGACAACCAGATTATTTCGGAAAAGGAATTACAGTTTCTAACATGTAAACATCCATTTAGGCCAGTTTTGTATTTGTTACCAAAAGTTCATAAGATATAGAAAAATCCTCCAGGACGTCCAATTGTCAGTTGCATTGGATCACTTACAGAACCCCTATCAATCTTCATTGACCATCATCTCAGATCTATTGTTACAGAACAGCCATCGTATTTGAGAGACACAAGTGATTTCACTGGCCAACTAAAATCAGTGAAGGTGGATTGTAAAATCAAATTAGTGACCTTGGATGTGGTCAGTTTATATACCAACATCCCACATTCACGTGGCCTCGCAGCAATGAGATATTTCTTGAATCTAAGATGTGATCCCACACTTCCTACACAATTTCTTGTTGATATGGCAGAACTTGTACTGACCAAGAACTACTTTATTTACACTAAGGATTTTTACTTACAGAAAGAGGGTACAGCAATGAGAGTGGCTTTGCCCTCGATTATGCATGCTTCTTCCTGTCTTTTTTGGAAAAAGAATATGTTTTCAATAACAGTCCTTTTTTATCTTACCTTATTTTCTATAAACAATACATAGATGACATCTTTTTGATTTGGGTAGGAGAGGACAGTGACCTTGAGAATTTCATCAACTATTTGAATGGTCTTGTTCCGACTATAAAGTTCAACATGAAAGCAAGCTTCAACAAAATCAACTTTTTGGACACATATGTTTGTGTTAATGGAAGTAATTTATATCCAACCCTCTACAGATAATCGACAGATCAGAACAGCATCCTTCATGCCAAGAGTTTTCATCATATTCCCCTTAAGAAAGGTCTCCCCTACAGTCAGTTTCTCAGGATAAAAAAAATATGTACGAACAATGATGATTTTGAGGAGGAAGCTGGTAAGATGTACATCCAGTTCTGTTATAGATGATATCCTGAACAGTGGCTGAAGAGAGCCCTTGGAAAATTAAGGTCGATACCAGGGGGATCACACCTTAAAACATCTAATAAGTCTACTTGTGTGTGTCGTACCACTTACACTGTTGATAGTCAGGCAATCAAGTCTATTATTAACAAACACTGGCATGTTCTCAGAGCTGATGACACTGGAAATGACATCTTCAATGAGCCTCCCTTATTTTCATACTATAGGGGACGTAATTCTAGAGACTATCTGGTCAGTTCTGATACTTTCATCAATGAAAGAAAACATGTCACATTGGATCGTTCTATGGGCTTATTCTGCATGTGAAAATGCCCTTAAAACCTGTGTCACATGCATAAAAGACTCTTACAATGCGAAGCAAAGTGGATCCACTATATGGATTGTGTACATCCTAAAGGATTAAATGAAGAACTTAAATTATCATGCTTCCTCTGAATATGTTACTTTACTATATTGGTCAGAGCAATACATGTAATTAGATCTGTTTCTGTATCAGGGTAGACATTTTTTATAATATATAATGTTTTATATTCATCTATGTAGATTCTCATCTGAGGTTCTGTTGACAGACTTTTTGTATTGTGTATTTGGATTTTTTCAGATGTTGTATTGATTTTGTTCACAAAGCATGGTGTGACTCTTGTGTATAATTATATGGTAAGTTGTAACTTTGTTATTTAGTATTTTCCAAATGCTGCATACGACCATGGGACACTACTTTGATTTAATTCTTTATTTATATGGTTTTGTATTTGATATTCAGAATTTTAGCTTTTTTATGGGGTATTTGGTTTAGATAGATGGTATTTGGTTTATTCAAATATTTATATACTGATGTTTCGCAGCATCAGGACCCGCACCAGCCGACTCCATGATAGCTTCTTCCCCCAAGCAATCAGACTTCTGAACTCTTGATCTTCCATGATCAAATACATCAGCACTGCACTTTATTACCCTTACTCTTATATCTTACACCGGACTGTCATAAATTATATTATTATTATTATATTATATTCTCTCTTAACCACTGACTATCAACCGACAGCCTGAATGTCAATACAGTACAATACTGTACATTCTATATATACTATATATACTTTTTTATATATTTTTATTTTTTATTTTTATTGAATAATGTGTATCTATATAGTGCATATTGTATACTGTACAGTGTATGTTATTATTTGTATATTGTTGAGTGTAAATATGTGTATATCAGATGTTTAAATTGTGCTGTGTTAATTTGATGTTATTGTAAATTGGCTCTGTCTCATCACTGTCATGACTGCTATGTTGATCGGAACTGCACCCAAGAATTTCACACACCATTGCACTTGTGTATATGGCAGTGTGACAATAAAGTGATTTGATTTGATTTGTTTATGTAATGCTTTATTGTTACTTCATTATTCACTTTGTATTTTGGAGTGTCTTGTGATCATGTGATTTTGGTTATCATGTGATCTATGCAATCATGTGACCTCTTGTTCAAAGATGCATTGTTATTAGGCACTGAGGAAGGTCACTCGTGACCGAAACGTTTGCTGTTTTCCAGTAAAGCTGTGGTTTTATCTCGCATTGAGTGTTCTTGTTTTGTTTCATTATTATAGTGTGTGGGCCTTTTTTTGTATTTTTTGCCTATTTGGATCTTATGATCTAAAATATATTAAAGTGAGCTTTAGACATAACCAAGCACATATGTACTAACTACAATGCTTTATTTACATATATTACATATGATTTATAGACATATATAGACATTTATACACCAATTACTGCTCTCATCCACTCCTTCAGATGCAATTCGACCAACCAGTGAACTGTATGTGCTGGATTTTGGTATATCTAAATCAGCGAAGGCTGGATCAATGCCGCCTTCAAAAATTGGCCAGATGAAGGCATCTCAGAAGACAAGATGTGATGCAAATATTGAATTCGGACATGCCTTGATGATTCCTAGCTCTGTACACATCTTCCGAAGGCAGTATTCTTCAGCTTTCAGATGGTCAGGTCTAAGGGGGGGGGCTAGAGGGGGCATTGCTCCCTAGATTTGCCTTGAGCTCCCCAAGAATCTTCTGATGCCCCCGCCCTGACTGACAGCAAAATGATCAAGGGGCACGCCACCCCCCGGACTGAAGGTGAAACCATCAACATTGACCCCCCACCCAGCATACAAGGTCTCCACAAAAGATTGCAGCCTAGTACCAGCCCTGTTTAGGATGCAGCCGAAGTCTGGTTTAGTCTGCCATGAAGCCTTCTCTACAGTAACTAGCTAAAGCAATGCAATTTAATGTTACTCAATGTTAATGTTGATCCAATGCCTACTATATTCATTAGGCTCTAAATGAACTAAACCTCTTCATATATACAACATACAGAAGGCTTAGCTTCATTCCTAACTCATGAATAGGTAGATACATTTAGTATATTTTTAGAATAGCAATTGTTTTAATTTGTTCCACTGCTTCAGGAACAACCTTTCAATAGGTGAATACAATGGTTTCAGTCTATTGCGTACCAGTTGAGCATGCCAGTCACTTCCTTCTGCAGCCCACAGCAGTGATATAACATTCAAATGTGATAACAGTAAATAAAACAATAATCAAAAATCCTTGAAGCTAACATATATCAACTGTAACTAAGTGCAGCCAATTGGAGCATATAAATATAGATGCCCTCAAAATGTATTTCGTAGTAAATCTTGTAATTTACAGTGTGCAGTGTACAGTACAGTGCCCAATGGTCAGACAATTACCTTTGCATGCTTGAAATCATCCACTAGGCCTATTAAAGTAATGCCGAAGAAGTCAAATGCATCCCAACTCAATGGTCACTAAAGATCGATCGATGATCCTGTTTTTATGATGGATAACAATTATTTGTATATTTCCAAAACTGACATGCATTACTGATTTTTAATTATCATTTAAATTCTGATTTGCTTTGCACTAATAACAAAATATAATATTATTTAATACAAAATAATAAACATTTTTATTTTCTAAAGAGATCTAAGCTTACTGTTTATAAGATCATAAGAAGTATTTCAGTCAAGTATGTCCAAACTTTTTACTGGTGTACATTAGTAAGACACCCGTAAGAATGCTGTTCATCTAACGGCTTTATGACTTGAACACATTCTCTCAAATATCATATCACTGGATCAAACAGGGTTTATTCAAAATCGTTATTCGTTTTACAACCTTAAGCAGCTTTTTAATACAATTTACAATGCTTCTCTCACTGACACAGAGGAGGCCTTGATTATGATGGATGCTGAGAAAGCTTTTGACAGAGTGGAGTGGAGCTATTTGTTCCACACTCTGGAAAAGTTTGGATTTGGGGGAAAATTCATCTCCTGGATTAAGTTGCTTTATTCTTCCCCATAAGCTTCAGTCAAAACAAACAATATTAAATCTGAGTATTTTCGTTTATATAGTTCTAGAAGACAGGGGTGTCCCTTAAGTCCTCTTTTATTTGCAATACCCATTGAACCCCTTTCCATTGCCCTTCGTTGTAATCCTCATATCAAAGGTATATTCAGAAACAACATTGAATTAAGGATCTCTCTGTATACAGACAATTTACTTCTATACATTTCTAATCTATCTGTTTCTGTCCCTGCTGCCCTGGCCACTCTTCAATCATTTGGTCAAATTTCTGGTTATAAGTTCAATTTAAATAAAAGTGAAGTATTCCCAGTTAATGCAGCTGCAAAGAAATTCCATTGCATAGCCTACCCTATAAAATGGCCTCTTATAGTTTGCCTCATCCTGGAATCAAAGTCGCACATAAAGTTCAAGATCTGTACAAGGCAAATCTGGCCCCTTTGCTGTCCCAAACTAAGGAGGATTTTGAACGTTGGTCTCTTCTTAATCTCTCTCTCACTGCTCGAATCAATGCCATGAAGATGACTACTGTCCCACGTTTTTATTTATTTCAATGCATTCTAATTTTTCTTACCCAGAAAATACTTGTATGTTAGACTTTATGATATTGGAGCTTATCTGGAATAATATGGTCCTCAAGTTTCGTAAATCATGTCTAAAGAGACCCAAGTCGTTGGGTGTAATCTGAGGTTCTATTATTGGGCTGCCAATATAAGAGTTTTAAAATTTTGGCTCCAGTATAAAACTTTCGATCCCCCTGCCACATGGCTTGCCATGGAAGCACATTCCACTAAACCTGTCTCTTTGAATGCCTTAATACACTCTTCTATTTGTCCTCGACTTCCCCATTATTCTAAGAATGTGATTGTTAAAACCTCTCTGAAGATTTGAGCTCAATTTAAGTGTTCCTTTGGGCTACAATCATACTCTATTCACACCCCCAAAAGCTGTTATGCATCTTCCCTCCCTTTCATATAGTCCTTTTCTTACTTGGTCTAATCTGGGCATTAAATCATTTTAAGACTCATATATTGAGGATACTTTTGCATCTTTTCAACAGCTTACTGATACTTTTTCTATTCCCAAACAAATTATTTTCAGATATTTACAAGTTTGCAGTTTTGTTCATACATAGCTTCAGTCTTAATAGATTTTTTGACACCAGTGCACACACCGAAGGGCTTAATTTCATATATTTATAACCAAATTTATCTTCTTCATTCAGAGTCATTAGATTCTATTAGGGCCCTCTGGCAGGAATATTTGGTGGAGATGTTATCAAATGAGCTTTGGGAATAAATCCTCATTTATGCCAGACATACCCTTATCCAGTGTAAAATTGTGCACCGCACTTATTATACTAAGGCTAGATTGGCAAAGATGTTTGGGGGTGTTTCTGCGGCATGTGATGGATGTCACCAATCCCCTGCAAACCTGTTCCACATGCTTTGCTCTTCTTTATGTGACTATTGGACTAATATTTTTAAAACCATGTCAGGCATTACTGGGGAGAGAATTAAACCAAATGCTCTCCCTGCATTGTTTGGAATCTATCCCTCTGTACCCTTCCTTTCTATCCCGAAAACTATGGCTTCCATTCTTCCAGTATATTTTCAGAGATTCATTTTTCACTCATTCCTGATTTCCAAGATGGGTTGGGGAGGTAATGATTATGTGTTGAATGTGGCATGAGGGTTATGATGGACAGCTCAAACTATTGTTGTCATATTTTTTTGACTGCTGTTGTTTGTTTGTTGTGTTTTTTTGATGTTGTTTTTTTTTTGTGGATGTAAGCATAATAACTATGTTTATATGCCTTGTTATTGTTTAATTTTTGCTTAAAACCAATAAACAACCCTGAAAGCTCAGCGAAATCATTTATTCCGCATTCATTCAGTAATTTCCAAGAAGCTTGCGGATTCTCAACACTTCCCTCTGTAACTGGATCCTGGACATTCTTACAGAGAGAAAGATAAAGTGAAGGAATGCTTTTTTGGATGACACCATGGTAATGCGATTCCGAGCAATGAAATGCTCCACTGGTTTTGTCCTTCATACCACGGATGGATTAAGGCTCATAGTAATGCCATTTTTGACGTGTATGAAAATGCAGTTGTGAGGGCACTGTAGCTGCAAGAATCTCAATTTCCACAGTTTGTGTTTTCTGAAAATTTTTAAATTCTTTTGGAAAGATGGTTTTTTTTTCAATGTTTTGTCAGCGAAATGATCCAAAACACTTTAAACAACAGCATAACCCACTGAAGTGACTGCCATCCCACACAGCCTCATTGTCATTTCCATCAAAAATTACACATAGCGCTGTGTTAATAAGGTCTATCAAGTGCTATTTGCTATGTTCCAAGTTGTCTAAAGTCATACAAGTGTTTTATGTATGGAACTTGTCACGATCCTGTCACTCTGTCAGTCTGAGTTTTTGTGTGACAGGATCATGACATCTTTGATCTATGTCTGTCTTGTTTCTGTCTTTGTCTTCGGTTGTGGTTTCCCTGCCGTGCCCTCTTCGGTTGGTCTTGTTTCATGTCCGGAGCATGGTGTCTTGATCTTGACTTTCCTATCTGGTTCGGTTTTGGGATCCGGACACTCACGCTCCATGTTCCGTCTGTTATTGGCGTGAGTGCATTGAGCTTATGTCATCTTGTCAGCATACACTCACATCAATCGTTTATGTCTGTCTCTCGCGACCATGGACGTGCTTCGCATTGTGCTGCGTGCCTGGGTCGCGAGCTGTCTTCACGTTGTGCTGAGGTTCGGTCACTTTGGTCTGAGGTGTCGGGTTTGTGTGTATCCGAACTCTCGCACAGGTGTCGTCTCATTTGTCGCCTGTTGCGTGCATCATGTGGCATTTGCCTCGTGATGTACGCTCAGGCTCTGTCTAGTGTGGGAATGTGTGGCATTGCTTTGTTTGGCGATGCTACGCATTCTCTAATCTTGTCTGTTGGTTGACATGAGCATATATTGCCTTATTATATTGGCGATGTGCGCTCATGCCATTCGGATGTTTGTGTCTTGTGAGAGCACGTAGCTTTGTTTTGTTTCTGTATAGTCTTGCATCATACCCCGCCTCCTTGTTTGCCTAATATTAGTTAATTTGCTTCATCTGTCCCCTTCTTAACCTGTTTGATTTCTCTCCCTATTTTAGTCTCCTCTTTTGTGCTGTTCAGTGCCAGTTCGTCTTGTGCTTGTTCCATGTCCATGTCGGAGTGTTCTTTCCAACTTCTGTCGGTCCTGTGTTTTGCCCCGTTTTCCAGTCCAGCCCGTTTTTGTTATTTTTTGCCCAGAGCCTGGTTTTTCCCCTTCGGGGTAGTTTTTGTTTTGCCTTTGTTTATTTTTGTATCAATAAATCCTTTTTGTTTTTACTCTGCATTTGGGGCTTGCCTCTGACTCTCTGCTTCAACCCTTGACAGAGATCTTCACGGGCCCATAAATTCATGTCTGAACCCAAAGAAACCCGGAAATGTTCTACTCGAACTTGAAACGGACCCGTGTATTATTTGAAAGCTTAGACCCGTACCCATGCAGAACCGAGAAATACCAGATCCGGACCTGAACCGGACCCGTCTATTATTTGAAAGCTGGGACCCGGACCAGCCCGGGAGACACAGACCCTATCGACACAGATTTCACAGCTGATTGCTATTAACAAGTTAATTAACAAGTTGTGAAAACAAAACTTTGTGTCTTACCTAATGTAACATTAGTAGCCTTCTCTCCTGTTCCTGGCCATGACGCATATAATCCATCCTCCTTGCCAAGAAAGTTGGTAAAATACATCCAGGTTTTCTGTGAGTCCTCTCTTGCTGATTGAAATGGCATAGATAATCCTCTCATTATTTCAGCTTCAAAAGTCCACTTGCCGTCACGGTGACGGATGACAAATGTGACTTGTTTAGAATCAGCTTTGCAGTTTTTTTGTATCTCGCATAAGATAACTTTGATTGTTTGCCCTTTTGAACTATAATAACAATTGCTCATTCATTGCCATGGCTGCTAACGTTAGCATTGCTAATTTGCTATCGTGTGCCTTAACTTCTCTCTGCCTCTGAGTCACTCAGCTCGTTGTGGCTCCGTTCAGTTTTTCACCATATTTCTCGTCCCGCATATTCTCAACCTAATTTTACAATGTTGAAAGTTACAACACACACAGCACCATCATCATCAGCGCTGTCTGATCACAGTCAGGTATACAAGGATCGACTCAGGTATTACAAATAATGTCAAACGGACCCGGGACCCACAGCAATAGAATGGGACCTGACCTGGATAAAACATGGATCTGACCTCTACTTGACAGAACTAACTGAAATTGAAAATGCTGTCAGCCATTACCTGTTTCCTGTGAGGCACAAAGCTTTCCTTCCACAAGGGGGCACTTGACGGCTCAAAAAAACGAATCCTCCATTGATCCGCATTCAAATCTCAGAACGTATTATACATCATTGGAAACATTTTTACTCTGGAGAGTAATTTTTAAATAAAACTTATAGTTGGAAGTATTCGTACATGTGGATGGAAATCTGCAGCATTATCTATGAAAAACACCCATCCTGAACAGCACCGAAACAGCAATGAAAATGTTAAAAAGTTTTTGTTTGTAATTTGCACCACAGACCAGGAAAAACAACATCTCATGCATATGCTATGTGTATGCCTGGAATGACAATAAACTTTATTTGAAATAAAATTCTCATACAGTTCCCTGGAAGCAAAACAATTTGGGAAACCGCATGCCTGCAGGCAGGTGAATTACACACCTTTGTATACTCAGTAAGCCAAAAAGTCTAGAAGAACTTGATGTAATAACAGAATAAATACTGCCTTCTCTAGCACTCTTGATAGTGTCGCCCCCCTTCAATTAAAGAAAATTAAAGAAAAAAGCACCGCACAAAGGTACAATGATCACACTCATGCTCCCAAAAGAGCAGCTTGGAAAATGGAGCGTAAGTGGAAGAATAAAAAATTAGAGGTTCTTCGCAGTGCATGGAAGGATAGTGTCTGTAGCTACAGACAAGCACTAAAAGCTGCCATGTCAGCATATTTTAAGAAAACAGTGTCTCATAATGTTCCTCATGGGCAACTTCAATCCTTCGCTGTCATAGGTCATGAAGAGCTAACAAAACTTATCAAAACATCAAAAGCCACAAGATGTATGTTAGATCCAATACCAACTAAGCTCATAAAAGAGGTATTCCCTGTAATCTCAGAACCTCTTCTTAATATTATTAACTCCTCACTATCCTTTGGACAAGTCCCAAGAAACATTAAAATGGCAGTTATCAAACTGCTTATTAAGAAGCCACAGCTTGATCCTGGGGAATTGGCTAATTATAGACCAATTTCAAATCTCCCATTTATGTAACAAATACAAGAAAAGGTAGTGACCTCCCAACTATGTTAATTTCTACAGAGAAATAGTATATGTGAACAATTTCAACAATTCCCATCACAGTACAGAGACTGCACTTATCAGAGTTACAAATGACTCGCTCTTATCATCTGATCACAGCTGCATTTCTCTTCTAGTGCTTTTAGATCTTAGTGCTGCCTTCAATGCCATAGATCATGACATTCTCTTAAATAGGCTTGAGAATTACTATGTTGGCATTTGTGGACTTGCATTAGCATGGTTTAGAATTTAGCTGACCGCTACCACTTTGTCTGTGTAAACAAGGAATTGTCAAATCAAACAAAAGTTAAGTATAGAGTGCCACAGGGATCAGTTTTAGGTCCTCTGCTTTTATCCATATATATGCTTCCCCTGGGAAATATTATCAGGAATCATTGAATAAGTTTCCACTGTTATGCTGAGGATACCCAACTTTATATTTCTTCGAAACCCGACGATATGTCACAATTCTCCAAATTAGTGTATTAATGAAATCAAAGATTGGATGGCCAGAAATTTCCTTCTACTCAATTCTGAAAATCAGACATACTAATTATTGGACCAAAAACCTCTAAAAATAAGTCGTTAAAATATCATTTGACTCTTGATTGATGTACTGTTACATCATCTTCTACAGTGAAAAATTTAGGTGTTTTATTTGATACCAATCTGTCCTTTGAAAATCAAATTTACAGTGTTTGTAGAACAGCATTCTTCCACCTCAGAAATATTGCTAAATTATAACACATGCTCTCTGTTGCTGATGCCGAGAAACAAATTCATGCGTTCATGACCTTAAGACTAGATTATTGAAATGCATAACTGGGAGGATCTCCTGCAAGTTCAATAAATAAACTTCAACTGGTTCAAATTGCAGCAGCCAGAGTGCTGACTAAAACCAAGAAATATGATCATATTAGCCCCATTTTATCATCATTACATTGGCTACCTGTTAAATTTCTTATTAATTTTAACATTTTGTTAACTACGTACAAAGCTTTGAATGGTCTAGCTCCGCAGTATTTAAGCAACCTTCTACCATGCTATATTCCATCACGTTCATGATGATCGCAAAATTCTGGCATGTTAATAGTTCCTAGAATATCAAAATCTACAAAAGGAGGTAGATCCTTTTCCTATTTGGCTCCTAAACTATGGAATAGTCTCCCTAACACTGTTCGGGATGCAGACACACTCACTCAGTTTAAGTCTAAAGACTCATCTATTTAGCCAGGCATACACCTAATTTATCCATCAACTCACAATTAGGCTGCTTTAGTTTGGTCTGCCGGAACCAGAAATATTTATTATGATCTATAACTCTGCAAAAAATTTAATGGCATCTATGCTAATATCTTTCTATTTGTTTCCCTGTCTCAACCTTAAGATTCATATCCCGAGGTTACCAGAACCAGCCAGATCCAACTCCATTCCTGCTTAGTGTCGGACTCCACTGCTGCGTGTCTCTGAATGATGACGACTAAATGCAGCCGATGCCAGCCAGACATCACTTCAGTCTATTACGATGGACTTCAAAGGATAAACTGACGCCAACTCCAACCATAAGACATGGTATACTTTAATATGACTCTGGCTGAACCTTGGACTTAGGAAAGAACTCACCGAAATGACCTGCCGGTTGAACTGCGATTCACCTCACTGATCTCTGCCTGCATCACCTTGGTCTAATGATGGACTGCACTCTTAAAATGGAATACATAGACTATCAATTAAATGCCTCATCAGCCAACTAACAAAGGACAATACATCTATGTGAACTTCTGCAGTTAATCCAGGAAGACTTTAGTCATTAATCTTATAGTTCATACAAACTCTTTGTTTAAACAATGACCCTTAACACTTACTTAGTTTACTAATTTTAAACCATGACTTGTACTGCACATAAATAACTAATAATGGCATTATAATCATGCTGTTTAGCCGGAAGGGAAACTGGCCACCACAGTGGGCCTGGTTTCTCCCGAGGTGATTTTTCTTAAAACATCTTAAGGAGTTTTGTGTTCCTTGCCACAGTCGCCTTCGGCTTGCTCACTGGGGTTCTGAATACAATTATTATTTAATTATTTATTTTTCTACACAATTTACAATCAGATTTAATCAAACTACAAAATGATGACTCTTAAGACTTTATAAATATAACAGTTTCTTTTTCTGTTAATGCATGATTTTCTGTAAAGCTGCTTTGAAACGATGTGTGTTGTGAAAAGAGCTATACAAATAAAAATGACTTGACTATCTATTTTTTTGGCTTAATCATCAGGAACACAACACTGGTAATTTGACATTTAGTTTCTATAATGTGTAGAAGCCTTTTCTTTCTTCTCATATATATTCACTGGTTAGTACAGGGTGCTTGCTCATGTTGGAACAATGGAAGAAATCTGAGCTGCACCACCTGAGATATTTAATAAAAGGTGACGTTGTTGAGGAACTTCATTTTTACATACAGTATTACACTGCTTCCAACAAACTGGTTACTGTACATACAGTACACTACCAGTCAAAGGTTCGGTCACACTTGATTGAATTTATGTTTCTTATTATCTTCAATACTTTTTTAAAAAAAGGCTTAAATGCTTGTAATTTGGTTTGTATTAAAATATGGAATGTGCCTAAATATGAATAAAAAAAATTAAAAAATGTGGATGAATTTAACCGGATAGTGAAGGAAAAAAAGGAAAAAGTCTGATCTTTAAATCATCTTTAATGAATAAAGATAAAATTTAAGTTTTATAATTCCATAACCTACATTTGTGTTGTTTAATTTCATAGTTTTGATGGCTACCATTATTCTAAAATGTGGGAAATGATAATAAAGTGTGTCCAAACTTTTGACTGATAAGTTGCGGTAAATTTCAAACTTATATAGTTTGTAAACACACATTACTATAACTTGTACTACACATTTGACATGCATATGAGATAAACCGGCAGTCAAAAGGTGTGAAGTGTGTCACTCAAAAGGCTTCACATGGAACATTGTTCTCATTTCCTCTTCATGTACTGTTAAACTTCACAATACAACCATGCATATAAATATTATGATTAAAAGGAAGTTGGTGTTCCAGAATGCTGCTATTCAACAGGTGTTTGTTTTTTTCTGATGAATTTGACTAACAAGTTTGATTCCATTCAGGCAGCTGCAAGAACAATAAGCCAGTTGAGTCAGGTTATGTAAGACAGACTAAGACTTGACTGATTAAATTTTAGGCAAGGGCGTGAACAGTGGTCAAATTCTGCTCTGCCTCTGTACATTTATTGTAAAAAATACTTGTCTGACGAGGGAAACTGTTGTGTACCAAAATGAATTTTTTTTCAATTACAATATTTCAGCAGTTATGTTGTCCTGTATTTCTGTTGGCTGTTTTGATCAGAACTATTGATGCCCGATTTGTAAATGACTCTTGAGTCAATTCTTTTTTAATGAGTTGGACAAACGGTTCACAATTTAGTCTGAATTATTCGGACAGCTATCTCACGGATTGGTTAGTTTTGGAGCAAACATCGCTGGATGAAGTGGATTCACCTTCAATCCATTTGGCAGTGATGAAGAAGGCCTTCATTAAGTTCAACACCAGCGTGTGCAACTTGTCAACAACTGTGGTAAAGGTGTTACTGCAGGTAAAGACAGTTTCCAAACAAAAGAGTATCAAACCACCAAACAAAAGCAATTAAAGTAGCCTGCCAAACAGTTCCAAGGCATTACCATGTTTTGGGGGAAATATAGGCCTATATCATGTATGTACTGTATAAAAGTACCATGGTATTACCATCAGATACCGAATCTACCATAGCAGTCACTGGACTTAGAACTGAATGCTTTAGTGTTGTTTTTGCATAACATTTCCAAATATTTGACCAGATGGGGGGGCCTGTGCCCCATTACTAAAGCCCAGAAATTCCATCTTTTGAATGTAGAAATGTTATTGCAACTAAAATAGCAACAAAATTTTGTTATTGTCCCTTTATATTATTGTCTCTCACACGGTCCACTATGCAATGCAAATTTTATTAAAATTGCTAAATAGTTAATGTTTCATCAGCTGACAAAATCCTAACATTTTGAATGCACACACCAAAAGTAAATAATGCATGTAAAATGTTCAACAACTTTAAGTTAACTTTAAGTAAATCTGTTAGCTGTATGTCAAAAGAATTGCATAACATCAAGTCAAGATATACTACATACAGTAGAGACCGGCATCAATGTACAGGAATAATGCATGCGATATCTATTAAATATTGTCTTCACCTGTCTTTGCATTTCTGTTTTTTTGTTTGTTTGTTTTTTACATTAAAGGGGTCATGAACTGCTTTTTTTCTTTTGTACTGTTCTCTGAGGTCCACTTATAATTTTATCAAGATTTTTACATCAAAAAACATCATCATTTAGAAGTAATAGGCTATTTTCTGTCCTGTTTTGACCCCCCTCATCGTAACACACCGTTTGAATAGGCGTGGCGGATTGTAGACTCGAAGTAAACGCCCACTGGTATGATTGGCTAACAGTTTTGCATATCTAAAAATCCTACATCCTTCATAGATGGACGCTGCTGTGATTTAGGTTAAAAACGCATAAATACTCAGTACATATAACAAAGTACTGTAATAACATACAAAGCAATAGTGACCACATAATAAAAACAGTTACTCACACTTGTGTGGTGCGACATTACTGTCGGATCCAATATAGTCACACAGCATCGTCTTTTAGTTTCAATCTTTCTGAAAATCCTGCGTCGAATTGTGCCTTGTTTGTAAACGAATCCACAGTAAAATGAAGTGAACAAAGGACCAAGTTCTTACTAACGTGGTCAAGAACTTCATTAAAAAGAAAGTTCATCCACTCTTTCCTAATGTTGGGATTAGAAGGAAGGCAATGCAAAGACTGTTTTTCCACAACTTGGCAATGCACAGCGTCTTGTTGTCTTCGGAGCCATCTTTATCGTTTGGTTTCTGCGTAGACCTGCGTTTGCCTCTCTCGTTATTTACCTACTACATGCGTGAATCTGTGGGCGGGGCTAAACAGGCAGTGATGTAGAAGTAGGCATTGACCTTCTTCTGCGGAGGCGGTGTTTAGCTACACTATTACGTAATAAAGTGGCACATTCCACATCCTGTCGTTTTGGCAGATTGGCTTCAATATAAGCTGTTTTTAGACTAACGAGAAAGTTTTGAGTTCTGAAACTTACAGGATGTTTTTACAGTACAATGACCTCTTATATGTCAAAAGATCAAGGGAATTTTGATTTCTCAGTTCATGACCCCTTTAAGCATGAACATTTTATTTCTACATTCATCAAAATATAACCAATAAGTAACAAGAGGCTGTGCATTATAATGATTTTTTCAAGGTTAAGTGTGTTCTCTTAGATATGACAAAATGTTTTATCATCTTAATATAAACTTATTGCCTTTATCAAATGGCAGCAACAGCAATGTGGCAAAAGACACTAAATCCATGTCTTCAGAAGCGATATGATAAGCGTGGATGAGAAACAGATCAAGCTTACTATAAATCTCCATCTTTGACCAGCCCCGATCAGCAGGTGGTGATATGCATAAAGAATGTGAATTGCCGAATCCTCCCCTTCAACGTGCAAGCATGCAGCAACCAACTCAGGACAATACCATGAACCAATGGGCTCAGGCCAGGGCTCATAACAAGAATGCTGTAAACATCGACAATGACCAGGACAGCCAGGAGCAGCCCTCTGAGGTTGAGGTGTCTGCATTTGAAAACATTGGCCATCATCTGCATTCTTGTACAAATAAGCACCCCACCTGTGGGTGGCATTGGTCATCTGAGAAAGTGGACAGAGCCTATCTGCCTTCAGATCCTCATTCCTCACCTGCCTCATCACACTGGGGATGTGTTGAGCAGTCATCCACCTCTAATGCGGAACCAGGAGGACTGGAATTCTAAATAAATCAACAGAGGCCAACCCATGGAGCGCTGCTTTTCTGAGGAGCAGCCTGGTGCTATAGAAACCGAACTGAACTCACTTTTTTGGGGAAGTAATTAGTCCTGAGCCTGGAAAGGGAAGTATTACTTAGGGGAAATGATTGTCTTGTTCTTGTTCATTAAAACCCTATGCGCACCAAAGCGTTAACTGATGGTGACCCCATTGCACAGTTAAAGGGAAAGTTCAACAAAAAGCAAAATTCTGTCAACATTTACTCACCCTAATGTTGTTCCAAACCACATGGGTGTGAGTAAATGATGACAGAATTAGAATTTTTTAGTTAACTATCCTTTTAAGGTGGTCAAGAGAGAAGTTGCCACCTGATTTTAAGTTTTGCTTATTTGTTTAACACTGGATTAAATGGTTGATGAGCATCTTGGCTTGTGAAATGTTTCTCAGCTGGATGAGGCTGTTGCTAAGCAACCACCCACCATCAATCAACCATCAGATCAGATACCCATTGATGTACAGTTTTAATTAAAATTTTGCTCATTTTTAAAAGTAGCATTGGTTCAAGTGGTTTGACATTAGTGGGGATTTTTTCCTGTATTTTCTGTTAATGTAGAACTAAAATCTCTTAATCTTAGTTCAGTAAATCCGTCAAGCAAATGTAGCTCTAGTGTCTTGGTAAAGTTGTCCCAAAGAGCTTTTTTTTTTTTTTTTTTTTGCAGCTGCTTTTTAGAATTTAAGTCTCTACCTCATTGCTCTGCAACTGTTGCCATGTTACATACCAATGTTGACGATGTTCAGATAGACCAAAATAAAGTTGCTGAACCGTTGCAAAAAAAAAAAAAAAAAGAAAAAAAAAAGAATGAGAACTACCAAAAAAACAAAAGCAAAAGAATGTGAAAGTAAAAGTGGAGATTTATAGCAATAAAGACTTAAATATTTATCTGTTTCTCACCCACACCTCATATCATCATATCACTTCTGAACACATGCATTTAACCACTGGAATCTTAAGGATTACTTTTATGCTGCCTTTATGTGCTTTTTGAACTTCAAAGTTCTAGCCACCATTCCTTTGTATTGTATGGACCTACAGAGATGAGATATTTTCTAAAAATCTTCGATTGTGTTCTGCAGAAGAAAGAATGTCACACATGGCATGATGGTGAGTAAATGATGAGAGAATTTTCATTTTTAGGTGAACTATTCCTGTAAGAAGTTTACTTTAATTAATGATAACAATCTAAATAAATACTTCCTCTGCCATGTAATATACAGTAGTTCATATGTTGCCAAGCAGCGCAACACCTTGGCACATTAATATAGAATGTGTGGTCGCAGTTGTGCGTTTATCAGCTATCTCACACAAACGTGGTTCATCCAATCAGAATATAGAGTCAGAACAATTGGTTTGATAAATTCTGATCTAAACTCTGATTTAAGTCTCAGTTGCTCCCATTGTAATTTATGTTTTGGATGTTGGCTTGCTGATTACAGCCACATTCATGACCTCTTTAGTCCTTGCCATGAGTTGTTTAATTCTGAAGAGATCCACGAAGGCCTGCTTAAAGCCATCCCCTGACAAAGTGTAAAGCGGCAGATTTAAAATGATGTTAAGAACGGCGATGGGTCTTGATATCACGTATGCAGCATGCACCCAGTGGTCTAACATACAGTCGACTTCCGGAGTGGTTCTTGTGTAAATTCTCCATGCTCGTAGCACATGAAAGGGTAAGAAGCACACTGTGAAGCACGTCAGTATCAACACAATGAGTCTTCTCGCTCGTACCCGTGTCCTACTTCCTGTGTGAGGACCCTTGGTTAACTCTTTCATGATGCGCCAGTAACACAAGCAGACCACGACTAGGGGAAGCAGATACCCTAGGACAGTCAACATCCAACTATACCACCAGACCACTTCTATCCTGTTGCTTGCGAGATCCAGGCAGTAGGTCTTATTGTTTTGTGTCACCATGTCAAATAAGTTAAAAATCGGACTTATCTCGGCCAACGCCATGGCCCACACCAACACACAGGCCAGCACGCCCCAACACTTTTTCTTCATGTTGTGCCGATGCACTGGATGCACGATGGCCACGTACCGGAAGATGGCCAGGCAAGTGAGGAACAGGATGCTGCCGTAGAGGTTGAAATGGAATATAAATCGAGTAAAGCGACACATGAGGATGCCAAGCATCCACGAGTCGTCAAGGGAGTAGTAGTAAGCCAGGAAGGGCATGCTGATCATGAAGAGTAGGTCAGTGATGACCAGGTTCACCATGATGATAGTACTGCTTTTCCAGGGACGCACTTTGAGCACATAGACCAACAGAGCAGTCACATTACCGACTACGCCAATGATAAAGATGGTGCTATATGTGACAGGCAGGTAGTAGCGCTTCATGAGACTATCTACGTTGGTGCAGTTGTCACTCGAGCCATTACCGTAGTAGATGTGGTTCGACATGTTTTTTCTTGCAGAAAGAAAGGAAGAATAAATATGAAAATATTGTTAAAGATCAAGCATGCAAAGTAAAACAGATCAATTTCACTGATCCACTGCAAAAGTTAATTTCTTAGTTGTTTGTATGTCTTGTTTTCCGGTAGAAATATCCAAACATTACAAGATACTTTTACCCGAGAAGCAAAACTGAAGATATTAAGACTTTTATTTTCTGTGTTTTTTCTGTGTTCTATGAAGTTTATGCTCTAAGTCAGACAGAAACAATTTGCTGTTTTTGCTGCTAATTTGATATTTTTACAGAAAATGAGTTGTTCTCGTATTCTGCTTGGTTTAAATATCTCAGCTTGGCTTTGTTTGCAATTTATGTTATCAAGCAATTAAATAATAATAATAATAATTCAACTACACACAATCTCTGTGTAAAGGGATATTCCGGGTTCAGTACAAGCAAAGATATTCTAGCAAGTCAGTCCACTGTCGGCTATCTTTGGAATGCTCCCGGGAGGCTATTTCCAGTCATGACAGTGCAGCTCCTTTCTACTTGAATGGGGGAGCACGAAAAAGCTTACGTTTAAATGACATATTTCAAATCAGCAGTAAAATATGACAACACTGGTATCACTGGTGCCAGATGGGCTGGTTTGAGCATTTATGTAACTGCTGATCTCCTGGGCTTTTCATGCACAACAGTTTCTAGAATTTACTCCAAATGGTGCCAAAAACAAAAAACATCCAGTGAGTGGCTGTTCTGTGGATGGAAATGCCTTGTTGATGAGAGAGGTCAGCAGAGAATGGCCAGACTGGTTCGAACTCACAAAGTCTACGGTAACTCAGATAACTGCTCTGTACAATTGTGGTGAGAAGAATAGCATCTCAGAATGCTATTCTGAGATGTAGGTTGGCGCCGTTTTGGTGGCACGAGGGGGACCCACACAATATTAGGCAGATGGTTATAATGTTGTGGCTGATCGGTGTATACTGTATGTCGGTGTATACTGTACGTGCAGCTTATAATTTTATAAAAGTAATTAAAATAATTCTTCTGTTAATACTTGTGTATTTTTTGAGCTGTGAAGTTGTTTAAATAATAGTTTTTACAGGGTTTATGGCATTACATTGTCATGACAACGAAGTAGTAAAACTGGCTAAACCTTTACACAGAAAAGGTTAGTAAGTAATTTTAATACACTAAAATCATGTTAAAACGCATATTGTTTATGTCTTGTGGCAATACATTTGAAACAGTGAGTATTTTAATGTTTACGGATTGGCCCCATTCACTTCCATTGTAAGCTCCTCACCGTAACTACGATTCTTGCTTCTTGCTTTTTTTTTTTTAATAAACAAGGAAGGACTCAAAAATATTTTTTCTGTGGTAATCAACATTATGCCACAAGTCCTGACCCTTGAGCTTAACCTGTATTGAACCTGGAAAATTATTCTAACCAGTAAATTTCAACATGTTTTTGATCTGTTACTCTCAATGTGAAGCTGATTTTATTATTATTATTATTATTATTAAAATTATAATAATAATTTTTAAGAATCTATTTTATCACCAGGCTTCATCAGAAGTACTTAGCATAAAAGAGAAGCAACATCAACAGCCATTTTCCTCATAATCTACAATGCATATCTTTTCTTTTTAAAATAACATAAAAATACATGTTTTCAGATAGATTTTTAAGTTGAAAGTCTCGTATAAAAGTTGTAACTACTTACAACGTTTGCTGCTTCAACCTCTAACCTCTAGCTCCTCTAACAAAAGGATTATCTAGGTGATCTAGCAGACAATTTAAAGCATCCAAACCCTCCCACCCAACATAGAGTTCCTGCTACAGAAAACTCTTTCACTTTTGAGAATCTTATTTGCATTCTGTCTCGTGATATCATTACCAGTAATATCAATGGGCTTCATTCATGAAACACGAGCAGAACAGAGTTTGGTGTAAATCGTTCGTAAAGCCGTTCTGACGTAAATTATCGGATTCATGAAAGTTTTCGTATTTTTCAAAACGTTAGTTGGTACGAATGAAATTTACACCTGCTCCCGACCACGTGTAGGCCTAAATCGTGCGTAAGACATCTGAATGTGTTGTGTTCTTTCAGGCAAACTGTCATGACTACATTTCGATAGAAGTTAAATTAAATAATTAATGAAAATAATAATAATAATAATAATAATAATTATTATTATTATTATTATAATTAAATGAGTGCAAATTAACCTTAAAAATAACGTTACTAAAAAAAATGTAAAAAAAATTAAAAATAAATAATAATTAAAAAAAATGGAAAAAGGAAAAATATCTTTGTTTTCTTTTTAAACCATATCTACTTATTTAGAAACGTTTCTTTACTTCGTGGATTTATTTTTCAAAGTATAATTTTTTCCCAACTCTGCTGATCGTTTTTCCAGCAGAAGAGCATGATTTTATTTTTTTTAATAAGAAAAAAAAATGATTTCCCTTTAACCTAGGTTATTATAGTTTTGCATTTTCAAATCAGTTTTTATTTTATATAGTTTTCATATTTGCTATAAATTTCAGTTTAGTTTTTGTTAGTTTCAATAATGCTTTTGTTAGTTTTAGTTTAGTTTTTATTTTATAAACCCATTTCTATTTCGTTTTTATATATTTTAGTTTCAGTTTTAGTAATTATAGTTTTGAGAGTTAACAGAACACTTCCAGAGTGTAGACATTTAAATTTAAGCTTGGCAAACTTACACAATACACTTAAAGCAAAACTCAGCATACTTGTGCATAATAACAATAACATAATGGTTTGAGATGCAACAAAGTCACAAAGAACCAAACAAAAGCTAATCAAATGTATAAAAGTTAAACGTTTGAAAAGTTCAAATGAACTCAAATTCATGTTAAACATGAAATCTTGTTAAATTGTTGAGACTCACTGTACCGAAGGGGGCGCTCCGTCACTTTGTTTATATATGTTTACATTTACTGCATACATACGTGTCTAGTATAATCTTGAAATTCGTGGTCGTCTGTTAAATATACAGTCCCTCCAGGAGAATTCTAGCAAGTTCAGCCAATCTCCGCATTATTTGCGGTAGCTTGCCATTTTTATAAATGTCCGCAAATATTCTGCAAAAACGTAAATCTGAGGGAATCCCATCGCTTTCCTTCATGTTTGAAAGCGGCAAAACATATGCTTGAAAAGCCTGAAGCAGTCGCAACATATCCAAATGCACAGCTGCCGTTGTATCATCTCCAGAGTAACAAGCGTCTCCCTTGTCTCCACGTTTTGTTTTCGCTATCAAAATCCTTGTCTAAACTTTGGCGGGACCGCAGACAGCACACATACATCAAAGCAAGTGTTTAATCTTCACCCTGCATGCGTGCTGCGAACGAGACAAAAAACGGGTTTATACTTAGAATCCCCACCATTCACTTAAAATCCCCATTAGGTGTATAGAAAAATGTGATTAGAATTTGAATTGCTTAATACAGCAGGCTACGAATCTAAAAATGGGAAATTTATGCTGAACACTTTGCTGAAAATAAATGTTCATAAATGTTTTTTACTGATCACATCCATACATGTATGAAACATATATTTAAAAATATGACAAAAATGTAATTTTCATATATGTAACATTTTATTAAACACTTGTGGAATTTAAATTTGTACATAAATTCTAAAATATATGAACTCGAATTGTATTTGTTTGTATGGCCATAAATCAGACAATGTAATAACTGCAACAGGCATAATTATTGAATCCTCATTTGTGTTTTTAATTAGCAGATATAGTGCATGTCAATTTTAACCTTAAGTTTTCTTGCATTTTCTGAGGCAGAACATTTTAATAAAAAATAATTAAAGGTCTTCCAATATCCACAGGATTCACATAAAGGTATGTTTTGTGTGTGTGTGTGTGTGTGTGTGTGTGTACATGTTTATAATCAATTGTGGGCAGTGTTGGGGAGTAACGGAATACATGTAATGGGAGTACGTATTTAAAATACAAAATATAAGTAACTGTATTCCACTGTATACAGTATATATATATATATATCTTAAAGAGACGCTTACGTGTTCGTGTCTTTTTAAAGATGTCGTTCCGAAAGTGTTCCTTGTGCGAGAGACACATCCCGCTGTCAGATCAGCATGAGAGCTGCATTCACTGTCTGGGCCGTGCCCACGCAGAGTCAGCTCTCATGGAGACAGACTGTCCTCACTGCGAGGACATGAGTCTCAAGATGCTTCGCTCAAGAATTGCCCTCGTTCTGAGGGACGATTCAGCCTCACGCACTGTAAAAAATTGCTGTTCACTCTTTTATCTAACTCTGGTTCGGAGTAATTGAACAGCTACAGGATGTCCAGTTAGAACATTACATCTCACACCAGGGTGTACATGTAGATCAAAATCAAATCAAAATCAAATCACTTTATTGTCACACAGCCATATACACAAGTGCAATGGTGTGTGAAATTCTTGGGTGCAGTTCCGATCAACATAGCAGTCGAGACAGTGATGAGACATATACCAATTTACACTAACATCAAATTAACACAACACAATTTAAACATCTGATATACACATAATTACACTCAGCAATATACAAATAATAACATACACTGTACAGTATACAATACGCACTATATAGATACACATTATTCAATAAAAATAAAAAATAAAATATATAAAAAAGTATATATAGTATATATAGAATGTACAGTATTGTGCTGAATGTCAATGTCGGTTGATAGTCAGTTATTAAGAGAGAATATAATATAATAATAATATAATTTATGACAGTCCGGTGTGAGATATAAGAGTAAGGGTAATAAAGTGCAGTGCTGATGTATTTGATCGTGGGAGATCAAGAGTTCAGAAGTCTGGTTGCTTGGGGGAAGAAGCTATCATGAAGTCGGCTGGTGCGGGTCCTGATGCTGCGATACCGCCTACCTGATGGTAGCAGTGAGAACAGCCCATGGCTCGGGTGGCTGGAGTCTCTGATGATCCTCTAAGCTTTTTTCACACACCGCCTTGTATATATTTCCTGGAGGGAGGGAAGCTCACCTCCGATGATGTGTCTGGCAGTTTGCACCACCCTTTGCAGTGCTTTGCAGTTGTGGGCGGTGCTATTGCCGTACCAGGCGGAGATGCAGCCAGTCAGGATGCTCTCTACAGTGCAGGTGTAGAACCGTGTGAGGATGTGGTGGTTCATTCCAAACTTCCTCAGCCGTCTCAGGAAGAAGAGGCGCTGATGAGCATTCTTCACAACGACTTCAGTGTGGATGGACCACGTGAGTTCCTCAGTGATGTGGACACCCAGGAACTTGAAGCTGCTGACACTCTCCACTGGTGCTCCATTGATGGTGATGGGACTGTGTTCTCTGTCTTTTCTCCTGAAGTCCACCACAAGCTCCTTTGTCTTACTGACGTTGAGGGAGAGGTTGTGCTCCTGACACCAGTGTGTCAGAGTGTGCACCTCCTCTCTGTAGGCTGTTTCATCATTGTCAGTGATCAGACCTACCACCGTCATGTCATCAGCAAACTTAATGATGGCATTGGAGCTATGTGTTGCCACACAGTCATGTGTGTACAGAAAATACAAGAGTGGGCTGACAACACAGCCCTGCGGGGCTCCAGAGTTGAGGGTCAGTGATGAGGAGATGTTACTGCCTATTCTAACCACCTGGCGTCTGCTTGACAGGAAGTCCAGGATCCAGCTGCACAGCGAGCTGTTTAAGCCCAGAGCCCGGAGTTTCTCATCAAGCTTGGAGGGCACTATGGTGTTGAATGCTGAGCTGTAGTCTACAAACAGCATTCTCACATAAGTGTTCTTTTTTTCCAGGTGGGAGAGAGCAGTGTGTATTGTAGATGCAATGGCATCATCAGTGGAGCGGTTGTTGCGGTAAGCAAACTGCAATGGGTCCAGTGATGGAGGCAGCACAGAGCAGATATAGTCTCTGATTAGTCTCTCAAAGCATTTGCTGATGATGGGGGTCAGAGCAACAGGACGCCAGTCATTTAAACAAGTTATTTTTGATTGTTTTGGAACAGGCACAATGGTGGATGTTTTAAAGCATGTGGGGACTACAGACAAAGAGAGGGAAAGGTTGAAAATGTCCATAAAAACACCAGCCAGCTGGTTCGCGCACGCTCTGATGACGTGGCCCGGAATGCCGTCTGGGCCTGCGGCTTTGCGGATATTCACCCGTCGGAAGGATCGGGTTACATCCGCTACAGAGACGGAGAGTGAACTAACCTCTGTAGCTTCAGCCACGAGAGCTCTCTCCGCGAGGGCGGTGTTAATTTCCCTCGAAACGAGCATAAAAAGTATTTCGCTCATCCAGGAGAGAGGCAGCGGTGTTCATGGCGGAGTTTTTATTCCCTTTAAAGTCCGTGATGATGTTAATTCCCTGCCACATGCTTCTAGAGTTGGTGGTGTTAAACTGTCCTTCAATCTTGCTCCTGTACTGGCGTTTTGTGGTTCTGATAGTTTTTCGGAGGGCATAACTGGCTTGTTTATGCTCCTCCGCATTCCCGGAATTAAAAGCGGAGGTCCGCACATCGCTATTAATCCAAGGTTTCTGATTCGGATAGATCCATACTGTTCTGGTCGGAACCACGTCCTCTACGCACGTTCTGATGAAGCACATTATGCTATCAGCGTAAAGCTCGATGTCGTCATCAGAGGCGGACCGGAACATCTCCCAGTCCGTGTGATCAAAACAGTCTTGTAGCGTAGAGTCTGATTGGTCCGACCAGCACTGGATTGTTCTGAGGGTGGGTGCTTCCTGTTTCAATTTCTGCCTGTAAGCGGGCAGAAGCAGAATGGAAGAGTGGTCCGATTTGCCAAATGGTGGGCGGGGGAGGGATTTGTAGCCATCCCGGAAGGGAGAGTAGCAATGGTCCAAAACCCGGTCCCCTCGTGTGTTGAAACTGATGTGCTGGTGATATTTTGGTGCAACTGATTTTAAACTGGCTTTATTAAAGTCCCTGGTCACAATGAGTGCGGCCTCAGGGTGCGCGGTTTCCTGCTCACTTATACTCCCATACAGTTCCTTGAGTGCCCGGTCTGTGTCGGCTTGTGGGGGAATGTACACAACTGTGATAATGACCGCTGTGAATTCCCTCGGTAGCCAGAATGGTCGACACAGAAGCATAAGAAATTCCAGATCAGGAGAGCAGAAAGACTTGATAGAATGAACGCTCCTCTGATCACACCAGGATTTGTTGATCATAAAACATACACCACCTCCTCTGCTTTTACCTGAGAGGTCTTTCACTCTGTCCACTCGGTGCACGGAGAACCCCGTGGGTTCAATGGCTGAGTCTGGAATCTCAGCAGACATCCAAGTTTCCGTAAGGCAGATAATGCAGCAGTCCCTTGTATCTCGTTGGAAAGAGATCCGCGCTTTCAGCTCGCAGAGCTTGTTATCCAGAGACTGAACATTTGCCAGTAGAATAGTGGGTAGCGGGGGTCGATTTGCACGGCGTCTTACTCTGATGAGAACGCCGGCTCTGTTTCCCCTTTTCCTTTTGCGTTTCCGTGGCCATGCTGCCCAGACAAAGGGCTCCGCTTGCGTGTTTGTAAACAGCGGGTCGGCATTGAGGAATGTGAAGTCCGGTTTACGGTGTGAAATTGCTGAACCAATGTCCAAAAGTGTTTGTCTGTCGTAAACAATCAGGCAGACAACATCCAAGACAAAAAACATAAGAATTGTGAACAAAACAAACAAAACATTACTATGTTGTGTCGGAGCTCGCAACACAGCAGCCATACTCGGCGCCATCTTGAGTCCAAAAAAATTATTTTTTGATTTATTGTGCAAATTTTGTGTGTGTTTGATTAGCTGCACGCACACACATAATCCACAAATTCCTTAGATGGCAACACTTCTGACTAGTTTAACTATTATTTACTATAAACAAGCACATCTACACATCCTCTCTCCATAATATCTTTCCAACTCCCTGGAAAGTTTTGGAACAGTCTAAATCACGAACAGAGGCAGGGGAGTTTGGAAGAGTCCATTTCCGAAGGGTGGCCTTTTTTACAGCCCCCCAAATTCACAATGTGAATTTGAACAATAAAAAAGGCCTTACTAAGTGGTGAGTTATTGGTATTTCACTCAGGCAGAGGAGGAAGGCTGATGCTTTTGGTCACTGTCCTTAGGTAAGTTTTGTCCTGCACTTTGATCTCAGCTGATCTGATCCTGTTATCTTTCCCTGGGTAAACCTGAACAATTGTTCCAACATGCCAATGTCCACGAGGTAGCTGCTGGTCCACAATCAAAATAGTTTCACCTGTTCATAGATTGTCCTTCTCTGACATCCATTTCTGTCTGGTTTGGAGGTTAGGTAGGTAGTTATGGATGAACTGTCTCCAAAAGTGATCAGCTAGCAGCTGACTATGCCTCCATCTCCGTCGGCTCAGAAATTCGGGATCCTGGTATGTCACTTGTGGAAGTGAGGCATCTCGCCGCCCCATCAACAGGATGTTGGGTGTAACTGGATCTGGGTCAGCGATGTCTGAAGATGTGTAGCCAATGGGCCTGGCATTAAGTATTTCCTCTATTTCAATAAGAACAGTTCGCAATACTTCTTCAGTGACTGTCTGTGCTCCGAGGGTCACTTGCAGGGATGTTTTCAAAGATTGAATTTCCTGCTCCCAGCATCCACCAAAATGGGGTGCATTGGGTGGATTGAATGTGAACTTTATCTGCTGGCTTGCAAGTTGAACCTGGAGCTGAGGCTGAAGAGCTGCAAAGGCATTCCGAGTTCTTTATCCCCACCTTTGAAATTTGTTCCTTGATCTGATAGGATTTCAAAGGGTTTCCCTCACCGAGCAATGAAGTGACAAAGGGCCATCAGGAATGAATCACTGTCCATACTTGCGAGGAGATCAATATGCACTGCGCGGGTGGTCATACATTTGAAAATGATCCCCCATCTTTTCTAATTTCTGCGTCCCACCTTTATGAGATAAGGGCTGAAGCAATCCATCCCAGTTGAATAGAAAACTGGCTGGTGAATTCTCAACCTGGCAGGTGGGAGGTCTGCCATTCTTGGGGGATGCGGTTTGGCCCGCCATTTTTGGCATTCAGTGCATTGGCATTGATGATGTCTGACTGCTGCTCATACTCTTAATACCCAGTATTTCCTCCTGAGCACCGCAAACACCCTCTCTGGTCCAGGGTGATGCAAACAATTATAATAGTCATTGATGACCAGCTTGGTGAGCGGGTGATGTGAGTCAAGGACATTGGGATGAATGGTATCTTCTTCTAGTTCACTGATCTGTCTGAGACAACCACCAACACATATGAGATTTGTACTGGTATTTAGTTCAGGGGCTAGGCACAGCAGTCGACTGTTGCTTGGCAGAGGTTTACCAGATTTCAAGTGGGACGCGTCTTCAGGAAATGACTTGGCTTGGATCCGACAGAGGGCCGTGAGCTCAGCTTCTTTATAATCCTCTGCAGTTGCAATGTAGGGAGAGCTCTCATTGGATGGTTGTATAAGGGCCTTTAGGTAGTCTGTGAAGATGTGAAATTGCTGAGGATCTGGCAGTGACAGAGCAGAAGTTAACGTCAAAGAGCCAGAGGATGCTGCTCTGAGATTGAATATCAGCTGGCAGATGGCTGATGTCATGGGAAGCGAAGCTCTGAAGACAATTGTCCACATAAAATGACTTCTACACTGAAACCCGTGTGTCCTCTCCAGGCTCACTGTAATCTAGAACATGATTCTGTAAAGTACCTGCCATTCATAGACATCGGGGATTCTGTCTCTTTGCATATCTCTCCAGATGTATCTCAGCAGTGGTTTATCCTTTGGCAAGAGGCATACCTGATGGAACATGCCACAGATGTCACTACTGATGGCAATAGAGTGCTCCCGGAAACGCAGAAGAACTGCCAGGAGTGATGGACCAGATAGTACGAGCTCATTCAGGTTGTTCACTTGGTATGAGAATGAACAGTTAAAGACCACCCTATTCTTCCCATTATGTTGCACCATATGGTGCGGGATATACCAGGCCTCTCTGGTTCTGTCCACCTGCTCCTGGCTGAGCTTCACTACATAACCAGCTTGCACTAGCTTGGCCAGCTCCTCTTGGTATGCTGCAGCTAAATCAGGGTCTCTCTCCAGCCATTTCTCAATTCCCCTCAGCTGTGGTAAGACAGTTTCCTTATGTGCATAGAGACGAGGCATGTTCCTGATACGAAGCAGAGGAGAGCATATAATGTTCTCCTGGTGGAATTTAATGGACTCTTTGTCTTGGCGTGACCTAGTGATCACCTTTTCACTCTGGTAAGGTAGAATATCCATTTGCCACAGTCTCTCCACATTTGCATAAAGGTCATTGATGGGCCGCAGCAAGGTGAAGTGGCATTGTTTAGGGGTAAGATGACTGCACAGACCTTGAGCTGGACCCTGCAGTGTCCATCCCAGACGTGTCCTCACTGCTGCCGGCCCACCAGGGGGCCCCAGTCTGAATTGCTGTATGGGTGTAATGAGGTGGGGGTAATCAGAGCCAATGAGAAGCACAGGATGTACATTGTCCAGCTGTTGTAGAGGTAACCCGGCAAGATGCTTGAATTTCCTTTGCAGGACATTGACTGGGTGTGTATGTTCTGCCAGACCAAGTGCTTTGGCTGTGAAGGCATTACGGATCTTGTAGGCTTTACTGGGTTTAACCGTTGGGGACACAGTAAAGGTCACAGCCACCTGTGAATGACCTGGTTATCCTGTCTCACCATGCAGAGTACAGGGTCCTCTGGCTCTCCCACAAGTCTTAATTTCTGCACTGCATCATGCAGAATGATGGTCCGCTCTGATCCATCATCTAATACTGCATAGGCCTTCATTGCTATGTTGCCATTCTTGATCAGAAACTTAGTCACTTTGAGCAGCACTTTACTGCTAGAGGTTGGGCAGTCGACATACAAAACTGCACTGGAGGGAACTGCACTCTGCTGAGGTGACTTGCCTTGGACACTGACGTCATGCAGTACCAAAAGGTGCTTCTTGTTACACGTTGGGCAGAGAGTCTTTAGTGTGTAGTTGGCTGCTTGATGTTCACGACCACAACGGCAGCATCGGTTTTTTGTCTTTATCCAGTCTGTCCTCTGGTCTTTGCTGAGAAGCTTAAAGTTTTCACAGCCATTTAAATAATGCTTATTATTGTCACAATATGGACAAAAAGCTCTCACCTTCTCTTCTCTGACTGTAACTGGTTTAGACGTGGCTGACGACATAAGTGTGGACTGTGACTTTTCAGTTCCAAGCAGAATAGTAGTCGGTTTACGAGGCTGCTTAGGCTCTCTTCTCACCTCTCTGCTGCGTACTGAGGATTCCTGCCTTGGGCGACAAGCATACTGGCTATTGTCTTCCTGTTCTTGAAGCTCATATTCCAGCCAATCAGCAAAGTCCATCAATGTGGGAATAGTAACTAGCAGAGGGTTGGTGTACCACTTAAAACTAGACCTGAGGTCATGTGGCAGTTTACTCAGGTGTCGAGACACATGTGATCCACATTCCAGGTCTACACTACCTTTGTGGCCCAGCTGTTGCAACATACTGACAAGAGAGCGCACCTGCAGCCCAAACATCCTGAAGGATTTTACATCTCCACTGTGTATGTTAGGTCCATCCATCAGCTCAGCAATTCATTGCAGGGCTAATTGGTGAGGTTGACCATACATTTTATTAAGAGCTTTTATGGTGTTCTTGAAGGGAAACCTCGAATTTCTGTAAGAGTCCGCCACCAGGAGGGCCTCCTCCAGTTTCAGATGGTCTGTGAGGATTTGAAACTTGAAGTGTTCTGTGGCATCGTCAGGCAGGATGTTCTCCAAAGCAATTCTCAGCCTTGAAAACTCCCTAGGGTCAGGAGACGTAAGGAAGGGTATTGTAGGGGCTGGACCTCTGTAGGTTTTCTCATGGGTAGATGAGGGTAAGAGATGCTCTAAACTGTATTCTGTGTGGGCTGGCCTCCTTCAGTCCTGTGATGGGACCACAAACTCAGGCAGCTGAGGTGGCAGAGAATACGGGGGAGAGTTGACATACCTGATCTGAGTCGCTATACTGTGTTGTAAAGGGGGCTCTCTCATGTGAGGAGGAAGAAATGTTCATGTTTCTCAGGTCCTCAATCAGCTCTGGGCTTTCCTCTGGCACAGCTGGGCATGGTTGTTTCTTAGTGGCAGGTGGCGGCAGCCTGGAGCGTGGGGCTGGTATTGGTCAGTATGGCTGTGGAGTCTGAATATGGACTGCTGGAGAGTAAGAGCGTGGTGATGGCATCAGTGAAGTGACTGACTCAGGTGGAGCTCTCCGCTCAAATTTCAGGCTTTGAAGCTGATGACAAAGTGCAGCATTCTGTTGACGCATCTCTTGGAATGCTGAGATGATCTCAGGGAGCTAGCTGGCTTGTCATTGCAAGGCTGCGTTCTCCCGTTTCATCTTCTCTAACATAGCTGTAAGCTCTGATAGCTGTTTCACTTAACATTGCAATGCAGCATTCTCCTCTCTTAGCTTTTCAGAAGTGCTGTCCCATTGGTCGGTCAATATCCATCCTGAACACTCTGATGCTTGTCTGATTGGTGAAGTGGATCTGGAGTGACCTATAGTATTTGGTGGTTCATCCTCCAGTACACCCTGGTAGGTAGGCAACCGTGGTTGCTGTTGACGAGGCCCAGGTCCACTGAGCTCATTGTCTTGGAAGTATGCTGGAGGGTTAACTCGTCTCCTTGGTCGCACAGCAGGGGCTTCCCTTCTGGGTGAGACATGTCTGTAACAGTCCACTCATCCGGCTCGAAGGACCATGTAAAAACTACTGTTCACTCTTTTATCTAACTCTGGTTTGGAGTAATTGAACGGCAACAGGATGTCCAGTTAGAACATTATGTCTCACACCAGGGTGTACTTGTAGATTATTTATTGTGCAAATTTTGTGTGTGTTTGATTAGCTGCATGCACACATATACTCCACAAATTCCTTAGATGGCAACACTTCTGACTAGTTTAACTATTATTTACTATAAACAAGCACATCTACACATCCTCTATCCATAATACTGTATCTTGTTTTCAAACTCCCTGGAAAGTTTTGGAACAGTCCAAATCATGAACAGAGGCGGGGGAGTTTGGAAGAGTCCATTTCCGAAGGGTGGCCTTTTTTACATGCACCCTCCCATTGCCTCTTCTGTGATACCCGATGATGCACACTAGGAGGCACGGTGGAGCCATGAGGTCGAGCAGGATGAATTTGAGGTGAACTTCGTGCCAGCACACACCCTGCAAGCCCCTCAATCTCCACGAGGTGCATCTTTGCCGATACACTATGTGCGAGACGAGCTCCAGCCCTCTGAAAGAGCATGCGGCCTCTTCTCCTTCGGCAGTTCTGATGCTGGGGATGATAATGACGATGTCATTTCGAAATCTTATCACGGCAGACTTTGAAGTATCGGATCGCAGGCCAAGAGAAGCGATATAAGATTGTATCGTGATGAAACGTCCGATTTACACCCCTATTACTGATGGAACTGCATGGCATTTGTGACAGAGATGCGAATGCGAAATTAAATTTAATAAGAATACAAATATTTTTAACAATAAATTAGATATATAGATATTATATAATATCATAAAAATATATAATAAAATTAATAATAGTAAAATGTGTAAATAAATATACAGGCTGCATTACTTGGATCTATTTACACAAATGTGTCATTAAATGTATTCTTATATTTATTGGAATGTTTGAATTTGAAATCTCTGTGGTTCTCCAGTTAGTGATTAAAATCACAGGGATTTAGATAGGGAAATTGGGAACCTCCACTGAATGATTCAAACGAGACATTTTATTATAATTCAGTCAATAGACAGTATGAATTTTAATAGTTCATACTAAATTTGACATGCAGAAACAAAGTATGAAAGTATGGACTGGACTTAGCATTTACAGCATTTCTTATATTCAGTTGCATTGTTGGGGAATGTGCTCTTGTTTAACCACTAGAGGGAAGAAAACTCACACTTACTGTAAACTAGAAACCACAACTAAAGAAAAAAGACAGACAGATAGATAGATAGATACAATTGTACAGTCTGTGCAGATCGTAATTTGTTCATTTAAAAATATATATTGAGAAAATAACATCTTTCACTTTAATTGATTGATTAATAGCTACCTAATGCATATACAATAACAAAAGCACAATATGTCCAAGTTTAACACTGTAAATCAAGGTTTCACTGGTGTGATTTAGCTGCATGAAGTCCGAGCATGAAAGACCGTTTCGTTTGACTAAAATAGGATCCAATGGCCTATTTTAGGTGACTACAAAATGAGAGCACATTCAAAAACAGCCCAGACTGAAGGGCAAGCGGGTAGAATCTGTATCTGTGTGGTGACGCTGTATCAGACGATCTATTGACCTGTTTCATGTGACGTCACGGTATGACCGGGCCACCATGTTTGTGATGAATATTTAGGGTGACCAGATTCTTGCTTGTGGAAAATGGGACAACCCCCTCCCAGCAAAAATAAAATTGATGTATCCTTACCTAGGCGCAGATCAATGCGATGTAGAGGGTCCATCCGCATCTGCAACTGTTGTCACCTTGTACTTTTTGCTGGCAGCAATTTTTCTCAGTGTGCACTTGCCTTTCAAGAGTTTATCGTAAAATGCAGAGCAGTCCAGTCCAAAATTAAGATGTACAAAAAGCACTGCCTTCATGACTGTTACACTGAGTCGAGAATTATCCGGTGTCCGTGTTGCATTCATTAATGAGAATACACATTCTACAGATGCAGATGTCCAGGCAGGCATAAAAAAATCTCCACGACCTTGGCTAAGAATTAGAAGTTGATGGTCTTGCTCTCCAGCTCACAAAATGTCTGTGTTCCACTCAGTGATGTGACGAGTGACAATGTTTTTCACGCAAGCCAACTCATCAGAGGGCAGGTTTTGTCAGTCAAAGTGAGAGCGGGGATTCTGGAGTGGAAGTGTTTGAAGCTGCTCTGAATGTCTTTCCACTCTGGGATGTCTCTCAGTAGGGCCCACTCAAGTTTTTCTGTGTTCTCCAATGAGCAGCTCCAATTTTGGAGGTAATCCACCGATGCTGAATAAAAGTTTCTCACTGCACAAAAGAAATAATCCGCTCGCATGTCACCAGCTTCAACCAGGGCATCCAACTGCTTTTTAATGTCAGAGGGTGTGAATGATTCCTCCAGCCTGGCCTGCAAGACTTTTCTCTGGTCATGAATGTGCAAAGCCACTTCTGTTGCTGATATGTGGTTTTGCTCTACTATCTCCAGTGCACGGTTAAAAGTGGCTGTTTGCTTGAGTGCGAAGACAATCCAAAGTTTAGTGCAAAGATCGCTGAAAATTACTCTTAGAAACTTTGGGCATTTATCTTGAGAAAGAAAGTATGTACGCAGACCATTGAAAATGTGTAGTATTCTATCAAGAGCTGGAGCAATGCTGCAGTTATTTCTGATAGTCCAGCTGCACAGAGGTGAGTACGTTGTATATAACAGCTTCAGATTTGGTGCGGGCAGAATTTTTTTCGGCTTATACAATTTCTTGATCAATTTCGCAGTGCAGTCAGCCAACCGAAAACTATGGCTGTGCACAACAGAATGATAAGCAAAAAGTCCTTCACTTTCATGCACCTTGTCAGATTCTGAACTTTGCTTCACAAAAAAAATTGCTAACACTTGGTGTGGCACACTTACTTTTAGCAGCATCCACATGCTTTTTTGTATGAACATGCTGCACGATGTCAGTGTGGCCTCCATGGCGATGGAAAAGCGAGCTCCACAAATCTCACACCTCACTTTACTAGGCTCTGTCTGTGACTTCTTTTTTAGAAATTTAAACTCTTTTTGAAGATCCTCATTAATGTACATTCATGCTTCCTTGACATTTTTCCAGCTGCAATTTAATCTGTGTGCTTTTTCAAACTGACTCTTCAGGCAGCCCACTAACTGGATGTCTGTTGATAGGGGACTGTGATTGGATAGTTTAATCCAGTCATGTACTTCAAATAACACGATGTGATTTTATTGGTTTACAAGCCGTATCCTTGGCTACCTTTGATTAGAATACTCACGTGACACTTTATAAGGTGGAGGCCACCCAATGGTCCAAGGACGGCATCCAGTGGCGTGGCTCTAGATCTCCTGTGCGTTCTGTCTTATCGTGCACAATAAGTTTAAGTTATTTCTTTCCAATTAAATAACTATATTATTCGTTTTATGATCCCCGTTTATTTTATCTGACTCCAATGATAAAAGTTTCCAAGGAAATATTAATGTTCCAATCTTAATTATTATTATTAAATTTGGTTTAACATTTGATCATCGTATTTAACTCTATTTTATATTGTACTCGTTCATTCGGATTCCTGTCGCTTAGAGAGTCTCGCGCCAGCTGTGTACGCGGATCTCACGGTCACAAATATGCCAGTATTGTCATTAAAACAGTAATTGACTAAATAAATGGCTGCTCATGCTTGCCCTTTTATCTAAAAGTATTTTGTTTAGTCCCCTTAGATAGTAAACACTTAATTAGAGTAACATTCTTTCTACCCAGAGGTCATGACCACTAAATTTACAAAGGTAGACCAACAATACCTAAGTTAAAATAGCTTTATATGATCATGCCATAGTTTCCTATGTACACTTAGCTAGAAAATATTACTATAACCAGAGGTTCCCTATCTGTCACTCACTCAACGTTGTGTCAATGTAGTGACACTAGAGGTCGCCCTTGGGAGCTCCAAACACCTCTGATCTTTGAGAAAAGGCCAATGGGAATTGGCGAATGGAATTTGCATTTCACTCCCCCGGACATACGGGTATAAAAGGAGCTGGCTCACAACCACTCATTCAGATTTTTTCTTCGGAGCCGAGCGGTTGTGTATCAGCGAGCTGAATCCCTCTGCCGTTCTATTCATCTCTGAGAAAGCTGTTGGATTTACGGCGCATTACAGTGGCTTATCCCCCTCGTGCACCGGTGCATTGCAGAGAACGCCCCTGGGCGCTTTGACAGTCTAAAAGAGTATATATTCTTGCGATAAAAGAGTATATTTTCCCTACTAAAAGAGTGGCACTGACAGAAAGCGTCTTTTTAAAGATGCCTATCCATCTGTGTTTATTTCCTGGTTGCGGTTATTACCTCTCCGCTTCCGATGTCCACAATCGCTGTCTTACGTGCTTGGGCGCTGCCCATGCGGAGACAGTGTACGTGGACGGGTCATGTTCTCACTGAGAGAACATGACCATGGCAACGTTGCAGTCGCGGCTTTCCTTCGTTAGAGGGAAAGCCACCCCAGCGGCTCCCCGCCTCGGTCCTTCTACCTAGGGGTTTGAGGCTGCATTGTTTAGCACTGGGGGCGCAAGATGCACTGTCGCAACAGGTCATGCTCAGGGGAGAGTGGAGACTCCACCCCCAGGTGGTCCAGCTGGTTTGGAGTCGATTCGGTCAAGTGCAGGTAAGCCTGTTCACTTCCCGGGAATCCTCCCACTGCACGCCCTGGTACGTCCTGACCGAGGCTTCCCTCGGCACAGATGTGCTGGCACACAGCTGGCCCCTGGGGCCACGCTAATATGCGTTCCCCCCAATGAGCCTACTTGCACAGACCCTGTGCAAGGTCAGGGAGGATGAGGAGCAGGTCATCCTACTGGCACACTTCTGGCCCACCCAGACTGGGGTCTCGGACCTCACACTCCTCGTGACAGCTCCCCCTGGTGAATTCCCCTGAGGAGGGTTCTCCTCTCTCAGGGACGGGCACCATCTGGCACCCACAACCAGACCTCTGGAATGTTCATGTCTGGCCCTTGGATGGTATACGGAAGACCTAAGTGGCTGACTGCCCTCCTGACTGAGCTCACCTCCATCAAGAGGGTAGGGGACCTGCAGGCATTCTCTGTCAGTGATACGTGCCTGGAGTTCGGTCCGGAATACTCTCACGGGATCCTAAGGCCCCGACCGAGCTATATGCCCAAGGTTCCCACGACCCCGTTTAGGGATCAGATGGTGAAACTGCAAGCGAAGCTGCCCCAGGAGGAGGCAGACCCAGCCTTTTCTTTGCTGTGTCCAGTGCGTGCTTTGCGGATCTACTTGGATCGCACGCAGAGCTTTAGAGGATCTGAGTAGCTCTTTGTCTGCTTCGGAGGACAGCGGAATGGGAGCGCTGCTTCCAAAAAGAGGATCACCCACAGGGTTGTTGACACCATCGCTTTGGCATACCATGCCCAGGACGTGCCATCCCCCTTGGGGCTTCAGGCACACTCCACCAGGAGTGTGGCAGCCTCCTGGGCCCTGACCAATGTCACCTCTTTGGCAGACACTGATAGAGCAGCGGGCTGGGTAACACCCAATACCTTCGCAAGGTTCCTCAATCTCTGGGTTGAGCTGGTTCATACTGTGTGTTGTCAGGTACAAACAGGTAAGTTGGCGGGACAACTGGCTGGGTGTACCATTTGCGTATAGCACCTTTCCCCTCCTGGAGGGGGAGACGTACGCTTGTTACCCCCAGCTGTGTTCACGAGGTCGTGGACCCTGGATGTCCTTCCTCCTTAGCCCTGTGGCAGGCGAGTTCATGTGCTATTAGGCCCTGTACTGGGGTAGGTGCTCCACATGCACTGGTTTCCTGTTTGTAACCCCTTGTGATGTATCTTCCACTCTGGGTTGGACCTACCACGGGGACACATGCGACACTGCTGACAAGACTCGGTAAGACCATGTGACGTATATCCACGCAATTGCCTCCCCTTCAGGCAGGATGTGGTCTCCGCGGTGTCTTCCCCCCCCCCAACGTGGACATTTATGGCCCTCAGCTGAACGATTTCCATTCTTTTTTGGGGAGAAATAAAAAAGAAGAGAAGAGGCCACAGCTGGAGCGGCCTGTCCCCATTTTGGGCAGCCGAGGGGCGGGGGACCGTACGACGCTCATAGGAGCATTGGGGGAGGTTACGTGACGACCAGGTGTGCTAACTATTAGGCACGCAATGGTTTGCCCGTCTCACACCGCCAGTCCACGTAGCACAGTTCAGCTAGTTGTGGCGTTTCGTATAGGGACCCCTAGTGTCACTACATCGACACAACGTCAAGTGAGTGACAGATAGGGAATGTCCTGGTTACTTTCGTAACCTCCGTTCCCTGATGGAGGGAACGAGATGTTGTGTCCCTCCTGCCACATCTCTGAAATACCTGCTGAAATGGCCGGGACCCTGTCTTGGCTCCTCAGCACAAAACCTGAATGAGTGGTTGCGAGCCAGCTCCTTTTATACCCGTATGTCCGGGGGAGTGGCATGCAAATTCCACTCGCCAATTCCCATTGGCCTTTTCTCAAAGATCAGAGGTGTTTGGGGCTCCCAAGGGTGACCCCTAATGTCACTACACCGACACAACATCTCATTCCCTCCATCAGGGAACAGAGGTTATGAAAGTAACCAGGACGTTTAGAATTCACCCTATTTAGGCTTGGTTGACAACTTCATGTTGTCCTAAATGGAAATTCCATATCAAGCCTGTACACTCTAAGTACACTAAAAGTAATGCCAATTTGTTAATCGGAGCTCTAAAGTCTCAGTTGGTGTGCCCCATGCTCCACTCAGAACTGAGCTTTAATCCGTTACTAACCAAGTCGTAGATTTGCAGAAACATGGATTTAACATAATCTACTAAAGACAATAATTTCAGAGTAAATCAGAATAAACTAATACATTCACTAATTCCAATTAGACAATAATAAGTCAAATTTAAACATTTATCAAAACATAAGAAATAAGATTTGCATACCTGGTAGAGAAACTACACACAGCAATTGTGCAGGAGATCTGACTACAGATTCCCCGAGCTCCTCTGCCATCCTTCCTTAAGTACCAAGCGATTCTATTGTTATTTCAGATGTGTATGTTTGATGTTATTTAGGATTTGGTTTACAATTTAGGGAGTTGTAAGTAGACCTTTGAAACTTGTGATTGAGTAGGTCGTTTGATGTTTACAAAGCAAGCACCTAATCTGCATACAGCATCTTTTCCCTGTGAGAGTCTTGGGAGGGGCATGTCCCAGATAGAATACAGTATTTTACTAAGTTCTTAAAAAAGATTTGACTTGCTGAAAGGGAATGAGACCATTTTACCAGTTGCACTGAGACCTCTTGAATGATACCAAACATGTATGATCAGAAAACCTTTTACATTACAAAACAAGATAAGTCATAACTTAGTTTTTGGTGACCCAAAAGTGACCTGGTGTGAGAGAGGGGGCAGATGTGAGTGAGATTTGCATTTTATGGCCCTTAATCAGTGTGGTGTGTTTTCTCAGGTGGAGATGCTCTTCTGTGTGAGAGTTTTATGAAGTTGGTTCTCGCAGGGTTCTTTGACTTTTACCGGAAATAGTGCCTTTTGGGTGTAGACATCATGGTGCCAGCCTTACTGCCACTTAGGCGATAGAGAAATATTAGGAGATTGGAAATATGGGACAGAACATGATTTTTTCAGAATAAGTTGGGACACTAGAAAAAGTGCTTTAATACGGGACTGTCCCGGGAAAAACAGGATGTCTGGCCACCCTACCAATATTCCATATACCTTCATTGTGCTGCACTGTGAGATGTGACAAAAATCTTCTTCAGGAGTTAAAAGCAGCTCCTACATTCATACAGACGGTATCATCACAGACATTTTTAATACTGCGACTAAATTAGAGCGGAAATCAACACAAAAACATTTGTAACTTCTGAGATGTTAACAGTGATGTACTGGTGGATGTGTGTACTCGCCCGTTCACACATCAGACTCGCCGGCGTACAGAGATGAATCTGGGCTAAAATATCTTTAAATGTCTGCAAAAGTTCAATTTGGCAATATTTGTGCTGTCTTTAGACCTGTATGAACTTTTCCTGGGTCTTGGCATGAATCAAAAGAAATTTAAATTATGTTTTTCTTGATGTCGTTTTACAGGTGTTTTTCCATTCACCGCCATTGTTTCCTCCCACTGATGGTCACAAATATGGTGGCTGCAGAGAAAAGTGACATCACTGAAACAGGTCAATACTGCCTCTGACTCAACTCTGAGCTCGGTATCACCATGGCCCAGTCTCCAGTACAGAACCCGACTGTAAATCAGTGATTTACTATGCTCAGGAGGGGCCCTTGAGTACTGCGCTGTGGGCCGCCTGCTTTGATTTTTTTTTATTTTCACACTCAGACAGAAGGTGGGGACTCCAAAAGGGACGACACTTGCGGAAAACAGCACTTACAGTATTTTGGCATGACAACATACTGTATCATCATCTTGCTGTGCCATTCCGCCCACAAATGGTATGTGGCTACCTGCTGTTGAACTGGCCTTTTTGTGCCCTGAACTGCACAATCAATGATACGATGATAAACTGTACTGGGGACTGTGACCTTGTTATACATTTCATTTGTTAAAAACATATACAAAGAATATGCTTTTTTCCATCTAAATACATACAGTTCTGATCATAAAATTGCATTCCCCTTGTTTTCAATAAACTGCTTGTTTAAATACATGGGATCTTAATTGCTTTTTTCATTGAGCAGGAAGTGGCACTAAAGCACCACAAAATGATGTGGTTGCTTCAGCAATTGTGTTTTTCACATTTTACATCCCACGTTTGCTTTTTACTTACACTATCAGTTGGGTTTATGTTTAAGGTGTAGGGTAGGGAGGTTTGGGAGAAAAATGTTCTCACTTTTAGCACAACACAGTGGACTTTTAACCTCGGATCTGCCGCCAAATGTGTAGCCACTTGATATAATTTATGTCGCCACAGTCACAATTTTTTAATGAGACCAGATCTTAAACTGTTAATTTTATGGCATAAAAATTTAAAGGGAACTCTATCGCCCCCTTGAGTCCTGAGGTTTGTTACTGCCAGATTAATGCAAAGAACACATGCTAAGTATGTACAACATGAGATTGTTACACGTTAGCCAAGTATTTGCGTCTGTTTTGCATACTTTCATCTATATTTCTGGTCTTTGAGTTAGGAGAATATGAGTGCATACTTATGCATAGCTCTTTCAATGTGTCGATATTCATGGTCTGTGCATATGAATGTGCGTGTGGTTGGTGGGGGGTGTAGGTGTTGCGTGGGTTGTCTTGCCATTGGCTTTCCTTCCCATTTCAGTAAGTCTCTCTCTCTTTTTTTCATTCTTACGCCCTCGCTGTTGCCTACCACAGAAAAATATCTTCTGCAGTTGTTCTAACCATCTCTATATAACTGAGTATTTGTATGTCTTCTTCACTGTCTGAATGTCACTCTCGCCTGTTCTCATAAGGGTCAGTCACTCACTGTACATTATGCACACTAAAGCTATACAGAACAATACTTAATTTGTATCTCATACACACACATACACCTACTATTACACATACACATGTACACTATTATACACCCACTCACACTGTTAGTTTGTGATTCATGTAAATTGTGCTGGTGAATCCCTGCAGACATAACATATTTATCCAGCTCATATGACTGCTGTCTGTTTGCTTCTGTCCAGACAAGAGCAAATGCACCCGTGTCCTGTAGACATACGTCTTCTGTTAATTAGTGTGTGTTTGTTTGGACACAAATTTGAACTAATTAATCTATGAAATATTAATGATTTGAAACAATTACCATAGCAACATCTATCTGTCTATCTGTCTGTCTGTCTGTTTATCTATCTATCTATCTCTCTCTCTGTCTGTCTGTCTGTCTGTCTGTTTGTGTGTCTATCTATCTAACTGTCTTTCAGATAGACAATAATACTAAAAAAAAAAAAGAGAAAATCACAATTTATAATTTCCATCTGAATGCAGCTCAATTTTGAAAATCCAAGGCATTACACTTGTTATGCATGAATGCATATATAGTGTATGCAGATATCCAGTATATGGAGATATACACCGACTAGCCATAACATTAAAACCACCTGCCTAATATTGTGTAGGTTCCCCTCATGCTTCCACAAAAGCATCAACCCGCATCTCAGAACAGCCTTCTGAGATGCTATTCTTCTCACCACAATTGTACAGAGCGGTTATCTGAGTTATCGTAGACTCTGTCAGTTCGAACCAGTCTGGCCATTCTCTGTTGTCCTCTCTCATCAACAATGTATTTCCATCCACAGAACTGCCACTCACTGGATGAGAATGTCAGCCGAGAATGACCAGACTGGTTCAAACTGACAAAGTCTACGGTAACTCAGATAACCACTCTGTACAACTGTGGTGAGAAGAATAGCATCTCAGAATGCTATTCTGAGATGTGGGTTGGTGCTGTTTTGGTGGCATGGGGGGACCTACACGATATTAGGCAGGTGGTTTTAATGTTGTGGCTGATCGGTGTATAGTCTCTCATGTGTTTCTGCAGTGGTCTGCCTCTCTCATTTGATGGTGTTTAGTTGGCCTGCAGTTGCTGCATTAATATTTCATACAGATGGTGCGCCTTAAGACACAGTACTGAGACTGCACTGGCCAGAATTTAAAGACACTCACATTCTCATATCCTGCATATAATTTCATCTCTATGCATGCATACACACAAACACAAATTTACAGTAGCTGTAGGGTCTTGGAATAAGGACTTCAAAACTTCATCAGATATTGTTTTCTATCACATTATGTTTTCTGCATTATATGCACTAAAGAAAAAGACTGAAAAATTACATCAAGATCTCTTTATTATCATATTTATTATGTTATTTCTCAGACCTACTGTAGACAGGAATGAGATTAAATAGAGCTCAAATTGAGACTTTTGTCTCTTAAGTTTTATGCATCTCAGGTGGTTCTTCTGAAAAAAAATAAATAAAAAGATCTGTGATCAAGTTAGAGTTCTCAAAATGAACTCATTAAGCATTTCTCATAAAATTCACAATTATGCACAAATATATAGATAGTTGCATTTCATTATTTGCATTTAGTATTGTTTTTCCCTGCTGTCTGCGAACCAATAAAAAAAGACATACAGCCCATTTTTGGGTCACGACCCACCAGTTGAGAACTACTGATGGAAAGTGTTATCCAATAATTCCCACCTCAGAGTGCTCAACAATTATATAGTATTGCATTGTCTGTTGTTAAGTCTTAATCCAGTTCAGACAGGTCATCTACAGTGGCGGGAAATCCGTCCATCCATCAGCAAATGGACGGGTGTAATGCTCAGGGGAGGAGAAAGAGAGGGGTTAAATGCGCAGGTGGAGCGCTGTCAATCAACATAATCGACTGATCTAATTGACAGAACACATTACCTGTGCCGATATTTGCTCCCCCTCTTTCTGTCTCTCACTTTTTCTTTATATTTCCCTGCTTTACTAATTTCATCCTTTTTTCTCTTACTAGATTTACAGTTTTGTCAGGATCAGAGTGTAGGGAATAAGAGGCTCAGGACCCAAACACAGAGTGAAAAAATAACGGGTTTATTTTATACAACAAAAAGGGTAAAAAACAAACAAAAACTCCCACGAGGGGGAAAAAACAAACATAAACTACCCCGTAAAAAAGGTATCCAGGTTGGGGTAGAGGATAATGGGGAAACAGGACCGACAGAATGAGGGAAGGTAATCCACACCGACTGGAACAAGACGCAAGACTGACTGAAAACACAAGACTGGAAACAAGATGAACTGGCACTGAACAGCAAACACGAGGAGACTAAAATAGGGAGAGAAATCAAATGGGTTAACAGGGGACAGGTGAGACAAATGAACTAATAATAAGCAAACAAGGAGGCGAGGGTATGACGTAAGACAGAGAGACACGTGGCGATACAGAAACAAAATAAAGCCATGTGCTCTCACAAGACAACAAAATGCCCGAATAGCATGAGGGCACATCGGCAAGACAATAAGGCAATATACGCCCATGCCAACCGACAAACAAGACAAGAGAATGCGTAGCAACGGCAAACAAAGCAATGCCACGCATTCTCACACTAAACAAAACCTTAGTGTACATCATGAGGCAAACGCCACGCGATGCACGCAACAGGCGACAAAAACAAGACAGGACACCTGTGCGAAAGTTCGGCCACACACAAACCTAAACTCTCAGACCGAAGTGAACAAACCTCAGCACAACGTGAAGACAGTTTGCAACCCGGGCGCGCAGCAAAATGCGAGGCACACCTGTGTTCATGAGAGACAGACATAAACTATTGACGCGAGTGCATGCTGCCAAGATTACATAAGCGTGACAAAATACAAGACCGTGACCGTGGCATTATCGTCTCATGTCTGTCTTGTGTTTCGTTGTCTGTCTTTGTGTGAGTGCGTGGTTTTGGTTGTATTTCCTGCCGTGCACTTTTCGGTCTGTCTTGTTTCGTGTCTGGAGTATGGTGTCTGGGTCCTGACTTCCTGTCTGGTTCGGTTTTGGTCTGTGTCTGGATCCGGACCTCATGCATCATGACAGTACCCTGGTGTCCCAAAATGGGAACATTAAACAATACACAAGAGAGACAAAATGAGCACTAACATAAAACAGAAAACGCAACAGGAAGGGAGGGAAGTTATGGAACTTAAGGAGGGCCTGGGAGGAGGGGGGGTCTGGCAGTCTGGGAGGTGGCCTCAGGGCAGAGGGGTCAGAGTACTGGCCGGCGGCCGCTGAACAGGGGTCAGATGAGTGGGCGGCAGCTGCTGGACAGGTGTCAAAGGACTGGGCGACTGCCGCTGGATGGGGGCAGTGAACTAGAATGCAGCTGCTGGACAGGGTTCTGGAGGGAGCGGCTCAGGGGTGGAGCAGTGGAAGTCAAACGGCCTCTGTGGCCGCGATCACTGGCAGAGACCAGGGGAATGACCTCCTTGGTCGTGAGCACTGACAGGGACAGGGGAACAGTCTCAGTGGCTGTGAGCACATGCAGTGATGGGAACGATCTCTGTGGTGATGGGCACTGGCAGTGATGGAAATGGCCTTTATGGCCGGGAGCGCTGGCAATGACTGGGGAACGGCCTCTGTGGCCGGGAGCGCTGGCAGCAACTGGGGAACGGCCTCCATGGCCGGGAGCACTGGCAGCGACTGGGGAACGGCCTCCGTGGCCGGGAGCACCGGCAGCCACTGGGGAACAGCCTCTATGGCCGGGAGCGCTTTCAGCGACTGGGGAACAGCCTCCGTGGCCGGGAGCGCTGGCAGAGACTGGGGAACAGGAGCCCTTCTCCTCCTCTTCTGGGCGGCTGGGAGCACTGCTGTGGGAGTGGCCGTCATGACCAAGGATGCTGGCACTGGGATGGTCGAGGCTTCAGGCGCTGGCTCTGGGATGAACAAGGCTTCAGGAACTGGCTCATTGACTGTGGCAGGCATGGGCGCTGTCAGCAGCAGGGGAACAACTTCCATGGCCATGGGCACTGACAGCAGCAGGGGAATGGCCTCTGTGGCCGTGGGCGCTGACAGTGGCGGGGAATGGCCTCCGTGACCGTGGGCGCTGGCAGCAACTGATGAGTGGGTGCCTTCCTCCTCCTCCTCCTCTTCCAGGTGGAGGGAAGTGCTGCTGCTGCTCTAGCAGCCTCCGCCTCCTGGCGGTCAGCAGCAAAGGGCTCGTCCTTGGGTTGGGATGAGGATTGGAAGTTCCCCGAGGCAAAGGCCGTGATCTTTGTCAAGCCAATATAAAGTCATATATTACATTACATATAATTATGTCCCCTTTTAGTGGACAGTTGAACTATGAGACTGGAAGTTGGAAAGCAGAAATTTCTGTAAACCAGCTATAAACAACTAAGTTTCACCTCGCCCCTGCTCTAAAACAAAATAAAAATATTCTGATGATTTGAAAAATCGATACCAAAGCGAATTGGTCCACAGCAATATCCAAACAGTATGAGAGAAACACTTTACATTGGAGGCAAAATACACTATATTGCCAAAAGTATTCGCTCACCCATCCAAATAATTGAATTCAGGTGTTCCAATCACTTCCATGGCCACAGGTGTATAAAATGAAGCACCTAGGCATGCAGACTGCTTCTACAAACATTTGTGAAAGAATGGGCCGCTCTCAGGAGCTCAGCGAATTCCAGCGTGGTACTGTGATAGGATGCCACCTGTGCAACAAGTCCAGTCGTGAAATTTCCTCGCTACTAAATATTCCGTGGTATTATAACAAAGTGGAAGCGATTGGGAACGACAGCAACTCAGCCACGAAGTGGTAGGCCACGTAAAATGACAGAGCGGGGTCAGCGGATGCTGAGGCGCATAGTGCGCAGAGGTCGCCAACTTTCTGCAGAGTCAATCACTACAGACCTCCAGAGTTCATGTGGCCTTCAGATTAGCTCAAGAACAGTGCGTAGAGAGCTTCATGGAATGGGTTTCCATGGCCGAGCAGCTGCATCCAAGCCATACATCACCAAGTGCAATGCAAAGCGTCGGATGCAGTGGTGTAAAGCACGCCGCCACTGGACTCTAGAGCAGTGGAGACGTGTTCTCTGGAGTGACGAATCACGCTTCTCCATCTGGCAATCTGATGGACGAGTCTGGGTTTGGCGGTTGCCAGGAGAACGGTACTTGTCTGACTGCATTGTGCCAACTGTGAAGTTTGGTGGAGGGGGTATTATGGTGTGGGGTTGTTTTTCAGGAGCTGGCCTTGGCCCCTTAGTTCCAGTGAAAGGAACTCTGAATGCTTCAGCATACCAAGAGATTTTGGACAATTCCATGCTCCCAACTTTGTGGGAATAGTTTGGGGATGGCCCCTTCCTGTTCCAACATGACTGCGCACCAGTGCACAAAGCAAGGTCCATAAAGACATGGATGAGCGAGTTTGGTGTGGAAGAACTTGACTGGCCTGCACAGAGTCCTGACCTCAACCCGATAGAGCACCTTCGGGATGAATTAGAGCGAAGACTGTGAGCCAGGCCTTCTCGTCCAACATCAGTGTCTGACCTCACAAATGCGCTTCTGGAAGAATGGTCAAAAATTCCCATAAACACACTCCTAAACCTTGTGGAAAGCCTTCCCAGAAGAGTTGAAGCTGTTATAGCTGCAAAGGGTGGGCCGACGTCATATTAAACCCTATGGATTAAGAATGGGATGTCACTTAAGTTCATATGCGTCTAAAGGCATATGAGCGAATACTTTTGGCAATATAGTGTATGTCCATTTGCAACTGGTGCAACTCACTTTCTTTGGGAGAATATGACCTTAAGGATGCATATTTACTGTAAGTGTGGGTGGGTAAGCTATAGTTTTGACTTTAGGGCTAAAGAAGTGGTTTGCATTCAAAACCCTGCCAGCTAGTAGAAAGGTCGAGCTGTTATCCCAAGGAGACCAAAAAATTATACTCAAGATTCAAACAAAGCCATCATTAAGACAGCTACAATTCACAAATGGCAATAAACCTTTAAGATATTACCACTGCATTCTAAATGGGAAAATAACACTCTGGAGAAACACTATCATACTGTTATTATCATAGCACAATCCTTAGCATTAGCATTAGCATAAACTGTTTTGAACTAAAGAGTGGGGGCTTTAAAGGGATAGTTAACCAAAGAAAATGAAATACATAACATTACATAACAAAACTTTACCTTTTAGGGAGAAGTCCCTCAATAGCCAGTGATTCAACTTTTTCTTGGTCTTCTGAAGAATACGATCAAAATGTATCCTACATCCAGAGGTTTAATCTTTCAAGATGACAATCCCCAATTAAGTCACTGAATCCGTCACTGGTATGTTAGCGATATGTTGTAACTGACAGTCTTTTATGGACAGCAGTTCACATTTACTGATGTTTAAACAAAGACCAGAGGCTTTAGAAAAGTCATCTACCACATTAAGAGCAGCTGGAACCTGATGATGATCTTTCAAGAACAGTGCTGTATAATCTGCTAACTGATATATGATAATATCCCTGCTAGTAATAGATATGCCTTTTAAGTGGCTCGATTTAACATAAACATTCATAAGTTGAGTACAGAGCAAAAACAGGTAAGAGGAGATGGGACAACCTTGTCTAATACCACATTTTATATAAGATCTTGAGGATGAACCACATTTAAGTTTAACAGAACAGTTTGCATTCCTATACATCGTTTGTGCAGCTTTACAGAAAAAGTCCCCAAACCCAAACTTTTGTAATGACCTGAAAATAAAAACATGTTCCACTGAATCGAAGGCTTTAAAGAGGTCTAGGAATAGAATCCTTCATCAGCACTTAGATGTGAATAGTCCAGTAAATCTAAGACTAGTCTTAAATTATTCAAAATATCTTTTTTCTTCATAAAACCAGATTGGGCCTCATCTATAAGGGGGTCCATAACAGACTTAATTCTATTTGCAAAACCTAAAGCAAATATTTTATAATAATTATTTAACAGACAGATAGGTCTCCAATTATCCAACAACAGTGGGTCTTTTTTCAGTTTTGGAATCAATGTTATTAATCCCTGAGTTAACATAGGTGGAAGAACTTGTTTTTCTATACTCTCTATATAAACATCCTTAAGAAAAGGAGCAATAACCTCAGAAAAGGTTTTATACAACTCGGCTGTGAGGCCATCTACCCCAGGAGATTTATTAACCTTGATATGTGTGATAGCACTCAAAACATCCTTAGTACTAATAGAACTATCACAGAGCTCCTTTTGCATTGGGTCAATAGTCCTAAGATTACTTCCAGATAGAGTTCAAAAATACAGTTGGAGAATGTTCACAAAATTTGGATGAATAAGAAGTACTATAAAACTTTGTAAAAAAATTTGATTTTTTAACTTGATCATCTGTCACAGCCCCATCTATTTTTAATTGTTGAATTGTATCGTTAGTCAAATTAAATTTCTCCAAACCAAAAAAGTATGCAGAGTTCTGTTCTCCTTTTTTGAACCATCGTTTCCGTGACCTAATAAAAGCTCATTCCACCTTATTCTTAAATAACTTGTCTAATTCCAGTTGTAGGGTGACTAATTCAGCAAGTTCATCTTCACTTGGACATGAGTTTGAGGAGAGGGCTGCTAATCTTGAAATAATACTGTCCTCCTGAAAACGTCTAGCTTTGGCCAGTAAGCTTCCCTGTTTTCTAAAGTACTTGGCTACCTCAAATTTCAGTAGCTCCCAATAACTGCAGAATTTCTTATCTGAAAGTGCCTTATACCAGTAAGACAGAATACTATTTTTAACGTCTACTTTGATTCTTTCATATTGCAACAAGGAACTATTGAGTTTCCAATATTAACCTCTACCCATAGCATTTGCGAAGGTTAATGGAAATAAGAACAGCCTTATGGTCAGTAATAGGTGAAGGAATCACACTAACAGAGACATCTGAGGAATGTATACTTGTAGACACCAACCAATAATCTATGCGGGATTGTTTTACAAGATTTATTGCTCCAAGTGTACAGCGATCGTCCAGGAAACTTTGCCCTCCATACATCAACCAAATTTAATCTCTCCATAAAATGTTTAAGGTTTGCATTTTGACTATAAGATGGTCTCGATGGTAAACAATCAAGAAAACCATCTAAAACGGTATTAAAATCACCTCCTATGATAATAAGATTTGGGAATTGTGACAGTCAATGAAGAATATGCTCTTCTAATGCTTCAAATAAATTGTCATTCTCAACTTTGGAGTTATACCCATAAACATTTGCAATGAATAATGCAGCGCCATGAACTTTAAGAATCTGATACAAAAAATGACCTGACCTATCACGTTCTGTATGCAGAACCTCCCCAAAGAATCTTCAAGTTGACAACACCGGCAGAGCGCTCAGAACCGTGTGCAAACCAGATGTCGCTACCCCACTGTGCCTTCCAAAAATGCACATCATCAACAATCAAATGAGATTCTTGAAAAAAAAAAAAAAAAATCCTATGCTGTTTAACATATAAAAATAAAGCTTTACGTTTTACATTTTGTCTTAACCCCCTGGCGTTTAGTCTAACAATAGACAATGACAAAACAAAAGTAACAAAAAGCGATTCACAAAAGTAAGCAAAACCACAAGAAAAAGAGAAAAGGAGAACCGCACATGGGCTGTTAGATAAGTGAAACTGAAGTTCTAAAAAATACTAAACTTAACCAAATATTTTGTCCTTGCTAGAAACAAATTTACAAAACCTTGAAGACAAAAAGGTCTTCATTTAAGATCCAATATGTCCACAAATCCAGTGTTGGTCAATGAAACTCGCCAAAGTCAAAAACATCCAACACAAACGAGGGCTATGAGAAAGCAAACAGGCTACATTGGCTCATCCATCATGGTGGGATAATTTCACTCCCGGCTACAAAGGCACCTCCGCCAACAAAGTAAGCAGATTTCCCCTGGATACGTGCTTCATTCACTGTAGGAGACGTCGTGCCCTGTCTGTCTTCGAAAGATCTTCTGCAAATCGCAGGACACGACTTTTCAGGTTTTTTTTTTTTTTTTCCAGCTTTATGACAGAATCACGAATCACTCTCGATATGACCTGAAAAATTATTCCTCTGGGTGTATTGACTTTGGACGGCTCCTTTCCTTTCTTCTGGCCCAGGTGATGCACTGTGTCAATGAGATTGGGGAGTCTGGTCTTCTCTGTAGGCAGGACAGCTTGACATATGCAAATAACTTCTTGCCGCACATCTTGTTTATCAGCCTCGGGTACTCAGAATAGACAGAGATTCCATCTTTACGAATTACTTTCTAGCTCTGCTATGTGTAGTTCAGCTAAACCCAAGCGCAACTTGTCACTTGATATGCGCTTCTCAAGAACGGCAGATTCCTCCTTAATGTCCTTTATCTCAGCACATGCAAAGTCAATGGTTTTCCTGAGCCCCTCAATTCGCAGATTATTATCAGATATCAGTTTCTCCAAAGCATCAGATCTGGAATTAATGAGCTGCGAAAGTTGCAGGACTATGTCAGAGGTATCTATTACAATGGCCGAAGTGGGTAACGGTTGCTCCGATTTACCTTTCATTAGCGCAGGTGATTTACTGGGAGTGACAGGCAAAGGAGTAAAGTCTTCATCATCCAGTATATAGTCATGGAAGTTGTCCTGGAGGGGGCTTACACTATCTGATGTGTCTGTTGTCTTAGACTTCGATTTTATCTATTTTTTTCCGGTCAGAATTCGTCATTTGGTAAATCAAATATTTTCTGAAGTAATAAGAGTCAACACAGTTGTGCAAGTTGTAATATTTAGATGGTCATTTCACTTAAAGTAACAATTTAAATTCAGCTGTTCTCCTTAGAGCAAGTGCTTCGGGTGGCATCTTGGTCCCTTCCTCCGCAGAGAGCTTAGGTGTGTCCCAAACTGCACACTTCTGCACTGTTTTACATTATTCTGAAGTGTAAGTAGTGTGATTAGTATGTTTACACTGAAAATGCAACAAAAAGAAGTGAATTTTAAATTTGTTGAGTATGGAATATTGGACACTTCGTGCACTCAGCGCATGTGGTTTGCCGTACATAGTGGAAGGGGCTGAGTTACCGGCAGTGAAGTTGATCTGGCAAAACAATTGTAAATAATGGAGAATATGACAATTAGTGAAACTTCTGTGAAGACAGCACCTTACAAAAGTGAGTTAAATGCTTTAACATCATACCATGCTGTGTGAATAGGTACTGTATATTATTGAGATAAGTGTTGAATTGAGGGTGGATAGCATGCTAAAGCTAGCGGCAACACAACGCTTGGGTTTGAAATGTCACTTCCATCAGCTGTTAAATGGCGAACGCTTCCGTGTAGCAATTTTTTTTTTAGTGTTCCATTTGGGACGATATTACACTTTGAAAATTCATACACTATATGGCTGAGTGTATAGTAAATTTAAGTGTATAGTGTGTCATTTTGGACACATCTCTTCACTCTAATTTCGAGTGTACATTCAATGTACACTTGACGATTGTTAATTGCCCATAATCCACGGGGATGACGTGGGAGAGGGAGCGTGTGCAGGAGAGAGAGAGCGCGAGTGAACGAGCGAGTGTGAGACAGATGCCAGTTAACTGCTTCCTTCACTCCTGCAATGTTTTATTTCATGCTAAATATATTAAATAACTTTTTGACAAATCATTACTTGATTAAAATAACACAATAAAATATAGAGAAGGAAAACATACAGATACATTTTAAAATGTACTCTTTATTTATATTGTAGTCTATACAGAATTTTGCCATTAAGCTGAAGAATTATTTATTTAGTAAATAATTCACTGAGGTGATATTATTTTAACTCAGGAGACTGCACACAGAGGAAATTATAATTCTGTTGATGCTGATGATTAAAATATTCAGTTATAACATGTAGGTTATGATAACTTTGGTGCTGTTTATGGTCGGATGAGGGCGCTATGTGCCCAGAAACGCTACCCAGCTTGTATTGGATTTTAAAGATACTAAACAAATAAATACAATATTGTACATTTGATAAAATGTGTTTACTCTTTATATTAACATATATATGAAAAATGAATATTTGAATGAATATTGAATACAGAATGAATATTTATTGTATTAATATATTATTTAATAAGAATAACAAGTAAGGCCCAAGTATTTTAAAAGTTAATATGTGACTTTGTTTCTGCAACAGCCCCAGAGCTCCGAAGCTCATGTATAGGTCAGCGTCCGAATTCACTCACTCATTTTGTTCACTCACTGCTGAGATATAGTGCACTCAATGGCGCAGCCATTCACTTTAGGCAATATTGAATGAGTGAATGAGTGAATGATTTCAGAAACAGCCTTAGACTCCTGAGAACTGCCAGAGTCAGCCTGCACATGATGGTCGTTAAATCCTCACTAATAAGTGCACTTCACATCCAGGGGAGTTTCTTTGCTTTTGTTAACAGAAGTGTAACGCCACATCGAAATGCAGCAAAGCATATTGGCATGGTTATCAGGTTTTTGTTGGTGTTGTTGTAATTAATAACATTTGTATCATTGTTTAATGAATACCATTTGAGTTCCTGACATCTCTCGGCTGTCTGTCAGGGTTTCAGCATCAACTCCTTGGAGATGTTCATGTCGACATTGTAGTTCTAGTGAAGTGGTGCCATTTTGCTTTTGGATGCTCTCGAGTCTTATTGTGCCATGAGAGGTTATGGAGGGTAGATTACACTGAAAAAAAGAAGATTTTGGGGGTGTTAATTACTATTCCTACATGTTGGTTAAAATTTAGCCAAGGAAATAAGATCTTCAGTTTACCGTCCTGGTTACTTGCGTAATCTCCGTTCCCTGATGGAGGGAACGAGACGTTGTGTCGATGTAGTGACACTAGGGGTCACTCTTGGGAGCCCGAGACACCTCTGGTCTTTGATAAGAGGCCAATGAAAATTGGCGATTGGTATTTGCATACCACTCCTCTGGACATACGGGTATAAAAGGAGCTGGTATGCAACCACTCATTCAGGTTTTATGCTGAGGAGCCAAGACAAGGTCCCGGCCATTTCAGCGGGTAGTTCAGCGTTGTGGCAGGAGGGACACAACGTCTTGTTCCCTCCATCAGGGAACGGAGGTTACACAAGTAACCAGGACGTTCCCTATCTGTCACTCACTCGACGTTGTGTCGATGTAGTGACACTAGGGGTCCCCATACAAAAAACGCCACAACTGGCTGAACTGTGTTACGTGAACTGGCGGTGTGTGATGGGCAGACCACTGTGTGCCTCGTAGCCAGCACACCAGGCCGACACGTAACCTCCCCCAACACTGTTATGAGTGTCAAACGTCTCTTTGGGACAAGTCGACTACCCAAAAGATAGAGACAGGCTAGCCCAGTCGTGGCCTCTTATCTCCCTTTTTTTTCCCAATCCCTAAAAAAAAGGGGATTATCCGAGTCGGTCGGGGGGGGGGGTGTCCCTCCCAAGGGGACCACACCTCGCCCAGAGAGAGGGGGGGATATTTAAGTGGAAATACGTCACATGGTTTTGCCGAGCTATGTCGGGAGTATGCCATGTGGAGAATGGTAGGTCCTACCCTATGGGGGAGGAGTTACTACAAGCATGGAGACTGGGGCAGAGGGGCCTCTGCCCAAGGAAGACACCGTTTGCCAACAGGGAAACGAATTAGCAGAAGATATGCGTCGCATGGGGTTACCTACGGGGAACCGCCACATGCGGAGCACCTACCCCAGTACAGGGCTTTAGTTAGCATGTGTACTGGGCCAGCAGCGAGTCTTTCAGAAAACTCATCTGCCACAGGGCTCGGAGGAAATCAACCAGGGAACACAGTTTGTGAACACTACTGGGAGTTAACGGCGCATGTCTTCAGCTCAGGGGAGGTGAAAGGTGCTATGCGCAAGCGATACATCTGGCCGGCTGTCCCGGACTTACCTGCTTGTGCGTGCCACTACACAGGACGAAACCGGTTCCACCCGGAGGTTGTAGAACCTCGCAAAGTTGTTGGGTGTTGCCCAGCCCGCTGCTCTGCAAATGTCTGTTAGAGAGGCGCCCCTGGTCAAGGCCCAGGAGGCCGCTACACCCCTGGTAGAATGGGCTCATAGCCCTACCGGGGGCGACACGTCCTGGGCGTGATATGCCATAGTTATTGCGTCAATGAGCCAGTGGGTGATCCTCTGCTTGGAGACAGCACTTCCTTTCCGCTGTCCACCAAAGCAGACAAAGAGCTGCTCAGAGACTCTAAAGCTCTGCGTGCGATCCAAATAGATGCTTAAAGCACGCACCGGACACAGCGACGTAGGGCTGGGTCTGCCTCCTCCTGGGGCAGTGCTTGCAGGTTTACCACCTGGTCCCTAAAAGGGGTCGTGGGAACCTTGGGCACATAGCCGGTTGGGGTCTCAGGATCACATGAGAGTAGCCTGGACCGAACTTCAGGCATGTTTCGCTGACAGAGAATGCTTGAAGGTCTCCTACCCTTTTGATTGAAGTGAGTGCAGTCAGGAGGGCAGTCTTCAAGGAGAGTGCCTTAAGCTCAGCTGACCGAAAAGGCTCAAAGGGGGATCTCTGTAGACCCTGAAGAACTACAGAGAGGTCCCATGAGGGAACGAGGCACGGTCTGAAGGGATTCAACCTCCTGGCGCCTCTCAGGAACCTGATGATCAGGTCATGCTTCCCTAAGGACTTACCATCCACTGTGTCATGGTGTGCTGCTATAGCGGCTACGTACTACTTACACCTTCAAGGTGGAAGGGGACAGCTGCCCTTCCAACCTCTCCTGCAGGAAGGAAAGCTCCAATCCGACTGCATATCTCTGGGGGTCTTCGCGTCGGGAAGAACACCACTTAGCGAACAGACACCACATAAAGGCATACAGGCGCCTCGTAGAGGGGGCCCTAGCCTGAGTCTACCACCTTTGCCGGGGGGGCTGTCGCGAGGAGTGTGAGGTCCGAGAACCACGTCTGGGTGGGCCAGCAGGGTGCTACCAGGACGACCTGCTCCTTGTCCTCCCTGACCTTGCACAGGGTCTGTGCAAGTAGGCTCACTGGGGAAACGCATATTTGCGAAGTCCAGGGGGCCAGCTGTGTGCCAGCGCGTCTATACCGAGAGGTGCCTCGGTCAGGGCGTACCAGAGCAGGCAGTGGGAGGATTCTTAGGAGGCGAACAGGTCTGCCTGTGCCTGTACGAATCGACTCCAAATCAGCTGGACCACCTGAGGGTGGAGTCTCCACTCTCCCTTGAGGGTAACCTGCCGTGACAGCGCGTCCGCTGCAGTGTTGAGGTCGCCCGGGATATGAGTGGCTCGCAGCGATTTTAGGTGCTGCTGACTCCAGAGGAGGAGATGGCGGGCAAGTTGTGACATACAACGGGAGCACAGACCACCGTGACGGTTGACATATGCTATCGCTGCCATGTTGTCTGTTCGAACTAACACGTGCTTGCCCTGGATCAACAGTCGGAACCTCCGCAGGGTGAGCAGAATTGCCAGCAACTCGAGGAAGTTGATGTGCCAACACAGCCGCGGGCCCATCCATAAGCTGGCAGCTGCGTGCCCATTGCATACTGAGCCCCAGCCCATTTTGGAGGCATCTGTCGTAACCACGATGCGCCTGGAGACCTGCTCTAGGGCAACGTCTGCCCGTAGAAACGTGAGGTCGGTCCAAGGGCTGAAGAGGCGGTGACAGACCGGCGTGATGGCCACGCAATGTGTCCCGCTGCGCCATGCCCATCTTGGGACTCGAGTCTGAAGCCAGTGCTGAAGCGGTCTCATATGCATCAACCCGAGCGGAGTGGCCACCGCTGAGGATGCCATATGCCCCAGGAGCCTCTGAAACAGTTTCAGTGGAACCGCTGTTTTCTGTTTGAACGCCTTCAAACAGGTCAGCACCGACTGTGCGTGCTCATTCGTGAGGCGCGCCGTCAATGAGACTGAGTCCAATTCCAAACCGAGAAAAGAGATGCTCTGAACCGGGAGGAGCTTGCTCTTTTCCCAGTTGACCCGAAGCCCTAGTCGGCTGAGGTGTGAGAGCACCAGGTCCCTGTGTGCACACAGCATATCCCGTGAGTGATCTAGGATTTGCCAATTGTTGAGCTAGTTGAGAATGCGAATGCATACTTCCCTAAATGGGGCAAGAGCTGCCTCTGTGACCTTCATGAAGACACGAGGGGACAAGGACAGACCGAAAGTGAGGACCTTGTACTGATACATCCAACCCTCGAATGCAAACCGCAGGAAGGGTCTGTGTCGAGGTAGAATCGAGATGTGGAAGTATGTGTCCTTCAGGTCTACCGCCGCGAACCAATCTTGATGCCGGACGCTCGCCAGAATGCGTTTTTGCGTCAGCGTCTCGAATGGGAGTCTGTATAAAGCCCAGTTCAGTACTCGCAGGTCCAAGATTGGCCGCAACCCACCTCCTTTTTTCGGTACAATGAAGTAGTGGCTGTAAAACCCCTTCTTTATCTCGGCCGGAGGGACAGGCTCTATTGCATCCTTCCGTAAGAGGGTAGCGATCTCCGCGCGCAAGGTAGCAGCGTTCTTGCCCTTCACCGAGGTGAAGTGGATGCCACTGAACCTGGGTGGACACCTGGCGAACTGAATAGCGTAGCCGAGTCGGACGGTCCGGATCAGCCATCGCGACGGATTGGAAAGCGCAAGCCACGCATCCAAGCTCCGAGCGAGGGGGACCATGGGGACAATCTCGTCGGACGTACCGGCAGGTGGGGCCTCGCGGCAGGGCGGCGCTTGAGGTGACTGTGCTGAGTTCAGAGACATCGAAGCACTTACCTGGCTCCTTGTGACCACCTGGAACAGCCTGGGATGGGGGAGGAAGAGGCCTGTCCTCGTGACCCGTGGAGACTGTCACATCGGGGGCAGATTTGTGCCACAGCTGAGCGCGCAGAGGCGGGGAGACCGCCGCTGGAGTGCCAAACCTGCAAGGATGGAAAGGTGGATGGTGGTCATGATGACGGCCGTGCACACCGGGTACGTGACCCAGGGAACGAGGAAACCGCTCTTTTGCTGAGCTGTTGGGTACCGCAGCCACTTGTGCATGTGGCGAAATTAAATGAAAAAGCAACAAAAGATTCTCCTCCTGGCCCTCCACTGGGGGATGGAATGGTCTGCTTACCAGCTCCAAGGTGGGTTTCGTCGTCTCTGGGTCACCCGTCTCAGGGGCGCTTCGAAGCCTTGCGAGGGTTCTTGGCGGCCGGCCGTGAGACGGGTGGCGTCTGCTTCCTGCGGTGGGCTCCATGCCGGGGCCGGGCCGAAGGGGCGGGCTGCGGCGGAGCCAGTGCAGTCACCGCAGGGGGACGCCCTTGGCGATGAGCAAGCGGGGTGCGGGATCTTGAGCCGCGTAGGGGCAGGCCAACCTGGCCAATCTTTTATCAAAGACCAGAGGTGTCTCGGGCTCCCAAGATTGACCCCTAGTGTCACTACATCGACACAATGTCGAGTGAGTGACAGGTAGGGAACTAATAATTTTAGGTAGATTTACTCAATAATTAAAAGTAAAACTTTTCTTTAAGAAAATAATAATATTCGATGAATTAGAAGCACTAAATTTCCTTTTATAAAATCACACAACATGTCCTCTAATAATTTAATTAAAACTACCACATACAAAAGCCTCATAAAATCTATTAAAATAAATTTCATTCACGCACAGATGAGCTGACGATGAGAGACACGGCCGGTAACAGAAATAATGGATATCCAGCAGAATCAACAGAAAAATTTCATTTGGACACAGAATTTAAGGTAAGACATATTTGTTTGTTTTTTATTTTCTTTGTGTATTTGATATTATACTTTGCAAATTGAAAGGAAATTTTAATTTCATGTGAGTTTTATATCGGTTTTATCCGAGTGGCAAGGCTTTACAAGTCCATATAAGGTCCAGCTGCCAGCTCCAGAATATTTTACAAAGCTGTGATGTGCACAGAATGGGGGCAGCAGGGGCGCAAGCCCAGGGGCGTAGCAGACTTTTTAAAAGTGGGGGGACACTCGTCTACTGATGAAGATATTAGAAACTTTGTGGAACCATTAGATCTTCCTAAGCTGAAGACTGAGCAAAAAAACTCTCTTGATTCTGAGATAACCTTGGAGGAGCTTGATGAGGTAATTAAGTCCCTACCTACTGGCAAGGCTCCGGAGCCAGATGGTTTTGCCGCAGAATTTTTTAGATCCTATGCTACAGAACTGGCTCCACTTTTGTTAGAAGTTTATACTGAATCATTAAAGAATGGAAAGCTTCCTCCAACCATGACACAAGCCCAGATCAGTCTGATTCTTAAAAAGGACAAAGATCCAAACGAGTGTAAAAGTTACCATCCAATCTCCCTGATCCAACTAGATGTAAAAAATGTGTCAAAAATTTTGGATAACCAATTAAGTAAGGTTATGACATCTCTTATACATATAGATCAGATGGGGTTTATTCGGGGCAGCAGCTCTTCTGATAACATCAGGCGTCTCGTCAATATCATGTGGTCAGTAGCGAATGATCAGTCTCTGGTCACTGTCATCTCACTTGACGCCGAAAAGGTGTTTGATATGGTAGAATGGGATTATCTTTTTAAGATTTTGGAAATGTATGGGTTCAGGAGTACATTTATTGGTTGGATTAAGTTACTTTATAGACACCCTGTAGCAGCGGTACAAACAAATTGATTAATTTCAGATTATTTTACTCTGGATAGGGGCACTCGGCAGGGTTGCCCTCTTTCCCCATTATTGTTCTGTCTTGCCCTGGAACCATTAGCAGCTGTGACAAGAACGGAGGATGATTTTCCAGGGGTGGTTGCAGGAGGTGTGGCGCATAAGCTTCTGCTTTACGCAGATTATATTTTATTATTTGTCTCTGAACCTACTAGATCTATGCCTTGCCTCCACAGAATTATTCATTCCTTTTCCAAGTTTTCAGGATACAAAGTCAATTGGTCTAAATCCGAAGCTTTGTCTCTGACAGCGTACTGTCCAGTACCGGCTTTCCAGCCGGGCACGTTCCAGTGGCCCAAACAGGGCATTAAGTATTTTATTCCCAGCAAATTTGTCTTATTTAGTTAGTGTTAATTTGACTCTTTAATAAAAAGGTTTTCGAGCGATGTGGGAAGGTGGGCTTCATTACATTTATCGATGATTGGGAAGGTTAATGTTATTAAAATGAATTGTATTCCAAAATGTAACTACCTGCTACAATCTCTTCCTGTAGATGTCCCCCTCTCTTATTTCAAGCAATTTGATAGCATAGCGAAGTCCTTCATTTGGAATGGGAAACATCCCAGATTGCATTTTAATAAGTTACATAGGCCGTTAGACAAATGTGGGCTAGGCCTACCCAAGATTTTGTTTTATTACTATGCGTTCAGTCTCAGACATTTGGCTCATTGGTCACTTCCACCTGAGAGAGCCCCTCCCTGGTTTGTTATTGAACAGGCAGTTCTTGCCCCTATTTCGCCATTACAAAGCATCTCTGTCAAACTAATCGGAAAAGTTAAGTTACACCCCGTTATTTCGCATTTACACTCTGTATGGACTAAAGTGTCCAGATTGTTTAAATTGGACACTTATTTAAATGTTTCCTCGAGCATATGGCAGAACCCAAAATTGTGTATTGGCAAGTCCCCTTTCTGCTGGCCAGAGTGGATTGTGAGGGGGTTTGCTACACTCGGTGACCTATATGAAAGTGGAGTGTTGAGATCGTTTGAAAACTTGGTCCAACATTTTGGGATCCCCAGACCTCAGTTTTATAGGTATTTACAACTGCGCCACCTGCTTTGTACTATTTTTGGGAGTAGCACACACCCCCCTAAGGAGGCAGATGCTTTGGGAGAGGTGATTGCGGCTTTTGGAAAAGGTGATGAGGCATCAGTGTACTACTCCCTGTTAATTCAGTGTCTGGGAGACGGAGCCTTAACTTCTCTCAAGAGAGTATGGGAGAAAGATTTCAACTTGGCATTGGAGGAAGGAGTGTGGGCTAAGATGCTTAAAAACATTAAGTCTGCATCTGGAGATGCAAGGGTGCGTCTTATACAATTAAAAATTTTGCATAGATTTTATTGGACCCCCTCTTGACTGTATAGGCTTGGTCTTAAAGACACACCCACCTGCTGGAGATGCCAATCGGAAGATGGAGACATGGCCCATGTTTTTTGGTGGTGTGTCGAGATCCAGAAATTCTGGTCGAAGGTTCAGAATTTTGTGTGCGACGTGGTGGGCACTCGGGTTTCGTTTTGCCCCAGACTTTGTGTTCTGGGCGGTGGGGTGGTCATCGATGTGGGGGATGGCCACATTGAGAACTGGGTTCTGACCTGTGTGATGATCGCCAGGCAAGATATTTTGAGGGGTTGGAGGTCAGCTGGTGTGCCCCCATATCCGGAGTGGTGCACGGAGATGGGGAGGGTAAATAATTAAAAGGGTTTCACACATGGCAATAAAAGAAAGAGCACAAGCTGGTTTTTACTCTGTGCTTGTGCATTGTGGGATTTAAATGTATCTATAAAATATAAAAAGTGGCTCTGTTTTGACTACATTCACCAAAATTCATTCAGATCCATTTAATGATTCAGTGACCATTTCAGGTGATGCCAAATGATGGTGACAAATGAGTGTCTTGTGTGAAATTAGTTAGTCACTGAATTAACGATCAAAAGAAAATTTTAATCCTTTAAAATTTGTATGTCTACAGACCTACAAAGAGACTTTAGTAGAGGTTTTAAGCATTATAAGAACAAAGCAAATCTATCATTTCCCTACAGTTTTTGAGCTGCTGATTATAACTTTTATCAAAAGACAACAATAGTAGTCTTATAATAATTATGAGTTTCAATAACGTCCGTACGTTTTCATGTATAAAAAAGCATGTCTACATATCTATTCACTATAGTAAATACCTAAGTGTTCTAAGAACACAACAGATATATATTATTCCTTTGTTGACTGCACACCAACATAGAGGTAAAAAACAGGAGCTGATATTAAAAATAGCTTTAAAATATTCAACACAGATCTGGCAATCTGCTTAAACTGGCAAAAACAGCCGATCAAACTATTACCTCACAAACATAATGTACAAAGCATAACTTAATGAAGACTCATGCGCTGATATAAACTCCACTTACAATGTGTGCTTAAAAGGAGGATTGTCCTTTATTTTGTTTTTCTGCAGTGCATTTCACATAATGCTGCCAATCAACCTTCCGAGTATCGCGGCGCCATTTTGTGGCACATTCTGCATAACGCGGCGGCCCATACGGCCCCATTTCGCGGCCGGCCCACCGGGAAAAGTCCCGGTTCTCCCAATGGCCAGTGTGCCACTGAAGGTGATGACGAGGTTAGAGTGGAAGCAGTAGAGATGACAGGATGAAGTGAGGAAGCAGAGATGAGAGAAAGTGAAAAGAGTGATGAGACAAGAAAAACATAAGAGCCCTATAACAAAAAATGACACTGTGCCCTTACCAGGGTAATGCCATGGTAGGCCCTACTGAATGACTGATCATGTTCATATTTCATTATACTGTCTTGTTACTCCAAGATACTTTAAATAATACCATGGTTTTACTATGACACATGTCAAAAACATGGGGTTATCACAGACCATGTCTGAAAAGAAATAAATAAACAAGTGTAATACCATGGTACTTCTTGTAAGAAATATAAAAGAATAGGCTGTTGTTTGTGAAAAAGGACAAATTAAAAAAAATATGTTCAGTATACAGGGTTGGGAGGGTTACTTTTGAAATGTATTCCACTACAGATTACAGAATACGTGCTGTAAAATGTAATTAGTAACGTATTCTAAATAACTAGATTTTTTTCACTTGTTTTGACTATAAAAACTCTGCCAGTACAGTAAGACAAAATACACATGTTAAAAATACATTCTCTGAAAAACCTAAATATCTTATGCAGTGTTGTTTCTAAAACAAGATCAATCAAATTGATCTTGTTTTAAGGATATTTAGATATTTTTACAGGAAAACAACAAAAAAATTATTATCAAGAATACAATATTTGCCCTAATATCAAAGGTCTTACTAGAAAAAAAGAAATTATGATCCAATGTGAATTTTCTTGATAAAAAAAATATGATCGTGCCTGGTAAAATATGCATGTAAAATGGCTAGAAATAGCATTTTAGCTTAGCTTAAAGCTGACAATTTACACAAGGTTTATTTCTATTTCTTCTGCTCCAAACTTACTTAAAACTTACTTCTCTGTCTGCTCGTATGAATGTAACACATCATCAGAAAGTGTTTCACCGCTGTTCAAATGCATTTTGGATTGCATAATTTATATGTATACATTTTTCCATCTGAAAGGACTAAATATTAAATTAAACAAATGACAATAAAATGCAAATTAATCTCTTCAGTAATCAAAATACTTTTTGAATGTGACTGTATTGTAATTAAAAATTATTTAAATTGTAACTGTAGTGGAATACAGTTACTTATATTTTGTATTTTAAATACGTAATCCCGTTACATGTATTCTGTTACTCCCCAACACTGACAGTATATACAAGAAAATGGTTAAATACTCAAAAAGCAAAGAAATTAGTTAAGTATTTATAATTACTACTCATTTAAAAAACAAAAAAAACAAAAACAAAATAGTGCCCTTTTTGATCCTTTCGCCCCTCTCCCTGCTAAGGTCTGTGCACGTCACTGTTACAAAGGGCTGAATGAAATCCTTTATCATGGGTTAAGATAATACAATAAAGTATTATTACATTTGCTGATTTTTAATTAAAGTGTTTACTTAATAGTGCGATGCACATTTTGAATCGGAATATTTCTGACACTGCAGGTTTTGCCGCCTTTTGGAATTCAAATTGAGCGAGTCCAGACATATTGACAGACGAGATGGTTTATGTGTCATGGGTAAGTAGAAAATTTCTGTTTAGATACTAAAGACATGACTATTTTAATGCAGGTTTATCGAGTTATGGATTTCTGAATCTGAAAATATTTCTGTTTTTCCATGCATCCTTCATGTTATTTATACAACACAGATGATACATTGAAGAAAGAGAGATAGTTTTATATGTGGCTCAATATGTTGTGCTTGTGAGCCCAACTGAGATCCAATAGCAACTGGATTTTTACATTTTCAAATTAAATGTGCCAAAACTCAATGCCTCATTGCTAGGGAGTTGTGAATGATTTCCAGGCCTTTGCTATGCAGTTGTTAAAGTGTTCTCAGTGGTTATTAGCACATTAGCACATTGTAGTTGTACTGTAAAAAACATCCTGTTAAATTTACGGTAAAAACTGGATGCTGTGTTTGCCAGAAATTCACTGTAAAAAATACAGTGAGCATGTTTCATGCATTACTGATGTCATTTTGGTGCCAGTATAATTTACAGTTCACTGATAACTAACCTAACATTAAATTATATATTGTTAATATACACTCAAAATTCACTTGAATTTCATAACAAAAATTCCATCAAATTACATTTATGAAATTAAAAGAGTATTTAGGAATTATTAAATTTTTATTTGTTAAAGATTACTCAATTTAATTTGATGGAACTTTGTTATGAAATTTAAATGCATAAACCATTAATATATATATATATAAAAAATTTTGTGACTTTTTTTGACTTTTTTTGACTTTTTTTTTTTTGACTTTTTTTTTTGACTTTTTTGACTTTTTTGACTTTTAAATGCATACTATTAACCTATACTATTAATGCATCATAGTAACACAGGTGGTAAAATGAAAGGCCACATGAAGACTTAAATTTCTTCCAGGAGCAATGGACAATATATATGTAAAGACACTAAAATAATGCAAGAAACACATTAACTAAACATAACAAGAAAAAAATCATAACACAAAACACTTTGTTGTAGAGAACTGATATCAAAAATAAGAAGAAACATAAATATTTCAATAAAACTTTCCAATAATTGTTTTTCACTGTAATTTTAACTCTACAATAGTATACCATAAAGGTACATGTATTGTCTTGTTAAACATACGTTTTCCCCGTTGAAGATAAATCATACTTTTTACTTCTAAAAAAACTTGATGTATATTTAAAACAAAATATATTTTTTCAACATACATGGTAACATGGTAAAACCAATTAACAGTTTTTTTTTTTTCTTTAACGGAGTGTTTATTTGCACCCCAGTGTATATAGCACCTGCCACACAGTGAAGCTATTTGTGCCCCAATAGTTTGGTGAAACCACAGAAATATAGGACAAACCGAACAGCAGGTGTTGTTGCAGTGGCATGGGGTGTAAAGATGGTGTAGGAATGTGTAGTGTTGTCCTAGTGACCCCGGTTCGAATCCGTGTTTTGTCCCACTCTTTTTCACATCCGATTTCCTGTTTCCTCTCTTAATATCTCCTTGAATACTACTTAAAATAACTGATATAAATGTTGATTTCAAGCAGTGACTTGGTCACGGTGAATGTCGAGGAGTGCAGAGAAGGGTTTGATCCAGAGGTGGTGTATGTCGATCGTACTCGTTACGCCGGTTCGGCATCGCTTATGTAGATTGCATCACTGTATTACTAATATTGTATTAACCATGTTTTTTTAGTTTTTTGTTTTGGCAGAAACCATAGTTTTAATGCAATTAACCATGGTGTTACTACAGTAATATTGTGATAATATAGTAAAAATGGTTAATTTTGTGGTTTCTGTAAATTTACAAAAAATACCATTGTGAAACCAAGGTTACTGTAGTAAAACCAAGGTTATTTTTTCTAAGGTAAGTTTAAGGTTAGGTTTAGGGGTAGAAGTTAATGTAGTGTGTCTGTGGGACTATAAATAAACACAATAAACACACTACAGTGATGCCCATACTGTATGTTACTATTTAAATATGGGTGCAAATAGTATCTACCATTATTTGCACCAGGTTGGAGGTGCAAGTAATATCTGCCACTATTTGCACTGGGGTGTAAATAGCATATACCATTATTTGCACCAGGGTGCAAATAGCATCTGCCCTTTTTTATCACACATTTTATTGTCTGCAAGGTAAAAATGCTAAGTAACATGTCCGTTGCACAAACTGTGAGGAACGTGTAATGCACCAAATTTTAATTGTTTGTTAAAATCACCTAGAAATGAGCAATAGTATAGCGATGCTTGCTTTAGCAAAACACCATCAATAAATGTGCAATATTTGCATGGTTAAAGACTTAACAGATATTCATATCCACTGCATCTTTCATTTTTAAAAGTATATTAACTTTTAAGATTTATATACACATACTGTAGCTAGCTTGTGGCTGTGACCAGCTGCGACTATGACTGTGATGCCGTATCTTGCCAAAAGTAGTGCATATCAGGGGGCTTTGAGAGAGCATTAACAGATAGCTGAAGATTTAATTTCACACACACAAACTATCTAATTTTTTTAAATCGATGTGGTGGTGTATAAGTTAGAGGGTGGGGTGGTCACTATTTGAAGCTCAAAGCCATGGATGCTGACCTTTCAACAGAGGAGCTTAACCAGCATCCCCTCTTTACATCTCACTGGCAGTGAACCTTTGACTCACATCAAAACAATACCCAAAATGGCTGTTTAAATCTGTCACTTTGTAATGGATATTTATTTTAACTTTTGGTTGTCTGTGCGCTTTGAAATTTACTAGGGTGATAGAATATTATTTAGGGTCTTGTTGATTATTGAAGGTGGAGTGTCTGATGCAGTTTACCAAAGTTGAGATGATGCAAAAGTCTGGAATTAGCTGTCCTCTCTGGAGGTCTATTTATACATTTAGTCAACATAATAGACCACAGTTTTTCTCTCCGCACCTCCTTGAACAATGCGATTTCACATGGCATTGCGAGACCACACTTAGGTCATTATGGCTGCATTCAACAACTCCCTTCCACCGTTAGGCCAAACGGAAGGAATGTTTTACCAAGAAATCTTTCAAGCACTAGTGTTGACCAGGGTGATTTGTATTTGTAAGAAAAGTGTATATGCACAGTTTTATGCATTTGGAATGTTCAATATCAACATACTGAAGCATCTAAAACAGAAACCCTTTACGTATACAACTTTAGAGACGTCTTTACAAATTCTCCAAAGACTAGTTGGGACTGGAATTGTCGATACCACTATAGATGACCAAGAGGGTGATTTTCACAAAACCTGTCAAGAGTCCTTTTTAGTCCTATTTTAGTAGAAAATCAAAATAATTAATTAAGAATTTATATTTAGCATTTAGGAAATGAAGCCTGTTTTTTGGGCCATTAAGATTTCTTCATTGTGACATTACATTCATGACAGTTATGCACAATTTAGCCCCCAATTCTCATTACTGCAATGCTTAAAAAATGATGGTCATTATGATAGTCTCATTACCACAATGTAGAATTTTTTTATTTTTTATTTACAGGTGCCACTGATTGTTATTATTTAAAAATCACTGTAAAACGGTAAAAAAAAAAAAGAAAAAAAAAGTGTTGCAGTAATGAGGATCATCATTGAAATCAATGGGAATTGCACCACTAAAATGTTACGTGGTAATGAAAATTGGGGTTAAATTTGCTTAAGTGTCCTGAAAATAATGTTGCAATGCAAAAAATCTTAATGGTCCTAAATGTAGACTTCATTTTCTTTATGCAAAATGTAATTTCATATATTTTTTTAAATTGATTTGGGTTTAACTATGACCAGGACATTTTCTTTACAGGTTTCGTGACAATTGCCCAAGTCTAATTTTCAGACAAAATCCCATAGCGGGACTTTAATAGAAAGACCTTTTTAGTGGCTAATTTATTCATAAATAATACATTATATATTATTCACTCATTGACTGATTTGAGTGTGTGTAAGCATTCTGACCAGATATTTATAAATCACACCGAACGTAATTAAACCGCATGCGTTAAATGCAGTGAATAAATGTGATGTTGGTAAACTTTTTTTATTATAATTTTTTTTAATTAATTAACATATTTAAATAATCATTTTTTTTTTAAATATGATAAAATCCACTTATAAATCCCAAGAATTCAATTTTAAAAGAATTCTATGTTTTAGAAGCGTATTATACATTGATATTGTACGTTTTAATGTACTGTATATCCAAACATACAACAATGTACAAGTGCTACAACCGACACTTTACATATGAATATCTATGAATACTAATTAGATCACGTTATGTTGTCTCAAAGACACAGCTGCATAAACTGCGTTGTTTATGCTTGCTATTCCCGGAGGAGCTCGCGGTGATGATGTTTATGTTTGTGGATGTCTGGTGAACACTCTGAATGGTTAGGAAGGATGTCTCACTCAGCAGTTTTGGTTTTGAGGAATGCTGATCGAGATATTTCTCGGCATTGTAGTGCTGTTGTTGCTTAAGTTTAAAATAAGCAATGACATTTTTAAGGGCAACGCAGTGACATAATGTGCTAATTTCTCTGATGTTATGAAATATTGGGGGTATGAAAACCGACATTAAGATCCATCCCTCTGAGAACACACTGCTTATTGTTATCCAACCCATAGTTTAAACTATAAGATAAAGTATGATTCCTCTATATTAAGCAACTAAATACTACATTGCCTACTACATTTTACATTTACATCTATTAAAAGTGAAACTGTGCATTTGTTACCTTAAAATCAACATGAAATCAAAACAGACCATACTGTATGTACTTTAATACATGTTCCTCTTATTGTGAATGTTTCATCAGTGCTTGTTTTTTTCCAAAAGAAATACATGGTCTTTATAATCTTTTATCAAAATCTAATAACTTGCTGCACCTCTGAAACGACTTTCTGTTTTGGCTGATGGCCTTCACAATCTAATTAATTCCTGATGGTTAAAATTGTTCTTGTTCAATAACCTGTTTCAGTTAGAAAAAAATAATATATTTGCAGTGAAGTTCAAATGTGCTGCATTATAAATACATTATAAATGGCCATTTTTGCCATACCTGTCAGTTCATTTGCAGTCATTTATTTCTTTAAAGTTGCCATTCAATCAATGTAAAAGGTAAGTCAATTGATGATCTGCCAACCTAATGAGTTCCCTCGGGAATAAAAATGTTGGCACATCATTTACTTCAATGCAGAAAGTCTTGATTGAGGGTCCACTTTATTGCTAATAAATTACAATTCTTGGTTGAAATGTCTTAATGATGTATTAATCATTATCGTTTTAATCCCCCCCCCCCAATGTAGATGACTTTTTCAGTCACCAGCATTAGAAAGTCTTGCTCTCACACGCCTTGTATTCCTCTTGGCATCATATGTTATCCCAATCAAAGTGAGATCATTTTTCAAAGATGAAACTACAACAATGTGCCTGTATTTCAATGTGGAAAGAGACTAACTGCAAAAGGGAAAACAGGCAGAACAAATAAAAAGAAAATGATCCTGAAAGGTTTGGATGCTCCACTGACAATCGCTTCATTGCAACAAGCCATTTGATTACGCATGAGGTATTATCTTTGCCTAGCTTGCATCTATTTGTAGTCTTTTGCTTTTCAACAGGGAATGCAAAACAGCACACAAGGCAACTTGTAATCTTATTAAGTTATTAGTTCTCTTTATTGTGCTCATATGAGACTGCCATTTATAGCTTAAACACACTCTTGTTTTGTCCTGTAAATGGTTTTATCCTAAAAATATTCTAAAAAAATATCTAAACTAACTGGTTTTATTCAAGTCAAAGGATGTATTTATTTTTACAAACTGCACTACACTGGGTTTCACCAATCATTGAAAGTAATCAAATCGGGTAGAAATAGCTCCTTAACATCAACATGAAATCAAAATCGACCCTTTTAACTTTCTTATTACACATTCCTGGTTTTAATGTACATGATTTATAAGTGCACATTATTCCGCCTTTCCTCTTGTTAGTGATTAGAAATCCTCCCCTGCAACCACCAAAAATGTTAAAGGGTTGAATAATTTTAAACTTGCATTATCTCAAATGAATAATATTATTACTAATAAAATGTTATTGGCCTTGGTTATTACATTCATATGAATTATATCTTTTATAGCTCAATTGCCTGAAAGTATAAATAAATGCATTAGTTTAAATACACGTTTCAAATGTTTTATAAGAGTATTATTCTAATTGCTGTTATTACTTTTCTATCACGCATTTCCAGTCTTCATATTAGAGGTAATAAAATACTTGAGATATGAGCAGTTACAGAAATACTCAAACCAGCCCATCTTGCAACAATAATTCCCCCCCCCCATTCTGATAGTTGATGTGAACATTAACTGAAGCTCCTGACCCCTATCTGCATGATTTTATGCATTGCATTGCTGCCACATGACTGGCTGATTAGATAATCACATGAATAAGTAGGTGTACAGGTGCTCCTAATAAACTGCTTATTGAGTGTAGGCTATAAAAAAAAATAAAAAAAAGGAAGATATGAAATATACTGTAAATGCATTGAATAAAACAAATGTAATGTAATGCACTTAAGAATTTATGTAGATATCACCAATAGGATCTCTTGAGAAGTCGTACAAATTTGTACGAGGTGGCTTATGAATTCGTAGGAACTGTAGATGTGCAAATCCCCAGATGTGTAATGCAGAAGTTAGTGAAAGTTCCCATTGTCAGAACGTGCTTCTTAATTTTATGCCCTTACCCAAACCCCATATCTAAACCAAACCAGAGTAGAGCAGAGTCCCAAAGCATGATTTGGGGCATTAATAGTATGTTATGTATGACAGAAGAAAGTAATTGTGAAGTGGAGGGAGAGTCACCTGATTGGCTGTTGTAAAACTCATACGAATTTGTCCTTTTTATTGCTTTATGCAGTTCTAAACTCAAAGTAAGACTAAGTTTTACATTTTAGCATTAGTTTAAACATTCATTTTGTTTTATTACAATAATCATTGTTTTTTACGCGTTTCTATTAGCCATATTCAGTCTTCATATGAGCTTTAATAACTTTCCAGTGCCCGCAATACAAACTTGACATGCAACTGTTGCGTGTTAAGCCATCTGAATCTAATCGTAACCATCAAACTCGTAACTAAGATGAACAGCAGGCCTCCAGCTTGTTGATTTACTGTAACAGCACTACAGTAGCCCACATCCATTGTACCCGCGGGAGATTCACTGTTGTTTCCACGGCAACAAGCAGATCCTTGCCCTTAGGGCTCCTGACATTCATTGGGACCGTAACACCTCACACTGTAAATAGGGGGACGTTAACACCATTGTCATAACGACGTATTTGGTCATAACCTATAAACTACATATTAACAGCTTTTTAAATTCCTCAAAATATATAAAAGAATCAAATAGATGAAATATTAAATGTAGGGTATATTTAAGGTTAAAAATAACATCTTATCCTCCCCTCCGCCCCTGTCACATGACTTGGTCACTCCTCCCACGAGCTGTCAGGGCAGCTTGTTGCATGACCAGCTTCTGGATAAACTAACTTCAGTTTGGCGTCAAAATCTCAACCAGTTGCCTGACAAACTGTGTTTCTCGTGTACAGACGAGAATGTTCACTTCGGTTGAATATCAAGCCTTAACTGCCTTGTCTTAACGAGTCCTTTACGGCATTTTCCTTCGAGCTCTTGTGCTGTCGCGTGATTTGTGGTCAAGAAACAGCAGCGGCATGTCTTGGTGACCAGGTAAGCATTGGGCACTGGCAGGTTTCGTGATTTTTTCATAGTAAATACGAGTTGACAACGTGAGAACGCGTTGCTGAAAAGTGCACCGTCTGAAGATATTTAGATGTCACTACAATGTTTGTCATTGCATAGCAAGAGCACGTTTAGCTGGCGTTGGGTTCGTCGCTCAGTGATGTCGACATGGGTTTAGTAAACGTTGCGCTGTATCCTTTTTTAACAGAGCGAGGAATAATTGCATTGCGAAAAAAAATAAAAAATAAAAATAAAAATAATAATAATTCGCATGAAAACGATTGTGAGCTCAAGCACGCAAACGCCGCCCGCGAGCGCGAGAAGTTTACATATTTGCACGAAATGCCAGCGAGCACGCACGAGGGCCGTCGTAAAATCACCTTTAGTATAAATGGTGGCAATGAGTCAGACGCTGTAATATCGCTCAAATATGTGCCGATGTGAGGTTTATTTGCGTGTTTAAGTGTTTACTAATCGTCTGTTTTCTTCGCGTGAGAACTGTCACCTGCCAATTAGTCCGAAAAGCCCGGCTCGATATTTTCTGTCAAATAACGACTTTTGGAAGAGTTAGTCTTTGTTGTAAACTATATATAGAAAGAGCATGTATTAATATAGATTCTAATACTATAAAATATACCAAATATTCGTTGACAGCTTATTCCTCAGACTTGTTTTAGTTGATAACAGTCCTTTCCCGTGTCATCGCTCAGTGAGAATTTAACCTAATAAATCACGGCAGTTTTTAAATCACCCGCGATGTGTCAGAAATCGATATCGTTTCTTTCAAGTAAGGACTTTAGAGCAGCTTGCACGATGGCCATTTTTGCACGATCATTTATGTCAGAAAACGACTCGAGGAAGAGTTTGTCTTAATTTAAAATAAAGAAAAAGACGAAGCGCGTCATCGTTCCGTTAAGACAATTTCGTCACGTCAGTTGGTAACAGAAATACTCGTACTGATGTATTTTCATTTCAGGTGATTACTTGAGAAAGAGTCGCTGTCTTGATGTAAAGATTGAAATGCAAATGGATCTAGTCCCCAAAACTAGTCCCGTCACGAAACCGATTCCAAAACCAGCGCCACACCCGGTGTGCGCACGCCGAGCGCGTGAGGTCTGTAACAACCACCGTTTGCCTCACTATTATCACTATAATCACTAACACGTCAAAGCAAAGTGCGCGTGACCCCGTCTAAACTAAACTCGAGCTACGCGACACAACTGGAGCCGTAATCAACGCTGCTGTCTGCGCGTCACGCGCTCAGGGTCGTTACAGACGCGTCGCGTCCCTCGAGCTCTCTCAGTGTAGACGGGATGTGACTTGCAAAAACATACTGTGACGGTACCATGGTACTTTGATACGCATTATTGTATTATTTACATGGTACAACAATGGTACAGGTCCTAAGACATAGTATTAGCATGGTAAATGTCCAGAAAGCTATTACTATGTTATGATGTGCATGCAAATCTTTTTGTTATTTTTTGTTACTGGAGGTTCTCAGCTGAGACCTACACATGACAGGTGAGATACCTAAGAAACTGCTGAAAGAAAGAGAGACATAGATATGGAAGAGGTGCTTTTCTAAATCTCAATAAGCGTAATGCAAGTTTGACTCAAATAAGAATCTAATTCCATGATCTCATTTTTATTTGCTCTCACAGCAAGTATTGCAACTTTATCATCATTTTAGTGAATTAAACTGTGGTCTGATAGTCTGCACATCCAGGTGGTTAATGATTCTTGTTTAGTGAGGCCGTACAATGGGGGGTAATTAGTTGGGGTTTAGAAGTGTGAATTATTTAGTTTCGCATTAAAGGATGGCGTAATAGCCACTTTATTGCTGTATTTTGTATAAATACAAGGCTGTCTGGAATCTTGTTTGCATGTAAATATAGTGGAGGTTGGATTCAGGAATTGCAAATGTCTGAAGCGATGGAAATAAGCATCCAATCCTGAGTGTTACTTCGATTGACCAATCAGGGATAGGTTGCTTAATGCTTACTGATATGAAGCGTCCCTTTACGGTTACATTTGTTATTTTAGAAGATGCTTTTATCCAAAGTGACTCGGATAAATACAAACACTAGTGATTAATCATAAGCGGACCCATGGAGAGCTTTAAAGATTTCTGCATAATTGCATTGCCAGTCATTCACATCCCGCCCCTTGCATGCCATGTTCATCCATTAAATATTGTGGATAATTTGATGATGCTTTGGCTATCAGCAAGAATATAATATAATACTCTCAACTCCATTTAACACATTTTACCATGCTTCAATCTGAAATCTTAGACCCCCCACCCCAAATTAATGTGCAAAAAAAAAAAACAACTGTGCAAGTTTTTTCCTTTAATATGAATTGTTTTACATCTGATACACAGGGAAACTTGTATTCACCTAGATCATAGAACATAAAATCAAATGTAATCATGAAAGATCGGTGTGCAACTCAGAATCAATTATAGTCGGGAAGCTCAGAGGTGGTTTACATTTCTGTAGAACATTAACAATATGACGCATAAGTTATAATAAACCCGTGCTCCACAAGAACTTCAAATTGCTATATGTAATAGAATAGAAGCATTACTCAGAGCTCACCATATAAATAAGGAAAAGCAAAAACTGGTATATAAAATATTTAGGCTTCATGTCCAAATCTGTAAAAGATTAGATCTGCGTAACGTTCTCTCTAAAGGAAAGAATCAGGTTCCATGCACTTGGCTGGTTGTTTTATATCAGAAATGATGTTATAAGTTAAATGATTTACCAGTGACAGTAAATAATGTCGAACCTTAAATTGTAAATAATTTTTGTAGCATAAGTATTGACAAAAAATTCAAATAATTTCCTTACCAAGATGTGAATAATGCATTTAATTATTGTGGAAGACTACTTCAGTTGGTATACCAACTTCAATTCTGTATGTTTGTTAAAGGAATATTCCGGGTTTTATACAAGTTAAGCTCAATCAACATAATTTGTGGTATTATGTTGATTACCACAAAAAAAAAACAGAAGACGCAAAAATTGAGGTTACAGTGAGGCACTTACAATGGAAGTGAATGGGGCCAGTTTTTGGAGAGTTTAAAGACAGAAATGTGAAGCTTAGAAATTTGTAAAAGTACTTACATTAATTCTTCTGTTAAAACTTGTTTATTTGAGCTGTTGTTTAAATCATAGTTTTTATGGTTGTCTAAGGCTTTATTGTTGTGGTAATCAACATTTTGCCACAAACACTGTTGATTGAGCTTAATCTGTATTGAATTCTGAATATTCCTTTAAATTCCCATATTGAAAAAAACTACTGCAAACCTGTAAAACTGTTTAGTTTAATCAGGCCGAGTTGACTGTCGGGGTTGTCAGGGTTAATTGGCAGTAGCATTAGAGACAGCGCGTCTCACCTCGTTGACATTTAAGCAGTGCAATGTTTTAGCATCGTTCGACATTGCTTTTGTAAAACCACTCTGGCTGTCACATAATTGCAGTGTGCTTGCGGGAACGAAAGCCCCTAAAAGCAGGAGGCTACAGCTGTTCTATTGATTTCAATGGAAACACTGTGAAGTGGGGCCTGACTCATCACTTCTACCCCACTGCATCATCCCTCACGTGATGCCGAGAGAGGCTTCCTGTCACGACGACAGGAGGAGAGTGTCCTCATCGCCCTACGGTAACGATGCAATGGGTTGCCAGGGTATGCAGAGACCTTGGAGGCAGGTGGAGAAAAGCAGAGTGCTGCTGCGTTAAACGGAGGTGGTCGAAAAGTCATGCAAGAAAATTCAGTCTGTCTTTCTTCAGTGTGACTATACAAACACTGCCTTGAGGGCAGATATACTCCAAAACTGTGTTAAGGAATATTTCGGGTTCAATACAAGTTAGGCGCAATCAACAGTATTTGCTGCATAATGTTGATTACCACAAAAATGTTTTGTGAGACTTATCCCTCCTTTTCTTTAAAAACAGCACAAATCTGGGTTACAGTGAGGCACTTACAATGCAAGTGAATTGGGCCAATCTGTAAACGTTAAAATAGTCACTGTTTCAAAAGTATAGCCACAAGACATAAACAATATGTGTGTTAACATGATTTTAGTGTGATAAAATTGCTACGTTGTCATGACGATGCAACACCGTAACCACTGGAATCCCGCAAAAAGGACTAAACACCTATTATAGCTCAAATAATACACAAGTTTTAACAGAAGAATTAATGTAAGTGCTTTTATAAAATTATAAGCATAACATTTCTGTCTTTAAACCCTTCAAAAATTGGCCCCAATCACTTCCGTTGCAAGTGCCTCACTGTAACCTTGATTGCTGTCAATTGAGCTTAACTTATTGAAACAGAATATTCCTTAAATGTGGCAATTGCAAGTTTCTGATTGCTTACTGTTTATATAAAATAGCTTTTCCCCTTGATATTGTAAATGTGATTTATTTCGATTAATAGAATGTACATTAAAATACTTATTTTGGGTGGATCAACTGCATGCTGTATTATTTATGTAGGCTACACATCCAAAACAAGCTAAGAACTGTTCATGAATAAGGCGTACTTTATGGCTGTCTTATACATCAGGAAATCAAGAAAACAAAACTGTTATTACATTTTTTTAAATATAAATTATACACAGAAACAAGCAACTGACTTGTCTGTGATTGGTTTCAATGCTCAAAAGCTGAAAAAAAAAAAAAAAAAAAAAAAAAGCAAAAAAATTGTAAATAGAAAGTTATAACACAATGGGAGTAGATCTAAGCGGAATGCTATATAGTGCTTGACACTTTTTGTGATTAGTTAAATGTGGCCACTGTAATTGTAATCTCTGTTATTTACATGATTATTTGTGCATTCCTTAAATATAAACAAAGGCTGTCAATTTAATGTGTTAATTTAGAACAATAATAATAAAAAACAAATAATATGATAAACAATTATACATTTAATCATGCTTCCCATTTGTAAATTCCGTAATAAGTAATATTCCAACAAGTGCTGTCACAATTATGAAATATGGCTGACGATTAATTGTCAAAGCAATAATTGAGATTCTGTTTTAGGGGTCAAGATGCATTTTTAACAGTTCAGCTATTTTTAACTTAATAAGGCATTTTAAAAATGCACCAATCATGGCACAAGATTATGGCAATAAAAAATAGCTAGATGTGACTCAAGCAATGCTAAAACCAAAGTCAGCGTTCTGACGCAAATGTACATAGATGACAATCAAAACAATTGTGCAGACAAAACTTCCTGTGTGAAGGCCCACAAGTCTGCCTCAGACAGAGTAGCAAACTCGATTGCAAAAAAAGATTTGCAAATGATAGGTTCATTTTCAGTGACGTGGACATTAAACAAGCAATATATTGACTTCTGAAGCCACTTTTTGTAATGTTTATTCAATGTTGAACTGATCTGCAACAGACTAATAATGTATAGGTCTTGAAAGTATTTTAATTTATCTGCAAATATAGATACATTTGATCATTTGAAATTTAATTTAATTAATCAGTTGATCATGTAGTTATTTAAAAAAATTTAATCAATTGACAGCCCTAATTAAAACATTTCACTGATAGATTTAACAGTAATTTATCTCAACCATGGTATATGCTTTGGAAAAACTATAAATTCTCTGTTGCCAGGCGTAAAATTGGGGAAATACCTTTAAGATCAGCATTCAGTGGCCTGTCATAGGAAGCTCTGAGGTCAGCCTGCCAGTTCAGGGAAACTCGGCCAACAACAGAGCCTCAGAGAGGGAATGCGGTATGCTATTGGCTAGATCGTGGATGGGCGGTCCCTTGACAAAGGCAGTCTGGCAGGAAGGGGTTTGTTGCAGGGGGGGGGGGGTGTGTGTGAAATGGCTGGAAATCTAGATAGTTTAGCAGGGAGCAGATACGCTGGTGCTTTCTGTGCTGTTGCTGAGAGAAAATCCCTGTTTCGGCATGGGCCGCCTGCTTGCACAGGGAATGACAACAGTTCACGTGGTTGTTATATCCGGAGAGGGTGAAAGAAATGAGTCCGATTGCCACACCAGGTGCCTCCTTGAGTAAACTAAGAAGGAGAGAGTGAAACGTGAAGAAGAAGGCTCCGTTATTCCAGGTGGGAGGAGTGTTAGCTTTTTCCTTTAGGCTCTGTTTTTCCCAACACAATGAATTTTGCTGCAATATGGTGCATGCAGATAGGGGTGTGGAGGGGGAATCTGAGAGGTGGAGTTATGTCAGTAAGTTACCGTGTCTTTATCCCATGTACATCCTCTATCCCTTGTCTTTCCGATTTCTTCCCTGAAAGACTTTGGTTTTTGTATTTCTATAGCTAGAGCAATGGATTGGTGTGGATTCAGACACAAATCAATGACTGAATAATTTTCTTTGGCAGCTGTTTCTCATTACAGTTGAGACAATTTAAATTAATCAGCTTTTCTGAGAATTTTTCAGCAGGAATGACTATCTGCAGGTAATGGTCCAGTTTGCTAATAGCAACGGCTTTATGCAAATTTAGTGAACACCAGCATCTTTCATATATCCGACCCATGCTCTAACCAGAAATGTGCAGACTTTAAAAGGTCAGGACGTGTCATGGCATGAAAAGGCTGCATTTGTCTCAAACATTTAGCAAACATGTTAGGAGGAACAACATGTTTTTATTTTTATTTTTAGAGGGAGTCTGACTCTGCCCTTCCCGTTAAAGAAAAGCATGAAAACAGTCCAGGCAGCCACTGACTCTTTATTAGCCAAGCTGTGAGAGCAACCCTTCTGAATCGATCAAAAACATGTTGAGACAGACATGGAAAGGTAATTAGTAGAGTTGGGGTACTCGAGTTTGGACTCGGACTCGAGTCCGAGTCACGAGTCCAATTTTAATGGACTTGAACTTGTCACGGACAATGCATTTTTACTTTGACTTGACTCAGACTCGAGCCTTTGGGACTCGGGAGTCCAGCCGAGTCCATGATATTTGTGATGCAATGAAAAAAAAAACAGAAATGAATGAACACATCTTTGTCTGCATGCAGCTGTATTAGCCCCTGAAGTCATGGACATAGCCAGAGTTGTTTCACTGTTTAAGCAAACACACGCACACACACATTCGCATGTGCACAGACACACTCATCAGCCAAACAATATGCTTGAATGTTACTACAGAGACTACTGTATAACATCGACTACAGGAGGTGGCTGGCACGACAAAAACATAAAGACGGGTATGTATCCAATGTAATAGAAACTAAACAAGGCAGTTTCACACGACACGGGACCTGAAAACTGGTAAAATTGCATGTGGCGTTTGTGCAGCCAAGACGGTGCTCGCATTGCAGTTTCATCGTGGTTAACTTAAAAGTCAAGTCACCCACATCATGTCTCTCACAGTTGACTAAAAACAGCATATCGAAATAAAAATAGTATTAATATTGGATATTAAGTATTTTTTGGCGTAATGTATCTGCACATGTAGGCTTCTGTAGTCTCTTGTGGTCCACTCAATGTTGTGAGCTTGAACTGGTCCATAATAGCTTGATGAATTAACTGTGTAACTTTTTAAATAGTTTGGGAAAAAAGCGTTATTGCTAAAGCAGACAGTAACTCTAAACAGATAAACAGCACCTATTTATTGTTGATTGACTATTTTCAAAGCATTGATGAGCTGCTTAAAATACATTCTTCTACAGCATTTGTCCACCATTCACAACATTCAACCATGCACAATAAAATATTAGGATATTTTGGACAGTGAAATGTTTTGTTTATAATTTAATTATAGACTATAAAATACATGTATTATTCGATGACAGAGTTGTGTATGAAGCTAAACTTCATGTTAAGAGATGAATTTTTTTAGCCTATATCTCTGACATTTTTGATGGACAATTCTGTTAAATTTATAACTCAGAATTATTCTCCATGTTTTTGCAGTTAAAGAAGAGCTCAATTAATTTTTCTTTGGTTGGTATTTAAAGATTTCAGACTGATTGCAGACCAACGTGGCTGCCGCTCAAGCAAATATCAATTATTATTATTTTTTATATCTTATGTGGCAGCTGCTGCGAGACGCACATGGACGCATCAGGGATTTAGGTACACGGGCAGCACGCAGAACTGCCCTGCATTGTGCGGTTTCCCGCAAATTAACTTGAAAATCATGTCCGTGACGACATGGTCCTAATATAATCTGTGAGCTTTTCCAGTGTTTTTGGATGTAGCATTTGCAGTCAAATCGTGAGACGTAACTTCTCAGCGAGTGCTAATTACTACTGTGTTGACTCATTTGTATGTACTGTATTTTCCCAAATCAGTCAGCAGATAGAGAAACAAGATTCAGAAAGAAATCTCATTATAGACTATTATTTCTTTAGGTAGGGATAATTTTAAGTAAAACTAAATTAAATTGAATTGAGAAATTGAAAATGAAGTAGAAATAAAAATGAAATTAAAATTCGAAACATTATAAACTTGGTTGTAATGAGTGGCGGGGGAAAAGCTACAAATAATTGAAATGTCAACAGAACGCAAAAAGAATTGTGTTAAAGGACAGTTTTGTCTTCATACACCTAAAGCATATACTTTCATTCTGAAACCACTTTGAAGTCTGTTCAGCAGGATACTAATAATAATATATATATGAAAGTCAACAGAGGTGTTTTTGTTACATTTATATTGACAAACTGTTTTTCTTAGTTGTGAAGTTTAAAAGAAGCTTAAAATATTGATGTTGAGTTTACGGTTACAATTTTCATGAACAGATTCATTCGGACTCGACTCGGCCTGTTATGGACTCTGTCTTGAGTCTGACTTGGCCCCTTTTGGACTCGGACTCGATTGTTTACAGACTCGGACTTGACTTGGACTCGACTAAGGTGGACTCGAACCCAACACTGGTAATTAGGTGTTTTTCATGAACAAATGATCCTTTATTATGTGCCCATTTTAGTGGGGTTGCCATATTGCTCACTTATAAAAAGAATCAAGGCTTTGTGCCAACATTTTTCAAGCTATTTGTGTTATGTCAAGAGAATGTCTGTCGCAGAACGGAGAGAATATTTAAACATAAGTTAAAGTTGCAATTTTTGTTTTCAAATGGGACAACAATTTAAAGTTATTGTATTGTAATGTTTGCATTCACTCTAGGGCTGTCATGATTACTCGATTTAATTCGATTACTCGATTCCAAAAATTCCTCAATTACAAAATTGCTGAATCAACAAATTGAAAATAAGGCGGAAGTGACGCAGTCCATGGACGAGGGTGCAACCTAAAAAAAATCTCTTCATCAAAGCAACAGCACTTGAAAAGATGACATCCACTTTTCACAGACCTGCTGGACAAACACACCCGGTAAGCTTATCTGCATGCAATTGTGGTGCTGCGTGTCCAGATGCGCGAGAGAAGTTGAGCCCTTCATCACCGCCCGGGACACGCTGAACTTAGCAAAAAATACATTGGAATGCACTCTAAACCTATTTATCTACACTGTCATTTTGCTATATAGGCTTTTATGAAGCAACGTAAAATAATGTCACGAAAAATATGTCCGTAGGACTTAATTAAATCCAGTCCAGACGATCTAAGAAGATTATTTTCAGCAAATTATCATTTGAGTTCTATTCTTTGTAAATGAATTACCATTTGAATGAAATGCGATCTCTCTCCTCATGTAAATTAGATTTCGTGATGATTGTTTAAAAAATAGATTGCAATACTCGACTAATTTATGGCCATTATTACAGGTAAAACTCAATGTGGAAATCCAGAGAACTTTATTTACTGAAAAAAACGCAGGTCTGTCTGTATACGCTCAGTCAAAGCTCAACGTGAGTCTGCTGTAAAAGCCACAGCTGCACGTCTCGCGCCCCACAGACGCAAAATAAAACTTGACTTATCTGAGGGAGAAATGGCTATCTCCGCATGTGAAATTATTATGTTTTTACTCAGTATGCAACTGAATGTCCAGATGCTAAAGGGCATTTATAACGGGTTCAGGATGGGCAAGGAGGAGGCGGGAACCGGCAGAACAGTCAGCATAACTTTAATGATGTTACTGAACCTAAAACAACATAAAACAAACATAAACACACAGCGTGGCATGTGGCTCGCTCTCTCTCGAACTGGCGCCTCCGGCTCGTCTTTATCCCTCTCCCAGCTGATTAGCCCGATTCAGGGCTGGGCATGTATCCTCATGGCCCGGCCCCGCCCTCCTCCTCGTCACAGCATTTTACACAGTATGTGGCAAGCGACAAGCTTTTGTGATCTGCACGTAGCACATGCGCAACAATGCCGACAACTGCTGCAGCTCAACGCAAGAGTGAAAAAAGGTATCTCACGTGAATACTGTTAATATTGTATTTCGTTTCACATGCAAGTGATAGTTAAAAATAAAATAAAATAGCTTTTATATCTCTATAAAATAGTTTAACCACATATATAACTTATCCTCAATTAACAAGATTGGTGGGCACTGGGCAGACTTTGTTTCTGAAAAGATAAAATATTTTATTTCCATGGCCTGTTTTCCCATGTTTGAGTTCTAAACTAAAACGGGTAGATCATGTTGAACTAGTTAAAGAAAAAAGGAGATCTTGCATTTATTAAGACATGTTTTCTTGGAATATATGCCACTTCGCAGACATGATATGCCTCAGAAAAATGAAATCTCTCTAAAACTGAAGAATGGGTTTAAAAACAAAATAAAAACATTGAAGTTCCCAGATACTATAAATGTGAACGGGTAACGTGTTTGCTTTTCAAGAATTGTATGAAATTGAGCAATGATTTGTTATTAATGTTGTTGAAATCTGAAATTATCTCATAATTTGACAAGACACTTCTGAGAGTGGTGATTACTACAAGATGTTTTTCTCCAAAAAGTGGTCTCATTCTTTCTCAGAATTACTAAATGAATTGATAATAGAACTGAAATCGTTTATTGGAATCTGAATTGGAGCCAGAATCGTTCCCATGCTGATTCTTTCCTGTGGCAAACCTGCTTCAATTGTCAGATTGTTTAAAAAAATAGAGCAAATGTCTGTTAGTGGCTAAGTAGATCATATCTGTGCCTAAATGATCTTCTTAATTAAATTGCTCATCAGTTTCAAACAGCCTGAGGACATGAGCGCGGCACCAGCCAGCCATGGCAGCCGTCCATGATGCTATAAATAACTAGAGACGGTGATCTGGGATAAAAACAGCCTTGGTGTTATGAAGATAATAACTTAGGTCACCGAGATACAGTTTTACATTAAGGCTATTATCTTATGACACGCTCGTTTTTGCTGACCACATTAAATAAAGGCTGCGGTGCTACCATCAGCTTAGTTTTCCATCCCATGTATATGAGTTTAAAGCTGTATTAACATTTATGTCAGTTCTGTTAAAGGACAACTGAAAAGGATAAAATGGGTAAAAATATCCCATAGACTTCATTGAGGAAGAGAACTGTGCCATATCTAGAGAATATCCTGAATATCGTTGAGACTTTGAGGCTCTTTTGACTTTGCAACAAACCAAAACACCTTAGCATCATGGAGGCGACTTGCACAAGCATCCCTTATATTTTCTTTTGAAAATGTGCAAATGAAGGTAGTGAGGGTTGCATTTATAATTACTGAAATTTGATATGCCAATTGATGGATTTAATGAATGTTACAATTATTCAGCCATTAAAGGAATGTTGTGGGTGCAAGTTAAACTCACAGCATTTGTGGCATAATGTTGATTGCAATAAAAAAAAAGTTTACTCTTCCCTCATTTATAAAAAAAAAGGCAAAAATTGTGGTTACTGTAAGACACTTACAATGGAAGTGATGGGGGCTGTCCATAAATGTTAAAATACACATGTTATGACCACAAGATGTAAACATTAGCCTATGTGTGTTAGAATGATTTTAGTGTGATAAAACCAGGCATTTACAGTATGTACTGGCCCAGTTCACTTCTATTGTAAGTGTCTAAAGGCCAAAGAATACTTCGATTGTCCACATTGCTGATCGGAAAGCACACAGTATGGGTGACACAAATTTCGTCATCAGCACAGTCTGCGCAGACTGTCCACTTGCCATCCTGATTTTCTTGACATGTGGACAGTCCTCGTCTCTGTGCATTGTTGGTGCATGCGCCTGTCATTAAATGTAATATTAAAATATCACAAAGCAGTAGTAGTGGGCATGCATCAAACACAACTCAGTATGCAACTGAATGTCCAGATGCTAAAGGGCATTTGTAATGGGTTCAGGATGGGCAAGGAGGAGACGGGAACCGGCAGAACAGTCAACATAACTTTAATGACGTTACTGAACTTAAACAACATAAAACAAACATAAACACACACAGCGTGGCATGTGGCTCTCTCTCTCTCTCTCGAACTGGCGCCTCCGGCTCATCTTTATCCCCCTCACGGATGATTAGACCAATTCAGGGCCGGGCGTGTATCCTCACGGCCCGGCCCGCCTTCCTCCTCGTCACACTCCTCCATCGGCCAACTCAGTGCTTGCGAGTATACCCGATCCATTACTATAACCACAATTTCTACTTTTTTTAAGAACCTGAAAGGAGTCTAAATAATTTTTTTGTGGTAATTAACATGCCACAACTGCTGTCAAGTGAGCTTAACTTTTATTCAACCCAGAACATTCCTTTAACTACTATGCAAACATATTAACAAACATACATAAATTATAAGTTTGCTGGACGCTGTTAGGTTAAGTTGTGGTATTTTGTTTGTTTAGCTGATTCCCAGCTGTAGATAATGTGTCCTACTTTTGTTTGTGACACGTGTAATAATAATAATAAATATAGCTGCTAGCAGCAATTAACGGGGTTCAAGCGGTTTAAGGCCTTTAAGCACATGCGTAAAAATGTATTATGTTTTATTTAGCTAGCATGTAACCACCTAGATCATAGATGGAATAGACCATTTACAAGCAATACAGGCAATTTACTAAGGAAATACATGGTTTTTAAAGCTTTTTAAAGCTCATAGCCCACCTATGGTCCGATCTCCATAAAAGTCTGCATGCTTGTTTAGAATCATATGTTGCATGTGCTCAGCTAATTTTGTGAAGTTCTGAGTTTTTGTTTAGGAATTATGGGCTTATTGGTACACTTGACCATGCCCATTTTCTAAATGACACTGTTATAGCTACCAAAGGGTAAAGGGTGACTCTAGGGCCAGGAGTCAAACAGGCCCACTGAGTTTTGTACCGATCGGCCTCCGTTAACCTTGTCTAATAGGTGCTCAAAATTCATTGGCCGATGGCGGCCATGTTTTTTGAGATACGCCAATGTCCTTAGAGACGGTCATGGCACCTTGGACAAAGACACTGCATACCAATTTTAAACTCAGTCAGACTTACGGTTGCGTAGTTAGAGCTGTTTTCATGTTTTTTTCCTGTTACAGCGCCACCAAGTGGCCAAACTGACCTCAGATTGAGCTCATACACATGTGTACCGAGTTTGGTGAAAATATCTCATTTCGTTCGGGCGTTATAGCCATTTTAGTTTCATAATTACAGCCAATTTTATGTTTTTTAATATTATAGCGCCACCATGTGGCAAAACTGCGCCAACTTTTCTGAGCGACTAAAGATTGACCTCTTACATAAGCATGCCAAGTTTGGTGAAGATATCTCATTTCCTTCAAGAGTTATAGCCATTTACATAAAATTGGCCACTCCTACTTCCGATGTTTTCGCATACCGTAGCTAGCTCGAGTCGAAAGTTCAAACTTTTTTTGATAACTTTTGATAGTGAGACTCCATAGAATCGTTTGGAACTGGTTTGGTCCCGATCGGACGAAAAACCTAGGACTAGTTCGCAAAAGTAGGTTTTATGAAAAATCCAAGATAAAAAATCCACTTGAGTCTACGACAAACGGTCGAGGAGTTATGAGCAATTTTGCGTTTTTTGATCGCTGTAGCGCCCCCTATTGACTGATTTGGCCGAGTCTATGTTTCTGAGTAGTGAGCAATACTACTACCATCTGACAAAGTTTCAAGACTCTAGGCCTTACGGTTTGCTCTGCCCGATCAGTTTTATGGTGGAATAATAATAATAATAATAATAAAAATCTTAACAATTACAATAGGGTTTCAGCACTAAGCGCTTGAACCCCTAATAAAAATCTTAACAATTACAATAGGGTGTCAGTGCTAAGCGCTTGAAACCCTAATAATAATAATAAAAATCTTAACAATTTCAATAGGGTTTCAGTGCTAAGCGCTTGAAACCCTAATAATAATAATAAAAATCTTAACAATTACAATAGGGTGTCAGTGCTAAGCGCTTGAAACCCTAATAATAATAATAAAAATCTTAACAATTACAATAGGGTTTCAGTGTTAAGCGCTTGAAACCCTAATAATAATAATAAAAATCTTAACAATTTCAATAGGGTTTCAGTGCTAAGTGCTTGAAACCCTAATAATAATAATAAAAATCTTAACAATTACAATAGGGTTTCAGCACTAAGCGCTTGAACCCCTAATAAAAATCTTAACATTTACAATAGGGTGTCAGTGCTAAGCGCTTGAAACCCTAATAATAATAATAAAAATCTTAACAATTACAATAGGGTTTCAGTGCTAAGCGCTTGAACCCCTAATAATAATAATAAAATCTTAACAATTACAATAGGGTTTCAGTGCTAAGCGCTTGAAACCCTAATAATAATATTAAAAATCTTAACAATTTCAATAGGGTTTCAGCGCTAAGTGCTTGAACCCCTAATAATAATAATGTTTTATTTGTATAGCGCCTTTCTAAAACCCAACATCGTTTTACAGAATTAGCAAAACAAAGCACAAGTAAATACACAAACATAAATACATAGCACAAGAAACATGATATGTAAAAAACAAGAGAATATAAGTAATCACTTATGAACTAGAAGCTTGAAAATAACACACAGAAAAAAGATGTACAATGTACATATGCACATGCACATTATTTTTACTTATAAAAAAAGCTAGCACATTGACTTTCTTTTTGAGTGATATGATCTAGTCATATAATTTTTTCAAAGCTTTAGCAATGAAAACCAACCCTAAATCTTAAATGCTACATCAACGGGAGACAGTGGATTACAAATAGAAGTTCAAAAATGGTGAAAATGCCTCACCAGCTAGGACACACTTCTTGTGCAAATTAAGAGATGACCAGTATTATGTAATGCCAGCTGGCTTTGGCAACCCAAATCCTGAAGGCCTGATTTGATGCCATGGAGGATTACTCTACATTCACCCACTAGGCCTGGAACCACTTTTATTGTTACAAAGGACCCTGTTTGAATGAGCAATACCAGTTTGAAATGTTCTTTTGTCACCCTGATAGAAGTTTATATATTTTTTTTTTTTTTTGCATTTTCTGAATTTATGTAATGGGAAATAGGGCTGGGTTTCGATACTGACTTCCTGTTTTGATTCGATTTGATTCTGATTTCGATATGATTTGAAAAATTTTGGTTAAAATGTTCATTTTGCTTACATATGAAAGAAATTATCTTTGCCAGGGCTGTAAATTATGCAGAGACCCACCTATTTTGGTACATTATGAATATATTAATTTTAAAAGTAACAACAGGGCCCAAACTATGTAATTCAATTGCTATTTATTTAACAGATGTTATAATCAAGCACAACCAAAACTGAAGTAAACTTTAAAGTAAAAGTAAAAGGTCGATCCCGGGATTTTAAGAATCGATATTGGGATTGTTGAAATTGCGACTCATCAGAAAATCTATATTTTTACTAGAGATTGACCAATATTGATTTTTTAAAACCAGTATGTTAACGATTAATTGTATGTTTACATATAATATATTTGTATGTTCCAGTAACCGATATGCAGAACCGATTTTTTTTAATTAATTTAATTAATTGTTTATTTCGTCTTTATTTTACAGAGAAAATATTAAACAGAGAATTTTTTTAAAAATTACAATAATAATCACATACCATGTTTTTTATATAATAATTACAACAACAACAATAATAGGCAAAATACTTTGAAAACGTCTGATTTCAAACAGAGAACATAAATAATTGACAAGGGAGTCTACCAACATTACATGAATCTTCCATTTTAAACTAAACCTACAGTTTAAAAGTATATGTGTTGTTTAATAGGTTAAAGGCAAATAGTTTGCTGGAATAAGTATACATTCTCAGGAAAGTGAAAAACAATAAATACATCGCTGCAATTACAGAGTCCATCCCGAATGTCGTCAGAATTATTAATTATGTTTTGTCGGTCTCTAGATTATAGCAGCTGCCTCACGAAACACTTGCTGACAGAGCTGAAATCGTTTTTTTTATAGAGAGCAGCACATCTGCTGCTTTTCTTGCAGCAAATGACATGCAAATCTCATAAATGCTCTCTGTTTTAGACACGTTTATTATGACATGAGTACTTTGCCCCATGAGTGCCTTTGTGTTTAAGTAAAAATTTTACTTTAATGTTGTCGCAGAGATAATTAATTTACACCGAGCTGTAATCATGTAAATGATGATTCTTAGCAAAATAACGTTTAATAGCAAAAATTAATATAATTTAGGGAATTACGGTGGTATACGGTGGCCATTCTGGCATACGGTCAGTCATTCCATTGGAACATGAGCATCTACCTGAACAGCAACTCTACAAGACTAATAAACAATGCCAACAGAGAATTAGATTAAACCGTAATATTTCCAACATGTACTCATCAAAGGCTTTTCGAGGTGATTAATATGAAGTAATGTTATGTCTTTCAGGATTGGTCTTTACGCGAGTTTGTCTCCGTTTCTTACTGCTTAAACTACACGTCAAGCATTTATGTAATACATCCCACTAGAGCATGAATGGCTGTTACGTTTAATAAAATTTATTAATTCAAGCAATACATTGCAAAAGCAAGTTACTTTACCTGTGGACAACCCCCAGCATTGTTTCCTCTCACACGCACTGCTGCAATGGCCGTCTTGCGTGCAATTTCAGAAACTCACGCTAGATGGTGCCAGTTATGGTGGATCCGATATTACAAAAATCGGAAAAAATATCGGAAAATCAGATTATTGGCCGATCTCTAATTTTACCCAGCCCTAGTGGGAAGATGATTTATTTCTGTTTCCTTTTTGTAAAGCTCTTTGGTCAGCATGTGTTGTTTTTAAATGTGCTATAGAAATAAATGTGATTGATTGATATATGTGTGTGTGTGTGTGTATGTATGTGTATATATATATATATATATATATATATATATATATATATATATATATATATATATATACAGTGCATTCATGAAGTATTCAGACCCCTTTTTTCACATTTTGTTATGTTGCAGCCTTATGTTAAAATGCTTTAAATTATTATTTTTTCACATCAATCTACCCTCCATTGAATAACGTATAACATGCCAGTAAAGCCAGTGGAGTTTCTGGTGCCCCCCCATAGGGAGTTAGAGCCCTATGCAGACTGCGTAATATGCATATAGGGAGCTGATTAACGGCTAACAGAAACCCTGTTGCTGTCTCCAAGTTTCTGTCACACAGTGTCTCTGTTTGATATTACACTAGCCAATGCAGAAGTTGGAGGCATTGCTGGAAACCTGCAGGTAATCTACACTGTCATTAACCCATTTAATCCCACCGGGATTGTCAATTGTAAATGACAGTGCAGACTTTTTTGCATGTCTGTCAAAATTTCATAATAAATCCTGTCATAATACACTTACAACTACCATATTTTGTACATAATATGAATTGAGTTGTGCTGTGTTCATTTTCTGTTGCTCATCTCTGTTGGTGGGGTAGGTTTTGTGTGGATGATTGAAAGATACATCTGGATGAAGCATATTTTGTCCACTCATGTTTATAAAGATATTGCTATTAATCACGATTAACTACAAACAAATTATGCGATTAATCGCGATTAAATATTTTAATTGTTTGACAGTCCTAATATATATATTTACCAAACCCTTGCATAGATTAGTTAAAGATTTGTATTTGGAAAATTCTTTCATATTTACAGTGTTTTCTGAAGTTAAAGTATTTCATAATGTATGATTGTACTTTTAAATATTAATGTATTTTCACATTTATTACACTTACTACATTACTACATTTTGTTGAATGTTTTATATGCACTTGTGCGATTTACATTGAGTTTACATTGAAATGTATAACAAGGGCTAAATTGGTACTGTCTCTTTAAGAGAAGTGTTTACATTTGAGTAAGCGCAGCGCACATTAACGAGAGAGTTGCACGGTTGTTTTTCCCTCATCCATGCAATGTACGATTACAAATCATTTTTCTTTTTATCTTTTTGATCACCAACTGACTGTAAATAACAGAAGGGATTTTAAAAGGATTTTAAAAGAGACATAAAATGAAAATGGGGTGCCGGGGTCTTGTCTTTGGATATAAAATACACGGAATGAAGCAAAAGGAAACTTTGATGGGTATAATGTGTATGACATGCTTGTGCAAATACTGATTGTACACGTTCTCAAATTCAAATCTATAAGCTCTCGAGTTTTGCAACACTTTTACCTTCTAACAGACATCCAAGTGGCACGTTACTGGTCTGTAGGCTTGCTTTAAAGCAGAGAATGTTGAGAATGAACAGTCCGTGGAACAGTTTAACCAAAAATTAGAGTTGACGTCGTTAAATGCAATGTCAGTGACATTTCAAGGCTCAACTAAAGTGATGAGGACAGCACCTTCTTGCGGCACTCAAGTTCTTCTTCGCCACTACACAATTCAAGTTCTGGCTAGTAAAATCTGAATTTTTACTCACCAGTGGCTAATAAAATTCCTAGTTTAGTCGCATAGAGTGAAATTTGGTCACATATGCGAGTGATTTACTCGCTATATAGAGGGTTGGAGCAAAGAGAAGCTGAAAACATTATAAAATTAGCCAAAATATTAAATAAACAAACATGGAAAAGTACGTATGAAAAGGTCCGAACTTTGCGAAAAACGTGTTCTAATTGTGTGGAAATATGCAGAATTCTTTGGCTGCTGGTTATTGGAATATTCCAACCATTGGAGCAATTCAAATTTGAAGTACCACCTTTTTTCAGCAGGGGGCAGTAAGCGAAACAAAAGCTGTATAGGCAAAGTGCAGCTGTACAGACAATAGGGCTGGGACGATTCATCGACGTAATCGACGTCATCGATTACAGAAAAACGTCGATTATGATGTGATCTGGTCTAATACTTCATTGTGTGCGTGCATATTTGCATTGCTTTAACCCCTCTTTGTAAGTCCCGCCTTCTCGCACAGCGATTGGTCAATTATAAGAGGCTTGCAGCAGCTATTGGCCAAATTCCTGCCTGTCAATCTCTCCGCTAACGCGCGAAGCGCTGTTGTGTTCGGCATCAAACAGTCGCTTGACAGTAGCAGCAAATGACAGCTGAGTGGAAACAATGCCCAAACATAAGTGCAAATTTACAGAAGATTTGCACAAAAAATTCCCATGCTTTCGTCCAGGTCGAGCTCCGTGGGAAGCCGAATGTATGACATGTAAAGCTGGCACTTACTGTATGTGTTAGTTGCTAATAAAGGTGCAAGTGATTTAGAAGCACACATTAGCTCTGCGAAGCAAAAAGGGTCCGCAAAAGGTGAAAGTTCATCAGGTAAATTAACGGACTACTTTTTGCGACCAGGTAAAATTATCACATTGCTTCATTTTCCATGGCCATTCAAAATAACACTAATAGTTAATGAAGGTACACTCATGGCATCAAATATTTTATTTTAGTACATGGACATTCAAAAGAATGTTGGACATTTTTATTTATTTATAAATATATTTATATTATGCTAATAGAGTGTCTTTTTCACTGTATTAAAGTTTGCATTCATAGTAACACTGTTTTTTGTTGCAGAATAATGCCCTGCAGTGCACACTTTGTTTCTTGTACATTTGTTTGTGTTTAAGAGAAGATGATTTAATAAAATATTGAAATATTAATGAGACAAATTTTGTATATTTATTTTGGGTTAATTAAAAAAATATAATATAAATATAAAAAATCTTTAGGATAATCGGCAAAGTAATCATTAGATTAATCGACTAATCGGAAAAAGAATCGTTAGATTAATCGATAAAAAAATAATCGTTAGGTGCAGCCCTAACAGACAACAATCCACACTCAGGCTTGTATGACACTAGCGACAGCACAAGATGTGAAGGCATTCTTGTATTCAAACACAGCTGGACAGAGCACAATTCAGAATGCAGGGTGATGAGACATTTTTTCAGAAGTTTACAGTGATCTAAAACTGCTGTTTATGAAGCGACTCAACCAAAGTGAGACGTTAAACAAGTGTCTGTCGAAAGCATGTGCACATTGACGCCTCCTTAGAAATCTGTCTTTGACAGACTGACGAATTCAATTTAATTTGGATTACTGTGCAAAATGGATTTCTGTGGACTGTAGGCCAATGATAGGCTTATGTTAAATGAATAACAATTGGAAATAAACAACATATTGCCTTATAAAGCAACTTTTTGTATTGTCTTATCAATACTTTACTCGTCTGCCTCAATCATGAAATGCATTTTAATTATCTGAACTATTATATTTATATGTATAATATTTGTAATTATTTAAATTTAACTATTTATAATTATTTAATAATTTTATGTTGAATCATTGTTTTTTGAGGGCCTTTTTTTATCGGCATATAATGTAATTAATCCTATTAAAAAATGTAATTGATTGACAGCCCTAGTAGGCACACATGTAATGTGAGGTATTTCCGAGTAAAACAAGATATTCAAAGAGAAATGGCTAAATTAAGGACTGTCCATCATGAAATGTTTAGAAAAGTGCTGTGTGGTCTGTATATTTGACAGGTGATTGGAGGGGAGGGGCTGAAAAATGAGAGTGCTTGATGACATCTGCCAAAAAGGAAAGCTGTTGCAGATGTGGAGCAACTTATTACATTTTGAGGAAAGATTAGAAAAACAAACATTTTCATCCTTTTAAATAATGTGCACCAATAAAATGTTCACAATCAGATCAAGAACATTTTAAAAAAAATTACATAAATTACATAAAAAATACATTAAAAAAAGTAATTGTAGGGGTAAATTTTGATTTTATATGTGGGTTCATCTGAGTCTTTGCTGGCTCCAAGTCTTTGCCCCTCCTTGACGCAAGATCTGATATTTTTTCGTTATAATAGACAATTGCATCTGTGGAGTGCCTGGCTTTGTTCAGCCAGTCGTCATCCTCCGGAATCACTAATCGTTGTGGGGAAGGGTGGGGGTGTGCAGTGTCAGGGATACAGAGAATGATGAGGCTCAGGACCCAAGCGCAGATTTTAAAAATAAAGGAATTTATTAATACAAAAAACAAAGGCAAAAACCAACACAAACTCCCACAAGGGGGAAAAATAAACATGACAACACCCAGACTGACAGTGTGACAGGACCGTGACAGTGCTAATCTCTGCAGGTCACAACAAAGATACCAAAGCCACCTTCCTACCTGCACACCATCTGTCCTATCTGACCTGCAGTCATGCCTTCACCGTTTGCTAGCTTTCAGCCTCTCTGTCAAAGCTCTCAGTTCTCCAACCCTAGAGTAACTTGAGGATTCATAGCACTCGGCTACTATGTCCAGGCTGAATCTGCACCCCAGAACTCTGCAGAAAGCTACACATCCCCTGCCCCTTTAGTGTTCGTTTGACAACTATTTTGGCTAGTTTTAGTATGTGTGGAACTACCAGTCAGAGTGTTTGCACTCTCCACTCTGTTTGGTGTGCAAGATATTGCCAGGCCCATACAAAATATGCAGGCTTTTGATTTGGAGAGAAATCAACAGAATGTGTTGTAACATGATAAAATGTACAATGCACACATTTTATCATGTTACAATACATTCTGATGATTTCTCTCCAAATCAAAAGCCTGCATATTTTGTATGGGCCTGGCAATATCTTGCACACTTTTCGACACTCTTCTGGGAATAATAATAGTTGTCACTTAAAGGTGAAGTGTGTAATTTCTGTGCCATTACCAATTGGAATTGCCAAAATTATGCAATTCAAAAAATTTTCCTGAACACCCCCTTGTCAGAGAGTCCTGCCCCAAACTCACTCCATTGGTTGAGTCAGTGTTACTGTGTTGGGCTGGCCAGGATACTTAAGCAAATAGCAAATATTTGTTTGTTTAGAACTTTTCAGGGAAACCAACCTACAAATGACCTATTTATATTTGACTTTGCATATTAACCTGGGATAGGACAAAGTATTTTTACTGGGCCATTGATTTAATATGTTAATAAAATGGACGCAATTATTCATGTCCCTAGACCATAAAAAGGAATATTCCTACCATTGTAGCAATTCAAGCTTGAAGTACCACCTGTTTTCAGAAGGGGGCAGTAAGCGAAACTCCAGCTGTATAGGCAACTGTCAGCTGTACAGAGAACAAATCACACTCAGGCTTGTTTGACACTAGTGACAGCACAAGATGAAAATGCGTTCTTGCGTATAAACACCTGGACAGATTGCAATTCCGAATGCAGGGATCTCGAGACATGTTTTTCTAAGTTTCAAACTATGTTTAACATGACACAGACACCCAAAAAAACTGTTGATTACACAATGCAGCCAAAGTGAGATGCTTCAAAAGCATCTGTCTGACACGTGTACATTGAATCATCCTTAAAGTACTTATGATAACTCTATCTCGGACAGACTGACGAATTGAATTGTAAAATGGATTGTTGTGAACTGTGGGCCAATGGCTGGCTTATGTTCAATTACTGTACATGGAAATAAACATGTTGCCTTCCAAAGCCACTTTTTGTATTGTCTTATCAATGTTTTACTCATCTGTCACAATCATGTAATGCATTTTGCACATTTGCATAATATAGTATATTTATAATTATTTAAATATTAATCACTATATATATAATTATTTCTATTTGAGGGCCTTTCTCAGCAAATATTTATAAACGTGATTAATTGAGATTAATTTGATTAATTAAACATCATATTTAATTAATTTTGATTAAAAACGATTGACAGCTCTAATTTTTACATTCTCACTTCACATTTATAGCCTACTCAGGTATTATTGTTTTATCTAGAGATAACTAGCCATTGTTTTTGCTCTGCACTGGCCTTAGTTGAACGATCAGCTGACAGGGAGGTATTTGCATCGATTCGAATCACAGTTGCTCTAAGGAAGAGAGCACATTTTGCTTTGTAGCTTTGCTTTGATGATTTGTTTACGACTGCCATTTAATTTTCCTTTCCTTGTATGCTAATTCCATATACAGTACTGTGCAAAAGTCTTAGGCACAAAAGAAGTTTTACAAAAACATTCTTAAGATGGTTATTTAGATCTTCATCTTTAGTGTGTCAATAGGAAATATATGGAATAGCCCCCACAGAACATCGAGTCAGTTTGGGATTACATGAAGAGACAGAAGCAATTGAGACAGCCAAAATAGATAGAAGAACTGTGGCGAATTCTCCAAGAAGCTTGGAACATCCTTTCTGTCAACAACTAAGAAAAACTGTCCAGGTGTACCTACAAGAATTGGTGCCGTTTTGAAGACAAAGATGGCCACACCAAATATTGATTTAGCTTTTTTTTTATGTTTACTGGACTTAATATGATGTTAATTGATTAATTAAAACTTTATATGGCATTATTTTTTGAAGACAACCTCATAATGCAAAATGTTTCACAAGTGCATACAACTTTTGCACAGTACTGTATTCGCCAGGAAGAATTTGCATGATCTGTACCTCGAAAAGAGAACTAATAAAACAGGCCTGCAAATCTAACAACTTTGTTGGCCTATTATTTGAGTTTATAAGCTTTAAGCACCTGTACAAGCTGATGGATTATATTACTGAAGCACCCTTTAACTGTCATTCACCTCATAAATTAGACCATTGGGTTTCTGTGTTCTAAAAATATAAGAGGATTAATTGCATGAGATCACATCTTTCACATGATTTCTATCCGATTTTTTTATGGTTGACTCTCTGGGGTAAAGCTATAAAATTAAATCTTGCCGTAGAGACTCGTGTGTGATGAGAATGGCAGGCCATTTAATTTTATAATGGTAAAATTGGAATAGAACAGCGGGTGCCAGGGTTGTATGATAGTGGAACACAGGTTGAGGGGTCTGAATGACTCGATCCAAATCAGAAATTCCCCATTCTTTTCTTAGAGTTATAGGTCTCCTTTAAAGTTGGAAGGTTTGCTAATGTGTTTTCTAAGGGCTCAATGAATACCTTGCAAAAAAATCTTAAATGACAGATGTCAGAGACCTTTTTCTGACTAAGACATGACTAACTGACCAGTTAGTTTTTTTTACTATGGTTCCTTGTCATCTTGGTTTAAGGCCAAAGTATACTTCGGCTGTCTGCGTTGCGTATCGCTCCGTGCATAGTATGCGTGGTGAAAATTTTTGTCATCAGCACAGTCCGCACAGACTGACCGCGTGGCCCGCAACACGGTCCTCATCTGTGCGCATCGTCCGCGCCTGCCATTGAATGTACTAAAAGAGTATCACAAAGCAGCTGTAGTGGGCATGCGTCGAACATGTTCGTATTTGCATTCAGAAGAGTATACTTTGAAAAGCAACGTGGTCGACTGGGCGCAAGCCGATCTGGAACGCACAAAAACGAAGTATACGTGGTAGGGCTGAAACAATTAGTCGATGTTATCAACAACGTTGACAACAAAAAAATTGTCGACAAAAATTTTCATTGTCCAATAGTTGTTTGATCAAATTTAACTTAACATGAGATCACAGTAAACTCTAATGAGGGCACGTGAGAGGAGCACCGATTGCAGCTTGCGCCTGTTAGTGGAGAGGAAGAAAACACAGCTCACAGTTTGGGCTGCAACTAACGATTATTTTGATAATCGATTAAGCTAACGATTATAAGAACGGTTATTCGACTATTCTACGATATTGCAACGATTAATCATTAGCTCTTAACCGATTATTCAGCATGTGCCCCAACTTAAAAGGTTGTATTAAACATGCTTACTAACAATAAAGAGGACAAAATCATCCTTTAAAAATACCTCTAAATGACATTCACTGAATTAAAGGGAAAAATAATACTTTTTATTAAGTTTAATTCAGTAAAGAAATTCACTGCAAAAAATTCTATTGTTATCATCCATTTAAAATTGTCTAAAAATCCTTAAAACAATATACATTTACTTGAGAAGCAACATATAAGATATTTAGACTTGCTTTAAGAGAATGTATCTTTTTGTTCTGATTAACACTTTTTATTGATTCACCTAACTGACAAAGAAAAGCAAAACATATATTCACAGAATCAACATTTAACCCCCATTATTCCCTTTCCCCCTCCCAACCCCCAACCTTACCCTGCCCTTAACAAATATCCCTGTGGTCACACTTGAGTATACACACACAAAAAAAAAAAAAGAAAAGAAAAAAAAAATATATAAAAAATAATCACACACATTTAAAACTACACTTCTCTCTCCACTGACCCTCCCCCGAGAGCCCTCCAAGAAGGCCAAATAGCTGCCCCATTTTTTATAAAATGAATCTAAGTTGCCTAGCCTTCTACATGACACTCGAATGCCACCACCCTCCCCATATCTGTGCACCACTCTTGAAATGAGGGCGCTCCAGCCGACTTCCATCCCCTAAGAACAATCTGTCTGCCGATCATAACACTGGCTAGGACCCAATTTTTTATGTATGTATCCCCTATATTAATGACCGCCCCATCGCCTAAAATACAGAGTCTGGGGCAAAATGAAATTTGAGTGCCAATACGTCACACATAAAACACTGAACCCTCCACCAAAATTCTTGGATCTTAACACCACCAATGTTGTGTCCCCATTTTCTAATTGGCATCGCCAGCAGGTGGGTGTGTCTTTAAGACCAAGCATATACAATCTAGAGGGGGTCCAATAGAATCGATGTAAAATCTTAAATTGCATAAGTCGCACCCTTGCATCTCTAGATGTAGACTTGATGTTTTTTAGAATCCTAGCCCACACTCCCTCCTCCAATACCAAGTTTAGATCTTTCTCCCATATTCTCTAGAGAGAAGCCGAAGCTCCGTCCCTCAGACTCTGAATTAGCAGGGAGTAATACATTGATGCCTCATGACTTTTTCCAAAAGCAGTAATCACCACTCCCAGAGTATCTGCTGCTTTAGGGGGGTGTATGCTACTCCCAAAAATAGTACAGAGCAGGTGGCGCAACTGTAAATACCTAAAGAACTGAGATCTGGGAATGTTGAACTACATTTTCAAAGGATCTCTACACTCCACTCTCATATAGGTCACCGAGTGTATTAACTGCCTTCTCAATCCACTCTGTCCAGCAGAAAGGGACTTATTAATTCATAATTTTGGGTTCAGCCATATGCTTGAGGCTACATTTAAATAAATGTCCAAAATAAACACTCGGGACACTTTTGTCCATACCGAGTGCAAATGCGAGATAACGGGGTATAACTTAACTTCACCATTTAGTTTGATAGAAAGGCTTTGCAATGGCGAAATAGGGGCAAGAACTTCCTGTTCAATACAAAACCAGGGAGGGGCTTTCTCAGGTGGAAGCAGCCAATGAGCCAAGTGTCTGAGACCGAATGCATGATAATAAAACTAAATCTTGGGTAAGCCCAGCCCACTTTTGTCAGTCGGCCTATGCAATTTACTGAAATGTAATCTGGGACATTTACCATTTTAAATGAAGGACTTCGCTATGCAATCAGATTGCTTGAAATCAGAGAGGGGGACATCTATAGGGAGAGATTGTAGCATGTAGTTGAATTTTGGAATACAATTCTTTTTAATAACATAAACCTTCCCAGTCATCAATAAATGTAATGAAGCCCACCTGCCCACATCGCTCAAAAACCTTTTTATTAAAGGGTCAAAATTAACTCTAACTAAATCAGACAAATTTGCTGGGAATAAAATACCCAAATACTTAATGCCCTGTTTGGGCCACTGGAAGGTGCCCGGCTGAAAAGCCGTTACCGGGCAGTACGCTGTCAGAGACAAAGCTTCAGATTTAGACCAATTAACTCTGTATCCTGAGAATTAGAAAAGGAATAAATAATTTTGTGGAGGCAAGGCATAGATCTAGTGGGGTCGGAGACAAATAATACAATAACATCTGCGTAAAGCAGAAGCTTATGTGCCACACCTCCCACCATCACCCCTGGAAAATCATCCACCTTTTATATCATGGCTGCTAATGGTTCTAGGGCAAGACATAACAATATTGGGTAAAGCGGGCAACCCTGCCGGGTGCCTCTATCCAGGGTGTAATAATCTGATATTAATCCATTTGTTTGTACTGCCGCTATCGGGTGTCTATAAAGTAACTAAATCCATCCAGTAAAAGTATTCCTGAACCCGTACATTTCCAAAATCCTAAAAAGATAATCCCATTCTACCATATCAAATGCCTTTTCGACATTAAGTGAGATGGAGTCTGATCATTCACCACTGACCACATGATATTGATGAAATGCCTAATGTTATCAGAAGAGCTACGGCCCCGAATAAACCCCACCTGATCTATATGTATAAGAGATGTCATAACTTCAATTAATCGGTTAGCCAAAATTTTTGACAATATTTTAACGTCTAGCTGGATCAGGGAAATTGGACGGTAACTCTTACACTCGCTTGGATCTTTGTCCTTTTTAAGAATCAGTCTGATCCGGGCTTGTGTCATGGTTGGAGGAAGCTTTCCATTCTTTAATGATTCTGTATAAACTTCTAGCAAAAGTGGAGCCAGTTCTGTAGCATAAGATCTAAAAAATTCAGCGGCAAAGCCATCTGGCCCCGGAACCTTGTCTGTAGGCAAGGCCTTAATTACCTCACCAAGCTCCTCCAATGTTATCTCAGAATCGAGAATTATTTTGCTCAGCTGACAGTTTAAGAAGGTCTAATATCTCATCAGTAGACGAAGATGTGGAACTATAAAGATCAAGATAGAATTCTTTAAAAGCATTATAAATATCAGTGGCCGAGGTAAATATTTCACCACCAGCAGATTTCACTGAGGGAATGGTAGAAAAAGACTCTCTCTGTTTTATATATCTAGCCAGTAGCTTCCCTGCTTTGTTCCCCGACTGAAAGTATGACTGTCTTGCCCTGAATAGCCAAAACTCCACCTTCCGAGACAACATAGTATTATATCTGTATTTCAATTGGGTCAATTCTCTAAGGCCATCAGATGACATTCAGCGCTTCAGCTCTGCCTCGGCACTTTTAATATTCCCTTCCAACTCCACGAGTTCTCGTGCTTTGGATTTTTTGATGAATGAGGCATACTGTATGACCCCTAAGAACCGCCTTAAGTGCCTTCCAAGTCATGCCCACAGAGGATACTGATGACCAGTTGGTCTCCATATAAGCATTGATTTCAGCCTTTAGCATTTGTTGGAATTCAGGATTTTGCAAGAGGGATACAGTAAAGCAGCAACTATATAATTTCGTTTTCTTCATATGTGGCAACACCTCTAATCACACCAGGGTGTGTTCTGAGACTAAAATTTTTCAAATTGAGCAGTCAGTAAATAGATGAAATGAGCGGCTAAAAAAAACTGTTCTAGAGTAAATCTTATGGACTGATGAAAAAATGTGTAGTCCCTACCAGATGGGTTCAAAAGTCTCCAGATATCTGTAAATCCAAGATTTTTACACATCCTGTGAAGCGTCAGTGTTGCTCTAGGAGGCTTGCACACTTTTGATTCACTATGATCTAGGACTGAGTCCATCAAAAGATTAAAGTCTCCTCCCAATATTATATCATGAGGGGTGCCAGCGGCTTGCAACATCCCTTCAGGATCTATAAAAAGGCCTGATCATCAACGTTAGGTGCATAAATATTAGCCAAAATAAGACTTTGTCCATGAATTTCAGCTAAAACAATAATGTTAGCTTAATAAAGCTTAATGACTCTCCCTAATTTATCTTTACTCTGTTTGAGACATTTGAATTGTAGATGTTTACTTATCAGTGTAATGACTCCCCTGCTCTTGCTCGAGCCAGCAGTATAAAATAAATGCCCACCCCATATCTTTCCAAATTTTTCAGCTTCCTGCGGAGAAAGATGCGTTTCTTGAAGAAACACTATATCATATTTCTTGCACTTAAGAAGAGAAATAACCTTCCTTCTTTTTATGGGGTGCCCCAACCCCTTCACATTCCACATGGAGAGAGACAATCCACTCATATTAACATTTGACATTTTGACATATAAGAAAAAATAGATTGTGTGTCAAAAACAAGATTATAAAGACCACATTTCAACATTAGTGCGACAATCAAAACCCAAACTTCCCCCAGAACAAAACAAACAGAAAAAATAAAAACGTGCGCATTAACCCCGCTCACGACAGCGCCAACTGGCGTCCATCCTTCCAAACTCAAACAGTCCATGTAGGCCTACGAGAACCCCCATGACAATCTTGCCATCGGATTACTCAAGTCCGGTGTTTCTATTCAAATTTTGTGAGATAGAATTACACAGCAAAAGATAATCTATAAATCAAACTCCAGCCAACAGGCAGAATAAACACAAAGAGCATGTAGCTCCATCCATAAAACTGTCCTGAAGGTGTGACACTCTACAAAATAAACTCCAGCCGCTAGGTGAAACCAGCACAAAAAGAACACGCAGATTCTTCAAACAGTCAAGCAAATGTTCAGTGAGCCGGTCCATATGGCTGCAACGTGATTACAACTAGATGACCCACTCACTCCATTGACTTTGCAAAAAATACTCCACAAAACAAACTCCAGCCAATAGGAGGATCAAGCACAAAGAGTGTGTAGGTTCATCCATAAAACTGTCCTGAAGGCGTGTTACTTTACAAAAAAAACTCCAGCCACTAGGCGGAACAGCACAAAAAAAAGCGCGCAGAATCTTCAAACAGTCAAGCGAATGTTCAGTGAGCTTGGCTGCAACGTGAGTACAACGAGATGACTTACTCACTCCATTGACTTTATGAAGGACATTGCTTGCTGTGGGCATGTGAATGTTTTACGGCCATCCTTAGCATCTATTCTCAATTTGGCTGGGAATATCAGTGCAAAAGTGACCTTGTGTAAAAGTTTCTTGCATTCCTTGAATCGACCACACTTCTCTCTTGTTGAATTTGCAAAGTCTGGGAACAATAAAATGCTGTGTTTCTTCCAAGAAAGCCTTCCTTTACTCCTTGCATCACGTAACACAAGATCTTGATCGGATGATCTCAGAAATTTGGCCAGAATTGATCAGGGCCTGTCTCCCTCTGCGGATCGACGAGCAGGAACCCTGTGAGCTCGCTCGATTTCCAGCTTATGGCCTGCTATGTCGAGCAGATTCGGAAAGAGCCCATCCAGGAATTTCACCGTATCCTGTCCCTCTGCTCCCTCAGGGATTCCAATGATTCGGACGTTATTCTGCCGGCTACGGTTCTCCGTGTCCTCCAGCTTTTCCCAGACACACTCCAAATCCACCTTGGTCACTAGCGGATTAGAAGATAATTCCCTCTCCGATGACTCCAGATAATCGATCTGTTTCTTGACATCCCCCACTCTTGTAACCACCTCAGTGAATTTCGCCTCCATAGCAATGATCGATCGACATATCACAGCAAGATCCTCCAAGTCAGCAATGACCTTCGTTAGCATTGCCGACATGTTCAGCATCTCTCGCAGCATTTCCCGCATTTCTCCGACTAAATCGATTCCCTGGCTCGTGGCCTGCTCAGGGGCATCAGCATGAGCATGTAAGTGTCTTTTAATGTCTCCAGAGTCTGAGGATTTTGAATTATTTGACATATTGTCCTGCTAGAACAGTTATGGAACAGAGTGTATCGAATCTCACAAGTTTATGTCATTAAAAGTGTTAAAACTAGCAAAGTGCGCAGAAAATAAAGTGCTCATAAAATAATCTTTTGTGAGACACTTTTTGTGTTAGAAAGGCCGTATCGGATCACGCTTTTCTTCTGAGGTAAATTCACAGCGTGTCTTCTTCCAAAACCGATAATGAGCTCAAACGGGAAAGACTGTACCTCTCGTTGGTTTCATAAGGTTTACACAATCAGAGAATATTTATTTTCAATTTAAATTGGTTCATTTAAAAGTAGACAATTCAAGCTTTCTATAGACATATTTCTCATGTCTGCGAGGCAAGTATACGCTGAGTTTCGGTTCATTTTCGTGACATGCTCCAGATAGAAGTTTACGGAGAGCGAGACAGCAGAAAGTGCATCCCGTATGATTTCTTTATTTTACAAAACCACAACATTTTGCTGTTATTGTGAGTGTACACAAATAAAAGTAAACGTTTAAATAGTTTCGAAAGATGTCTTACTCTTATCTGTATGACCAAAAATGATGGAGTATTTCTTTCTGCTGTTATCAGGAAAAAAGTCAGGTGATCACGCCGGTGCCTCCAGTGACCACAGAGGATTGAATATGTTATGTTATCAATATAAAAAAACAATTCAAACAGGAGCAATTCAAATATTGAATTTTGGGGGCATTTCCGACCCTGCACGATGCTATTTTGAGCCAACACCTGATTAACTTGCTTGTTGTTAAGCTTAATGGAGGGCTATTTCCTAAGTTCTGATGGCTTTATGAAGTTTTTTTTAATAGTGGTTTAATTTCACAGCATTGGCAAACAATGTCGAAGTTTAGGGCAAACAAAATTAGTTTTTTCACTTGGTTTTACTTCTGCGAGTGCAATTAAGACAAAGTAAACTTATATTCAAGATCTATTCTCTAAAAGCAAGTCTAAATATCTTATATGCTTCTTCTCAGGTGAATGCATATTGTTTTAAATGAGTTTTAGATATTATTTTTGGAAAACAAGCCAAAACAAAAACATTGTTTGTTGCAGTGTATAATGGGGCGAAGACTACCCTCTCCCATCTTTCTGTTCACTTCAATCCATCTTTAACTCACAAAAAAAAAAACCTCTCTCTTATTAATAAAGCTGCGTATTGCCAATTTTCTTCACGATAAGAAATGCACAGTGACATATATATTATGATTCAATAAGTCACGAGCCATCATGTTATAATCTAGCTGCATTAAGCATGCATGCTTGAGGGACGCGAGTCCCTGTGACAGAGTGTTTATCAGCCAGATGCAGTTTCAATCTCTCCGCCTTAGATCAGACATTTGCGCAACTCATAGAAGAGGCACTGACCGCACAAAGAAATGCCAGTTTCGGAGTTCATAGTTATTTACATGATCTGCTTCCTTATTATTTGAACTTTAATAAAGCTATAATGCATTAAATATAACTGCATTTAAGATGTAATGCTGGGGTGTTTCCTTTAAAGAGCTCCAGCTCCGCTTATTTCGCAACGAGATTGCTTCCGTATTTACTTATTTTGTATTTTTGCATTATAATTCCCTCATACTTTGCGATCTACATCACCTGAAGCTGTTTGGAAAGTTTAGAGTGCATCTGGACTGTGAGCTGTGTAATTCTTCCTCTCCTCAGTCAGGCGTGAACTGCAGTGCTGCTCTCGCGTGTCATCATTAGAGTTTAATGTGATCTCATGTTACATTAAATGAGATCAAACGACTATTCGACAACATTTTTTGTTGACAATTTTTAATTGTCGACGTTGTCGAGAACATCCACTAATCGCTTCAGCCCTACTCACAGTCCAGACTTTCCAAACAGCTTCAGGTGATATAGATCACAATGTATTAGAAAATTATACAAAAATAAAAAATAAGTAAATACAGAAGCACTCTTATTGTGAAATAAAGCGGAGCCGGAGCTGCTGTCCTGCTTAAGCAAAACTTGCATGTCAGAGCGTCTTTAAAGGAAACACCTTGGCGAGTCTGTGTTATATCTTTAATGCAAGCAGGTAATGTAAATAAGTACAAATTCCGAAACTGGCATTTCTCTGTGCGGTCAGCTCCGCTTATATGAGTCGCGTGAAGTGACCCGATCTAAGGGGGAGAGATTATAAATGCATCTCGGCAATACACACTTTGGTTCTTGATGCAGCTAGATGAAAACGTGATGGCTCACAACTTATTGAATCAAAATATATGAAGACACGGTGTGTTTTATCGTAAAGAAAATTGGCAACATGCAGCTTTATTAAGAAGAGAGAGTTTGTTTTTTGTGAGTTAAAGATGGATCGAAGTGAACAAAAAGGTGACAGGGTACAATTTGCCCCATTATACACTGCAACAAACTACGTTTTTGATTTGTTTTTGTTTTCAAATATAAATATCTAAAACTCCTTTAAAACAATGTACATTTAGCAGCTATAATGCAGAAGAAAAAATTGTTATCTGAGAATGTTTTTTTTTTAAAAATTTTTATCTTTTCTACCCAATTTGGAATGCCCAATTCCCAATGCACTTTAGGTCCTCATGGTGGCGTAGACTCACCTCAATCCAGGTGGCAGAGGACAAATCTCAGTTGCCTCCGCATCTGAGACCGTCAATCAGTGCATCTTATGACGTGGCTTGTTGAGCACGTTACCGTGGAGACCTAGCATGTGTGGAGGCTTCACGCTGTTCTCCGCAGCATCCACGCACATCTCACCACGCGCCACACCGAGAGCGAGAACCACATTATGGTGACCACAAGGAGGTTAACGCAACGTGACTCTACCCACCCTAGCAACCGGGCCAGTTGGTTGCTTAGGAAGCCTGACTGGAGTCACTCAGCACGCCCTGGATTCGAACTTGCGACTCCAGGTGTGGTAGTCAGCGTCTTTACTTGCTGAGCTACACAGGCCCCCGTTATCTGAGAATGTTGAATATAATATTAAATATTTAATATTTTTAAATATCTAAAATTCCTTAAAACAACATACATTTACCTAAGAAGCAACATAATATATAACAACATATAAGATATTTAGACTTGCTTTCAGAGACTATATATTGAATATAAGTATATTTTGACTTTTCTGCACTGACAGAATTATAAACAAGTGAAATAATACACTTATATACAAAATACACTTATATTTAAGATACATTCTCTGAAAGCAGTTCTTAATATCTTATATGTTGCTTCTAAAGTTAATGTATCTTGTTTTAAGGATTTTTAGATATTTTTAAATGGAAAACAAGACAAAATACTTGATAACAATAGTTTTTTTTTTTACTGAAACTTAAAAGTATTTTTTTTTCTTTAATTCAGTGAATGTCATTTAGAGGTATTTTTAAAATATGATTTTGTCCTCTTTATTGTTAATAGCACGTTTAATACAACCTTTTAAGTCAAGGCACAAGCTGAATAGTCGATTAAGAGCTATTGATTAATCATTGCAGTTATCACCCGAATAGTCGAATAATAATTTTTTCTCTCATTATGGCTCAATAAAATGTTTTGTGTCTGCACTCTTGTGGTTGTTAGGCATTATGGGAACAAGATAGAAGAAAAAAACCCTTGGCCACAAGAGTGGAAAATGAAAGAAACACTCTAGTTCATTAGATTACTCTAATGCTCGGTGGGCGGTATTGGTGAAAGACAAAAGAAGTGGATTACCACTAGCTCTAATAATGAAGTGAACCAATCACAGGGGGTATGTTCGGAATAGAATACTAATGTACTGCCTACCACAATCTACACAGAATATAATGTAAAGTGGTTTCTTTTTTTTAAATAGGATGCGAAATGGTATGCACTATGTAACAATAATATTTCATACATTAATATGCATTGTTGTCATGTTTTCAGCGAGTGGTTTACAGTAATCTCGGAAATACAGTAAATACAGTTATTTTGCATTTTAATCTAATTTTAAAATTTCTAAAAATATTTTAATGTTTGGCTTTGGCAGTCTGATCAAGTAATGAGTCTAAAAAGAGATTTTAATAATTGCAGTTGATATTGCATCATTTGTCGCAATGGAAGTTGAAGGTCAAGTCTGGTGCAATTTTTATACTGCACGTTTTGGCAAATGTTGTAGTCATCCTGATATTTCATGTATATCAGAAATTTGCATTCTGAACACTGTATAACTGGAAAATAGTATTAGTAGTATGGTACTTTTCTCAAACATCAGTCAGTGCAGTGTTTCCCCTGTATGCATTTTGCAGCGGTGCAGCACCATTGCTGAATTATGAGCGCCGCTGTTGGTATTTCAAATGGTTCGTTTAATATTCTTGACGCAACATAATGCTTGCCAGCCCCAGTCAGCTGTGCACTTTGTACACTGCGAAAGAGACCCCACCACATACACACACAAATATACGCACTTACATTGATGTCGCCGCATAACAACACGTGTCAAACTCTCTTAATTTCAAGTGGCCCGCGAGCTAATTTCTGAAACGTAGGATGGCAGGGGATTGCAACGTTTCACTGAACAATCAGTTAGTGTTTTCCTCGTGAATATAAATGAGCCTTCCCTGTCAACTGTATGTTTTGGAGTGCAGTTTACTCGCTTAAAAAGTGGAATGAAACAGTGCTACACGGGTCAATTATCAACACGGCTTAATCATAGCAGCACGAGGGCAGAGCAGGTGCTATGATTCGCGGACAGGTCTCAACCGCACAGACTGTTTAAAATGCGCTTGTGAAGCACTGAGATGCGCGGCAGTGATTGCAAAACCTGTTTGAATGCGGTACATAATTGTCTGTTGCAAAATTCTTATGTCTCAGTTTAAAACAAACAGCCCCCACATTCTAAACGGCACTGACAAATAAAACATACATTATTAGGATTTTTCAATTCACTGATCACAAAGCTTACAAAAATGTACCATGGATTTACTGTAGTAACACTAACTGTACTGTATTACCTATGGTAGTTGTGGCTGAAAAAGTTTCTAAATGTATTTAGACTACTGTTTTTTCATTACAATAAATGCCATAGTTCTTTAGAAACCATGGTTACTAACTATGGTAGTGTGGAGCCATGCATCGTTTTACATGGTTACCATGAACTATTACAAATATCATTGTTAATACTATGGAAGAACTATGGTGCATTTTCATAATTATGGACCAAGCTATCAGTTTTCCATCTGTGTAAAATCTGTACTCTTGTAATGCTGTCTGATTGTAGGAAAATGTTAGTTGTTTTGTTTGCCTTCAGAAATTCCAAGAAATGACTGTAGTTTAATTAGTAGGAGCCTGATGAAAGGAATCTGTACAGAAGACCCAACTTAGTCACACTGTCGGAATATTTCAATTTAGCCATATAAAAATTAGGTGTTCATTTTTCCACAGATGTTACTGTTGTTAATATCATTATTTTCATCTGCATCCCAACCTCAAAATCAATGCTATACTGTCAAATGTGCATTTCAATGCACATAACATGTAATATTATTTGCATGGGTGCTACCAAAGCAGGTGCTGGTACTACATTTTCAACGGGCCCTTTGAGGGCACAAATAAACCCTGATGTGGCCCAGGCTGAAATTGAGTTTGACACCCTTGTTTTAATATATTCTTCGACCAACACGCCTTAATACGGGTCCGGCGTTGTGGGCGCGCTCACAACAGCACTGGTTCTGACAAAAATCCTGGGGAAACACAGCAGTGCATGTTTGAACACGTTTATATCAATTCATCCTGTAACTCAGCACTAAAAGTTTATTACACACAATTCAAAGGTTTAACAAGTATAATCTTTAGTAGCACACAGTAGTTATTGTTCAGCACTGTTCGTCATTACACTGCAACGGGAATCTTAAATGGCAGCTGCAGATTTTTACTGCCCTGTTTCGTCTGCACCACCCCCACCCATACCCTCTCCTCCTGTTCCATATTTTGCACAAGAAAATATTTCCAGATGTTCCAAGAAAAGACCTCTATTTCAGCAGCAAGTTTTGTGAAAGGTTCATAAGTCATGCCAGAGGCTGTGTATTATTTCACTGATGAGTCTAGCAGTGGCGCTTTCGTTATAAGCTTTCTCAAAAATCTTCCAAAGGTGCTCAAATTCTTCAGAATGTTACGGGGTAAAATTCACATCACATAAATGTGAAATTACATTTTTATCTATCTATTTGTCTGTCTGTCTGTCTGTCTGTCCTCGCTGGCACAGTGTTTAATTTGAACTGGTTGTGTTTGGTCGAGGTGTTGTGGCACCCATCGCTGACGTAATCACATCTGGAATACGCATCTGTTTATTTTCTGTCAGTTGGATGCTGTCAGGAATATTGTGGCACTTCAGATTTTCTATTGGCTAAAGAATCATTAGGCGTTACTCAAACAGGGCAGAGAGACTTGAATGATTTTGAGGAGGGGAATGTATCTCTTTTGGTGCCACTGTGTCTCTGTATTTTGCCGATTTACCAATCTCGACACTTTGGTCCATTTATACCACTGTTTTTCCCCTATACATGCTCTGTTCTCATGTGATCAGCAATTTGATTCTAGTTTGAGTTTATGCCAGAATGTTCCTTAGGCTATTCCTTTTAAGTGGATGATGTTGGTAGACTGTTCATCCTTTCTGAGGTGATTGCAAGTTAAGCTGGGACTGTAATTCATATCTATGTGCTAAGCTTCTGCTGACACAATGTCTTACTAAAGTCAAACTTTGTCTTTATTTTCTTTTCCTAGGTCCTGGACAGAAGAAAGTGCCTTCTCTGATGACGTCCCTACTTGAAGCTGCTTACCACTCACATCCTACACTGTAAACCACACTGGCTTGGCCTCCAATGTGTCTGGCCCTACGTATTTTTCACGCGAAGACTGAGTGCAAGAGACCACAGTTAAATATATCTGACTTGCCAAAGCACAAGGAAACAACACTCTTCATCCATTCACAAACGGCAGAGCCATTGCCTTTAAGTAGCGTTATCCACAACAATGGACCCATCATAAAGGACATTTGAAGACAAAGACATCAGTTCTACGGATGTCCTCAAGCATGGTTGCGCCAGTGTTTTGCACATGGGACTAAATGACTGATAAATAACTTGGCAGAGATTGACAGCTTCACTGACAGCAGCCATCTCCCATGCTATAGCCAAAGGAGGTTTGAATGTGACAACTCTTATTAAAGGTCCCCACCAACAAACTAAAACAACACGCAATTTGAATCTGATGGTCTTTAAATTATTTGAGCCTAAATCAAAACTATCCCTGACACCTTATAGCAAAGCAGCCTACATATTCTGTTTCAGCTCAGCTCAGCTTTGCTATGGCTTTAAGCATTGCTTCGATACGAGACACAAAATGGCTCACTCTTGAGGTGTGCCGACAGTTTCAGAGGGGAACGTGCTCGCGTAGTGATGAAGAATGCAAATTCGCACACCCGCCCAAGAGCTGCCAGGTGGAGAATGGAAGGGTGATCGCCTGCTTTGACTCACTGAAGGTAAGGCTTAAAGCTAGTGTGACATTTCCTGGGGTTTGTTTTGTATCAGCATTGCAAATTAAATAGAAGGGCATTGGAAGTAGTGCTTGGGTTGCACTCTATATGTTCTTTAATTTGCTTGGGCTCAGTTTTTTTTTCCTAAGTTAAATGTTAATATTTTAAAGAATGTTTTGTTTATAATATGAACTGTCATATAAGATTTGTCATGTATAACACACATAAAGCACTGAAATTTAAATAAGTTTGCAAAAACATTGCCTTGCATCATCTTTTATGTCAACACATCCCTTCCAGTTTTACAACTTAGGTGTCATCTAGAATTCCGATTTTCCCACTGGTAAATACGACTTTGCTTGTTCATTCATGTGCTCGGAACTTTTTGTAAATTTTATGATTATTTCTTGCTGCATTCTTTTTTGTGAAACACAAAACTGTCCCTTTAACTTTGATAAAATTACTGTAATGCACAGCCTTTGGTGTTTTTATTATATTGCTGTTGCCATCATTTTATAAAAGCAAAAAACACCTATGTTCAATAGTAAATAATAACAATAAAAAAAAATTTACGCCACGTAATATAGTTCCCTATCTGTCACTCACTCGATGTTGTTTCGATGTAGTGTAGTCCACCAAGCCAAGGCGCTAAAGGAACTGCACAAGGGTAGTTCTGCACCGGGATTGATGCAGGAGCTGCGCTTGGCGACCGACTTCGCACTCCGGGCGACGAAGGTCACGGCGCGGTCTCTCGGCGGGCGATGTCCACTTTGGTGGTCCAGGAGCGCCACCTTTGGCTCAACCTGGTCGAGATGGGAGAGGCCAACAAGGCACAGTTCCTTGGCGCCCCCATTTCCCAGGTTGGCCTGTTCGGCGACACCTTCAAGGACTTTGCCCAGCAGTTCTCGGCGGTGAAGCAGCAGATGGAGGCTCTCCGGCACATTCGAGGGTCGGGCGTATCAGTACAAGGTCCTCCCTTTCGGCCTGTCCTTGTCCCCTCGCGTCTTCATGAAGGTCTCAGAGGCAGCCCTTGCCCCGTTAAGGGAAGTGGGCGTTCGCATCCTCAACTATCTCGACGATTGGCTAATCCTAGCTCACTCTTGGGATGTGTTGTGTGCACACAGGGACCTGGTGCTCTTGCACCTCAGCCGACTAGGGCTTCGGGTCAACTGGGGAAAGAGCAAGCTCCTCCCGGTTCAGAGCATTTATTTTCTTGGCTTGGAGTTGGACTCAGTCTCGATGACGGCGCACCTCATGAACGAGCACACACAGTCGGTGCTGACCTGTTTGAAGGCGTTCAGACAGAAGACAGCGGTTCCACTGAAACTGTTTCAGAGGCTCCTGGGGTATATGACATCCTCAGTGGTGGCCACTCACTCGGGTTGATGCATATGAGACTGCTTCAGCACTGGCTCCAGACTCGAGTCTCGAGATGGGCACGGCGCGTACTTGTCGAGTACTCGAGGAGCAATTACATGACTGTATATATAATAACATGTCTGACAAACATCTATGGCTGCTGCATTGTGCCTTGTTGTTCCAGTGTATTGTCTATTCATTATTATAGACTGTTATAAATTTTTTTTACAAAATGTACAAAAGATTCAAAATATAATGCATCATATTTTATCATTATGTGAAGATTCGCTGTCCAACTCTTAAAGAATGTGCCCAACGCATGTCTGTCTGTTCTTCCTTCAGGTTACCATAGTAATCTTAGTAAGCACGCACCAGTTTTTTTAGTGACTGTCTGAACTGTCTATTTTCAAATAACAGGAGATGCCATAACCATTGCATTTTTAAAATGTGTGTTAAATTGAAGTTCAGTTTGAAGACGCTGCATTGTGTTCCGTTTAGCTGTGCTCTGTCTAGCTGTTTGAAACACTTGCCTGCTGTATATGTGTTGCTTCAGCGCGTTGAGTCCACTGTCACGCGCCTGGTGTGTGTGTGTGTCCCCAAATGCCCGCTCTTGTGAGGAAAGCCGCGATGCTCTGTATTGTTGTTGCTGTGATTCATGAAGCGTTCCATTCAGCTTGGAGAGTCTGAATTTCCACCTTTCAACTGGGGAAAGTGCAACGGAATGACATTTTATATTGGACATCTTACTTGGAAACTCGTGCAGAAATCTTCTACTTCCATTTCGTTGAGATGCAGGTGCATGTTTCTTCACGCAGGGCAGGGAGGTTTACGGTCATTAACAAACATTTACTTTTATTAAATAATATCCATTAACGAGTCAAAGTTCTTACATGAAATGAAAATAAAACGTGTTTAGCAAATGTTTTGCAGAGACAGGTGTTCAAATCACGGTTAATTACACTCTCTTTTGATTATCGTAATGATAGTATTCCAGTGTTGTATCAGTTTGGTTGCTATGAGACGTTTCTCACAAACAATGTACCCCTCAAAGCCACAACATAATCAGTCTCAAAATTAAAAATAATTTTGTGTTTAGTTGTCAAGTAATTGTCACTGGATTTCGAATTAAGTGAAAAGTCACATCATGCGTGATCACTATCGATCATCATTTTCATGATTGATCATTGCTGCCATATCCGAGTACCTGAATACTCAAGTACTCGTGCTCATCCCTAGTAGTAATATGTTTCTGTTGCTATTTCCTTTTTATTACTTTTTGTGCTGCTGGCAAATAGCTTGTCTTAGTGCAGCACTCTTAAATTAGAGTGCATGTGTCAAGCTCTGCCACACTGCATACTGCACACTTCTAATAAAGCTGACATATAGACTGAAAGGGCACAGCGGATCTCTCATCCAGGTGATTTTATACTTCTGCCTCTAATGTTACCATGCCATGCCCATCATTTATACGGCGTAGCTGGAGGTCCCACGAAAGTCTGTTCTTTTTTTGGATGGGCAAGAAACCTTGACCACAAACAACACTAATAACATAAATGCAGTGATGATTAAAGTCAAGTCAACCGGACACTCTTGTTGTGGGAGATTCTGCTATCAGAGATATATGCGGTAAGATGATTAAAACATACTGTTTCCCAGGTGCGATGGTCAGTGATATCACTCAGAAAATAACCAAAATACTGTCTGATAAACCAAAAGCTACTCAAGTAATTATGCATGTAGGATTCAATGATATTTGCAAAGAGCAGTCAGAATTGCAAAAGGAGGATTTCACTGAACTTTTAAACACAGTGGAAAAATTAGAAATCAAATCATTCATCAGTGGACCCCTACCAACAGTTGAAAAGGGAATTAATAATTTCAGCCGGCTACTTGGACTGAATTCATGGCTTTCCAGAATCTGCAGTGTAAAGGGACTGAACTTTATCGACAACTTTATTCTGTTTTGGGGGCACAAACATCTTTTCAAAGCAGACAGCCTCCACCCAAACAGGTTTGGTGCAAGACTGCTAATGGACAGTTTTCTCTATGCTGTACACCACCCATCTGCCCCATGACCTGATGTCAGACCACAGCCCCCCCCATCACATTCTTCCAGGCCATGCTCACCCCTTCATGTCACCAGATCCAGATCTCTACCCTATCCCTCTCCCCTACCTCCCCCCACCTCATGTTTATTCAGGAAATGGAGCAACGGGTAAATGCTGGCACTAAACTCACTTTCCAATCTGTCCTAGCTAGCCCACGACCTCCCCTCCCCCCAAGGCCACAACCCCCCTGACTACAACTCACGCCACCGAAAAGGCCCCAAGCCCTGCCACAACACAAGTCCCCCCCCTCACAACTTCAATTTTATGGATGTCTGTAGATCTGGAAAAAGAGGTGGAGGAGTCGCCGTTTTATTCAACAATGTATTTCAGGGCAAACAAATATAATTTGGTGATTTCCCATCTTTTGAATACCCTTCTGCTGTATTGAATTGTTCCCCTTGAGTTCTACTATTAATTATTTACAGGCCACCAAAATATTCTTTACAGAACTATTGTCTGTTATTTCCACTGATTTTGACCGTCTAATTATAAATGGTGACTTTTATATTCATATTGTTGATTCTAATGACAATGGTGCTAAAGAACTCTTTGGTATTTTGGAAACATTTGAACAGTCTCAGCATGTGAAAGGGCCCACTCACAGTCAGGGGCACACATTGGATTTGATTATCACAAAGGGTCTCAGTATATGTAATGTTTCTGTGATTGATCTTTCATTATCTGACCATTTCTGAGTTTTCTTTGATATGTCTTTTATTCCTGATATCTATATTAACTCAAATACTGTTACAAAACGGCATATTGATGAAAATACTAGTGCACTCTTTAAAAATGTTATCTCCATGTTACTACCTCCAACCTCAAGCTCTACAAATGATCTTGTAAATAACTTCAACTCTAAACTAGTGAATGTTATAGATGCCATTGCACCTCTTAATGTTAAAACATTTTCTGGTAAGCAAAAAGCACAATGGAGAAATGCTGTGTCTGTAAAAGTCCAGAAAAGAGAATGCCGAAAAGCTGAACGCAAATGGCATAAAACAAAATTACATGTTTATCATGACATATACACTACCGGTCAAAAGTTTTGAAACGCTTGACTGAAATGTTTTTCATAATCTTAAAAATCTTTTGATCTGAAGGCATATGCTTAAATGTTTGAAGTTAGTTTAGTAGACAAAAATATAATCGTGCCACCATATTAATTTATTTCATTATAAAACTAAAATTTAATTAAAAAATAAAAAGTTTTTGAAATTGATGACTTGGACCAAATAATAAAGAAAAGCAGCCAATAAGTGCCAAACACAGATGGGAACTCCTTCAATACTGTTTAAAAAGCATCCCAGGGTGATACGTCAAGAAGTTAGTTGAGAAAATGTCAATGAGTACATGTCTGCATGTCAAGAGTACATGTCTGCATGTACTCTACTTTGAAGATGCTAAAATATAACAGTTTTTATTTATTTTGGATTTTGTTTAGTCATAACATAATTCCCATAGTTCCATTTATGTTATTCCATAGTTTTGATGACTTCACTATTATTCTAAAATGTGAAGAAAAAAAAATATAATAAAGAATAAGTGTTTCAAAACTTTTGACCAGTAGTGTATAAAGAGAGCCTTCGTACTTACAATTTAGACTTGAAAAGTGCTAGAGAATCCTTTTTCTCCAATATCATTACCAAAAACATTAATAATGCACAAATTTTATTTTCAACCGTTGACAGGTTGACAAATCCACCGACACAAACACCCCCTGAGTTCCTTTCCACCCATAAATGCAGTGAGTTTGCATCCTTTTTCACTGATAAAATTGACCATATTAGACAAGCCATCAATACATCTATGTCAAATAATAATGTGGGATCACTACCATGTTTATATAAAAGTAATATGGAAAGGTTGACACGGTTTAATGCTATAGAATACAAAACACTTGAGGAAACAGTGAGACAACTTAAGCCATCTACCTGCTATCTCAATGCTCTCTCAAAGTTCCTTTAAGAAAGTATTTGACTGCCTGGCAATAGACGTACTGCAGATAGTTAACAGCTCTCTTCAATCAAGCCACTTTCCAAAGGCCCTAAAAACTGCAGTTATTAAACGTCTTCTAAAAAAGCGAAGCCTAGATGCTTCTATCGTTAGCATCTACAGGCCGATATCAAATCTACCCTTAATAGGTAAAATCATTGAGAAATTTGTATTCCAGCAACTGAATTACTTCTTAGTCTCAACTGGTTGCTATAACAACTTTCAATCAGGATTTCAAACACTCCATAGCACCGAAACTGCTCTCATTAAAGTTCTAAATGATATTTGTCTTAGCACTGACTCTGGTAAAGTTTCAATTCTGGTATTATTGGATCTTAGTGCTGCATTTGACACTGTTGACCACTCAATACTTTTGGATAGGTTGGAGAATTGGGTTGGGCTTTCTGGCACAGTCTTATGTTGGTTCAAGTCCTATCTACAAGATAGGAACTACTTTGTTTTCATTGGCAACTATGTATCCGAGTTAACTAACGTTTCATGTGGAGTTCCCCAAGGTTCAATCCTGGGGCCGTCTCTTTTTAACCTCTACATGCTCCCTTTAGGCCAAATTATGCGAAAAAGCAAAATGGCTTACCATAGTTATGCAGCTGACACTCAAATCTACATAGCTCTATCACCAAATGACTATCGTCCTATAGATTTTCTGTGCCAGTGCATTGAGCAAGTCAATGACTGGATGTGTCAGAATTTTCTTCAATTAAATAAGGACAAAACAGGGATGATTATCTTTGGTGCTAAAGAAGAAAGGCTAAAAGTTAGCTTACACCTTGATTCTCTGTCTTTGAAAACCAAAAACCAAGCCAGAAATCTTGGTGTTATCATGGATTCAGGTCTAATTTTCAACAGTCACATCAAGTCAGTAATAAAATCAGCCTACTATCACCTTAAAAACATAGCAAGACTTAGAGGACTCATGTTTAAATCCGGACTAAAAACGTTTATGTTCACCATTGCTTTCAGCTATACTACAAATCTTGCACTTTGAATTTTGTTCTTTAATTTAAATGTTTATTCTTTTACTCTTTTATCCTTTTATTTAAATGTCTTTTTATGCATTATTTTAAAAATTCTGTTTTATTGTATAAAATGTTTTTATTTGAAGCACATTGAGTCTGCCTTGTGTATGAAATGTGCTATATATATATAAAGTGCCTTGCCTTGCCTTGCCTAGTAAATAAATAAATTATCCGATGTACACACACATGCACCTGTGACCACATATAAACTTGGAAGATGAATTGTTTATTAGTGGTGTTTGCTAAGGCAAGTATCACTATTACTGTTGCTAGGATTTGAACAAACCCCTAAGCATCAAACCTTTGGGCATGTAACTTATCCTGCATCATTTGTGTTACGGACATGAATGATACCTCAAATCATGCAGCTTGTTAAAGGTGTGATATTACTTATAGCTTCTAAATTACAGTGACCATAGTTCTGCTATGGTATTTGTAGTAAAACCACGCTGACCACAAAATTTACCATGGTTTTAGTACAATAAACATATTTTAACCATTATATTATGTTTAACCATAGGAAAACCAAAACTATGGTAGCAAAAATCCTAATCATTCTGCCAAAAAACAAAACAAACCATGGTACTTGGTACTATGGTAACAAATTAACCATAGTGTTACTTTAGTAAACCTGAATTAATCATGTTTTTTTGGTACCATAGTTTTGGTTGTCCTGTTTCTGTTACTATGGTTTTACTACAAATAGCATGGTAAAATATGGTTTTATATTTTTGCTTTAGTTACTGTAGTAAAACCATGGTACATTTTGTGCTTGATATGGTTTTACTACAAAATACCAAAGCTGAACTATGGTTATTGTAGTATACAATTGTATTGTAGTTAATGCGATGGAATGCAAACTATTGCAGGGGAATGCTAAATTTATTGCGAGGGAACTCAAAACTGATACTAGGGATTGTAACGTTTCTTGCAAGGGAACTCAAAACTTTTGCGAGGGAACACAAAACTTACTGCAAGGGAACTCAAAACTGTTGTGAGGGAACACAAAACTTGTTGCAAGGAACTTAAAACGTATTGCATGGGAACTCAAAACTGTTGCGAGGGAACGGAAAGCTAGTGCAAGGTAAAGAAAAACTTGTGCAAGGGAATGGAAACCTATAGCGAGGTAATGCAACATTTCTTGCGAGGTAACGCAAAATGTATTGTGTGGAAACGCAAAACTAGTGCGAGGGAAAGCAAAACTTATTGTGAGGGAACGTAAAACTATGGAATGCAAAATGTATTGCGGGGGAACGCAGAACTAGTGCAAGGGAGTGCAAAACTATTTCAGAAAATAAATTCCTTCCTTGTCCTTTAAGCGACTATGTATGCAACATAACAGCATAGCAACATGCTAAAAACCACATCAGTGGTCAGTGTATTTTTCAATCTAGTTGTGATTAATATTAATGCATTTATTAAACATTTTTGTCCTTTATCAAATTGCTGTTGCCACAGTTTTATAAAAGCAATAAACCACGAGAGACTGTTACTTTGATTTTACCACAGTTTTAGGAATTCTGGTGTGGAGCACGATGTGCTTATGGTAAAATCACTGTAATGCACAACCTCTGGTGGATTATTGCTTTAATCAAATGATAGAACATTTTGAGTGGTTTTTGATGCCATACTGCAAACACAAAGGAGATCTTTGGTCATGTGGTGAGCAATACAGCAGCCTGCATATTTTAATGCAGCATAATGTCTTGGAAACACTGCACGGGTGACATTGACAAATACGCAGTAAAACTGGAGCAGGTCTTTTATCTAATGGGAATAATAGACTTAAGACTGTGCTTACATTCATGTGCACTGCAGTCCCTGACTTTAACATAAAAATCATCAAAGGCTTACACAGCTCAGGTGTTTATCTCACAAATTAGGCAAGGTCACTATGTAGGTCACTGTCAAAGGATCGTGTTACGAGCGCTTGAGGCAACAAGGCATATGGGTGATATCAGTTCAGTGAACTTGTGACGTAACCTTGCTTGTTTTCTTGGCCTTGGTGCTGCAGAGTTTGTCATAAAGCTAAATATTTTCAAAGATGCATTAGGGCTGTACGATTATAGCAAAAATCATAATTGGCGATTGTTACCCTCGATATTGTAATCGCGAATATTAATGACAATTAAATTATTAAATTACCGTGACATCACCAAGCAACCGTATGTTTCTTCAGAGTAGCAGATTACAATGGTGGATATGAGCTGCACTCCAGTTTCTTTTAAGCATTAAATATTTTAATAATGTTTGTTAATGTAAGGCCAAATAAAATTTATTTTAAATGGATTTTTGTGGTATAGAATAAATTAAATTATTGCTAAATTACTGCTTAAATTATTAGTCCACGTACAGTAAATAATATGACATATTCAATATTCAAACTTATTAACAGACGATTTAAATTGACCGAGTTACTTACTGGTGGCGAGACAGGGGACCATTCATCCCGTTAGATCTTCAATGGTGATCTTGTTGATGTAAGATCATCGTTAGATAATATTTGGCCTCAGTGGTTGCACTTTGGAAATTAAAAAAAGTTATTTGTGAACAGAGTTTGTGCGATTTGTGAAAATGTTAAATCTACCAATACCAGCTGCGTGGCAAATGAGTCATATTAGAACAGACGTGATAACAATGACAGTGATTCCTGAAATATGCTATTCATGCCATATTCTTTATGTAGGCAACACCTCCAAAACAAACTTAGTTAAGCTGAATTACTTTATTGCTATTTTGTACAAATCAAATTCACATTGGCCTACTTATTAACATGACAAAACAAAACTGTTTTTTAATTTTTAATAAATTGTACACAGACATCAAGCAACGCGACAAACTGTAGGTTTACACTGTTTGAGACCTGCATTTCAACGCAAGCTCAATGACGCTCAGCACAAAGTTCTGCACTATCGCGAATGATTTCATTAAAAACAAAGCTGTCTAATCAGCAAAATAAATCAATTATTTACACCACGTCTATGCCTTGATTAGAACTGGATCGTTTTAGATTTGTCGTGTTGCTCATTTGCAGTGTATTTAGTATCTACGTTCAAAGCGAGCGGTGCAATATGCAATTAATCCAAAATAATTCCAAAGTGCTTTTTGCTTTTGTTCTACAGTTTCTTTTCGAGTGTCAGGTGATGTTTCTTCAGTATTCATTTTCGTGTGCCACCGCGAACCGTGCGTCATCCGTTTTCACGATTACATAATCGTGGCAGCTGTAATCGCGATTCGTTTTTCGATTCATTGTGCAACCCTAAGATGCATTGAATTATTGGTTCATAGGTGACTGTGCCAACATTTGTTATTGGTTTAAAAGGATTTTCCTTAGTAATTTTTTTTTATCTGAATTCAATAGGCCAAGTCTTCTTAATATTAACCTGTGCCCTGGCATGCTCAGGCTTCAAATTTTGCAGTACAAACTTTCATTTATTTTGGCAATGTTACCCTAGTGCTGCAAAAGTATTTTTTGCATGATCAGCATTTTCTTTTATTCAAAAGGGAGGAATAGTTGAGTTAAAGACTTAGTAAATGATTGTAATTTGCGATCGACTGACAGTCTATTATGGTAGTCTGTGTCTGTCAGTTGTGTAATGTGTTAATAACTGCCTTTGGTTAGGATCAGTTTGTGATTGTGTCTTGTAAGTATGCAGAAGGTCTTAATTTTTGTATATCAAGGCAATTTAAACAAGGTTTTTTTTTCTGCTCGCGTAAGTACGCTTTTAATAGGATCTCAATAGCATTTTTGTATATTGCAACAAATGTAACATTTTTCTTTTGACATTTTTTTTGAGGCTTTCATAAGTGTAATAGTTTTTAATAGGGACAACATTTTACAATAAGGTTGTAAGCCTACTCATAACATTAGTTAGCTACATTAGTTAATATGAAATAGACCTTTATCACAGTCCACGTGTCGTCACATCCGGCTTTGAATAGTAGCGTAACCAAACATCTGCCCATCGATCTGTCTATGGATGATTGCAGTTTTTCTAAATAAATTTAGCCAACTTGGATGCACTTGGCAGTAAACATCAGACGTTTAATTGTTTCTTTGGATTAACACAGCACTTCACCATATGTGTTACCTACCACTTTAATGTGTTATAGTATCTGAGCGAGGCGATTATCAGCACAAAGTTTTCCCAGTTCATGAATAGATGCGTGTGCTGTTCAGCTTACTCCCAGGGGATGAAAGTGCTCAACTGAAGTCCGAAGAGACAGCGTTTAAGTGTTTTAATGTCATTGTTTTCACTATTGCAACATGCTCATCTCCTGTTTGTAAATATAATACAGTTATAGACTCTGGGACATTTTCATCTTAATGTTTTATTTACATTGCATTCGGTTGGGACTCACGAGTGGACGCTTCCCCAAATCATCGTACTCAAACCACAAGGATATAACTCCATGTTTACAACGATTAAACCAGTTATTTTCTGTAATCGGACTCTGGGATGGAAATATTTCTTTATTTGAAAATTTTTAAATGGATCTTTTGTCATACATGGAGATTATAATAAGTAAGTACATGAAAGCAATATGATCATTATCATCGCAAATACTCTGTATAATCTTTACTAGGAATATACTTTTTTTTTTGTGACATACTGTATACCCCTGTCTTGTTCTAATGCTCTTTAATGTGTAAAGGTACTCTTGTTTGTATATATTCTTGCATTCATCTAAAAAAAACTTGTTCACATCCTGTTTAAAATAATAAAACAACATGACACTGTTTTTCTTTACTTCATCATCCCTGAATAATGATTGTACGGTGAGGTAGGCCTGTTTAGATTAAGTATTTGAGATTAATTGTACATAAAATAGTCCATAATAAGTCATTGAAACATACTGCAGCGGAAGTTGTTTTATGAAGCTTCCGCTCTGCGAACGCAGAAGTGTGATATAGGCCTATAACATTGACACTTTTTCAGTAGTTATTAATCTTGGTTAATGTTAATTTCAACATGCACTAATACATTTTTTAAATGAAATATATATGTTATAGTTTATGTTAGGGGTGGACGTTATGACCAAAATCTTATATCACGTTATCACAAATTTTATATCACTGTAACAATATATATCACAATATAGTTTCATTTTTCACAAAAAACAAAAAAAAAAAATAAAATCAGTAAAAATTGGTTTATTTATTAAATAAACATATTGTAATGCCTATTTTTGAAAAATTCAGTCATTGAAATAAATACTTTATAAATGAAAACTACTTCCTCTTGTATAATTTTTTCTTTATTTGGAACTTGACAAACATATTCAGAGTAAAAAATTTAATATAATTGGTGATGTTCAAAAAGTGGTAATCAACCTTTCCACAATGCAAAATTTTACATTTCAGTCTGATGTTGTTGACTAGTATTATTATTATAAAACTTCATTAGGTTCTTAATGGTTTAAGTCACTTTTGTTGTCAATATTTGAATATCTGAAAGCAAAGCTGGTTTGTTTTCTAATATTTAACATCATTCGAACTGAATTTTTTAATGTGATGAGGTGTAGTTTAAAAAATCTGCATGACAGATGACACATAATTGTTGGCGCATGACACATTGTTTTAACTGTTTTCCTCATCAGTGTTGGTTAGAATGCCAGGCTCTCTCGCCGTTTGACATGGTTGACTTCCTCCATAAGCGCTTTAAAGTAAAAAACTCAAAACTCAGTAGAATTCAAATGGACCACATAAGTTTTGAGGTCTGTGCCACGATAAAGAGAAACCGGGCTGAGTAGCACAAGTGTCTGTGGAGCCCAATCTGGAAGCCTGCTGGACTCACGCGCACTTTCATGCTTCAGAGATAGCACGCGCGAAAATCATGTGAAACACCGCTTAGTGTGTCTGATAAGAAGCATATTCAGAATGTGAGATTAATGTCATTGAATTTGTTTCTTCAATTTTCTGTCTCACATAAAGCCGCTCTGCCTTCCTCCATTTCTCCGACAGAATGTGTAACACGTACGTGTTGAATGAGGAATGAGGTGCACATTTCTTGCCACGCGGTGGTGGTTTTGTGTAACCGCGATACAGACAATAATTCAAAATGTATACCCATTGCCAAATTTCTACCGGTTTATCGTGTCTACCGATATATTGCCCACCCCTAATTTATGTTAACTAGGGATGGGACGATATGGTTATCTCACGATTCGGTACGATATATGATGTAAGGTTCACTATTCAATATAATCTCAATTCGTTGTAATAACACTTAAATGACAATCTATGACAGAAAATTGTGTTTATTTTTTTTAAATGTTTGCGCAAAATGCACTATGCAATTATAATTTCTTATCAAAGTTCTTTAAAACACAATATACATTAAATGCTCAAAATTTAAATAATAATATAATCACATTTTAAAATTCTACATTCTATTAATTAACCTTATATCATGAAATTGTAAATATAATAACGATATGAGCTGTCAGTGTTTGAAATAATGTATACAATTTACAATAATAACATTGAGGTTACATTCATTTGAATAACACGTGCTGGAAAGGTTACTGTGACTTTAAGAGTACAGTGTGCATCTCACAGACTCAGTGTTCCAGTTAATTTATTAATGAGAGAGAAATCTTGTTTTTTTAGCGCATCCATGCTATTTGTGATAAAAATTAAATAACAGAAAAGTCATTAAAAGGCACATTATTCAATGAAAGTGGAGTGCAGGATCTCATCTTCGATGAACAGGAATTCCAGTACTTAAATTTCTAAATGCTAAATTCAAGTACTTTTAGAACTTCAAGGACCTTGTGTGAACCCTGAAAACAGTGTAGAAAAAAGTGCAGTAGGGTTAAAATCAAGCAATAGAGAGATTATGATGTTAGACGGGTAATTTAATTTCTATCAGGAAGACTCGCAGACTTGAGTGAAATTTAAGATGACGTTTATTTGATGAATATAAAACAGAAATGTAATGTCTCTCTTTGGCGTAAGCCCCGTCTGGTGGTCCAAAGAAGTTGTACTCGGAACCGTCATATCCTGCTGGAGATAGGAGGCTGGGGCGAGAGCCTACCCCCATGCAGGAGGGGACTCAACTGGTGGTGGTGGGGTGGTGGAGGTTGCTGTGTTAGCACACTGAAACGCAATGTGATAGATTGTGAGCAGACTTACAAAGCACTGGCTTACATGTGATTTGCTAGAAGTTACCTAGCTAATGGTGCGATAATGTACAGCTGCTAGTCTTCCCCCTAGAACTACGCTGCGCTTACATTTATGGTCACATGGACAGAAATGTGATATGGTTCGTCATTGAACAATGAACAATTAAAAGATTAATAAAAGCTGTACAAATATATTGTTGATTGTGCGTATGCCCTATTGTTCTTCTAAGGATTATTAGTGCCCTAGCACTGAAAGTGCGGCACACCCCCTTTAAAATGGGAATGGAACGGGGTCTCTGTAGTACCCCCATTTGCACCTAGAGTCACCAAACTTGGTACATATATAGTTCTCATCAAGCCGAACAACTTTCATGCTCACAGTCATTAGCTCGCCCAACAGGAAGTTGGCCATTTTGGATTTTCTGAAAATCACAGGCTCTGAACTTTTAAATACTCCTCCAAGGGGATTCATGTGACTGGCACCAAATTTAGGCAACATTATGCCAAGACATTGAAGATGCTAAATTGCGAACAGATTTTTGATATATTGAATGGTGTTGACTTTGCGGGCAAAAAATGTATGAAAAAAAATTGGAAACAGGAAGTGTTTCATTTCTTCTGCGTGTATTGTGTGATTTAGATCAAAATTGAGCTGTATGTTTGGTAATGGGGGCTGATCACATGGATATGGCTACTGTGTGTCATGGTCATAGCACGACCAACTGGAAACAGGAAGTATGGCACTTACAGCAGACTTTGAAATAGTTATCTTACATTTACACAAATCGCTTCAAAATTGTTAACAATAATGTCAAGACACCGCTGATGTAAAATTGTGAAGGGATACGTGATATCTTGAAAAGTGTTGTCATGGGAACGGATCAAATTCTATGATGTTGTAGTGTATTTGGGTGTGTTTGACAAACTCAGCCATATGTTTAATAACGCTTATGAGATGAATGTGGCTATGGTGGGTCACGGTCATAGGGCCTCCAGCTGGCAACAATAGATGTTCAAGGGTATTCCAAAACTTGCCATAATTACACATTTATTTCATTTTCCACATACATCAAAGTTGTTAACCATTATGTCTGAGCAGAAGGTAAGACATAGTGTCTTGTTTGCTTGACCAAATGCATGTCCATCATGCATTGTTTTACGAAAGTCACCGGGTGGAAATGGACCCATGGTGCTTGGGCCCCATCATCACTGCTTGCAGCTATATTTGTAAAGTGTTACCTTAATTATTTTAATGTAATCTGATATGTAATGATATACTAATAGGATGTACGTAATGAAACGTTCTCTAATCTAAAGAAACGCCACAGTTAGATGTCCCAACATTGAACATCCAAGGTGATATAAAATCAAAATTGACTATGTTTACTTTGTTAATACATGTTTCTGGTCTAATTGTGTATATTTTATCAGTGCCTGTTAAAAATGGTTGTGAATGCTGTTTTATGTTGACTTCAAGTTAACATGACCCAAGGACCCGGCTCGACAGGTGGTGTCAAATGCAAAATTGCTCAAAATCTTTTTTTTTCTCCTCCAAGTGAGTAGACCCAGATGCACTAATTCTTAATGCACGATTTGGATGAAATTGAAAACAAAATATTTATAATTATAATTTAATAAGCCAAACCCTCATGCAAACCCTAAAGTCTTACATAAAAAACTGACCCAAACCCTGCCAGAAACAGTTTTTTGAACCACGTTGGACTTGAGTTGAGTAGCAGGCTTTAGAACTGATTATATGATGTATCTTATGGATGATTTGTTGCAACACGGGTTCTATCTAGAACACAGGAGTCCATTGAGTTTGTGTCTACAGCCCCTGGGAGTTGACGATCATCAGATTCTCTCGCCTGTGAGAAAGCTTGTGCTGCCCGAGGTGCCGTGGCGATTTGTGAGGTCCGCAGACTGCGTTGACCTTGTGAAAATGCACAAAAGCACGAGTTGTTGTCCAATCAATCATGTGCTCTGCATTAAAAGATAATGAATATGGTCAGTGGCCTCATTTGTACCGTTCACTGTTTCATCGTGGCAGTGTCCTGCTGCTCTCAGCATTTGCACAGCATTCATGAGATTCTGCTGTTTGTCCTTTTAAAATGCAGGTGTGCTCTGCATTGTGTTGCACATCCTGTCCAGACCAGCAGAAAGAGCTAAACTTAGCTGATCTAAGTTTCCATTTTATAGAGAGTACATAAGCAAGATTCCAGTCTGACTGCAGTTAGGTGCCATTTTCAAAGCGATGACCTTTGATACAGACCGACGCAAAAAGTATTGGAGATTAACTAACAAAAATTTGCGACTCTACTATTATGGCTACTTTTTCAGTAGCATGACAGCAGCTCTGTTGTTTAAAAGTAGTGTTGCATGTAGATTAACTTTAAATTATTTCCCAAATGTAGCGGTGTATCATAAAACTATAATGGGTTTTTGCAACCGTAGCAAACCTGTATGTCCTGTGTAAAGTAGCGTCAAGAAGCAATTCATTTTAATGAATTGTTTTTTGTTCTGACAGTACTTTTCAATGAACCAGTGGAAAAAAAAAAAAAAAGGATTTGCACAATTCGAGTTTTTACATTTTTAATTAATTAATGGGACAATGATTTGATGCTAATTTTTTTGTCCAGATCTATAAAATTATTCAAAAATGGCCTACATAAAAAATGCAATTCACACATAAAAATAAGTTGAATACACCTCTTCTATGATAAACATGTTTTCAATAACTGCATTTAAAGTCATTTTAATATTTTAAAGTAAAGCTTAAAGTAAAGTCTTAAAGTAAAAAATAGCATGTGGTATAACCATCTGAAAATAAAAAAATTTAAAAAAGCAAAAGTCTTATTAAAAGCTGAAATTCTTGAAAAAATAAATAGTTTTTATAGTTAGAATAGTTTTCATTTATCACTTAATGTCATACAAAGTTCAGTAAACATAAAAAAGCTAAATCAATGTTCGGTGTGACTACCTTTGACTTTAAAACAGCACCAGTTCTCCTAGGTACACCTGGACACCTGGAGTTTTTCTTGGTTGTTGGCAAATAGGACTTTCCAAGCTTCTTGGAGAATTCACCACAGTTCTTCTATCTATTTAGGCTATCTCAGTTGCTCTTTATGTAATCTCAGACTGACACGATGTTCAGTGGGGGGGGGGGGCTTTATGGGGGCCATGACATCTGTTGCAGGGCTCCCTGTTCTTTAAATGTAATCTTTTCTATTTGCAAAAGTAATGTTTGGGAGTCTAACATTTATATTTCCTATTGGCACACTAAAGTTGTAGATTTAAATAACCATCTTAAGACAAATGCTGTTTTGAAACATCTTATGTGCCTAAGACTTTTGCACAGTACTGTATATATATATATATATATATATATATATATATATATATATATATATATATATATATATATATACAGTTGTGCTCAAAAGTTTGCATACCCTGGCAGAAATTGTGAAATTTTGGCATTGATTTTGAAAATATGTCTTTTATTTAAGGATAGTGATCATATGAAGCCATTTATTATCACATAGTTGTTTGGCTCTTTTTTAAATCATAATGATAACAGAAATCACCAAAATGGCCCTGATCAAAAGTTTACATACCCTTAAATGTTTGGCCTTGATACAGACACACAAGGTGACACACACAGGTTTAAATGGCAAATAAAGGTTAATTTCCCACACCTGTGGCTTTTTAAATTGCTATTAGTGTTTGTGTATAAATAGTCAGTGAGTTTGTTAGCTCTCACGTGAATGCACTGAGCAGGCTAGATACTGAGGCATGGGAAGCAGAAAAGGACTGTCAAAAGACCTGCGTAACAAGGTAATGGAACTTTATAAAGATGGAAAAGGATATAAAAAGATATCCAAAGCCTTGAAAATGCCAGTCAGTACTGTTCAGTCACTTATTATGAAGTGGAAAATTCAGGGATCTCTTGATACCAAGCCAAGGTCAGGTAGACCAAGAAAGATTTCAGCCACAACTGCCAGAAGAATTGTTTGGGATACAAAAAAAAAAACCCACAGGTAACCTCAGGAGAAATACAGGCTGCTCTGGAAAAAGATGGTGTGGTTGTTTCAAGGAGCACAATACGACGATACTTGAACAAAAATGAGCTGCATGGTCGAGTTGCCAGAAAGAAGCCTTTACTGCGCCAATGCCACAAACAATCCTGGTTAAAATATGCCCTACAACACCTTGACACGCCTCACAGCTTCTGGCACACTGTAATTTAGAGTGACGAGACCAAAATAGAGCTTTATGGTCACAACCATAAGCGCTATGTTTGGAGAGGGGTCAACAAGGCCTATAGTGAAAAGAATACCATCTCCACTGTGAAGCATGGTGGTGGCTCACTGATGTTTTGGGGGTGTGTGAGCTCTAAAGGCAAAGGGAATCTTGAGATAATTGATGGCAAGGTGAATGCAGTATGTTATCAGAAAATACTGGCAGACAATTTGCATTCTTCTGCATGAAAGCTGCACATGGGATACTCTTGGAATTTCCAGCATGACAGTGACCCTAAGCACAAGGCCAAGTTGTCCCTCCAGTGGTTACATCATCGAGCCACTCTGGGGAGATCTCAAACATGCGGTTCATTCAAGACGACCAAAGACTTTGCATGAGCTGGAGGCATTTTGCCAAGATGAATGGGCAGCTATACCACCTGCAAGAATTTGGGGCCTCATAGACAACTATTACAAAAGACTGCACGCTGTCATTGATGCTAAAGGGGGCAATACACAGTATTAAGAACTAAGGGTATGCAGACTTTTGAACAGGGGTCATTTCATTTTTTTCTTTGTTGCCATGTTTTGTTTTATGATTGTGCCATTCTGTTATAACCTACAGTTGAATATGAATCCCATAAGAAATAAAAGAAATGTGTTTTGCCTGCTCACTCATGTTTTTTTTTTAAAAATGGTACATATATTACGAATTCCCCAAGGGTATGCAAACTTTTGAGCACAACTGTATATATATTTAGAAAATACTATATATATATATATATATATATTCAAATATTAATCAATATTACCTTTAATAATCACACTAGGACATTTAACAATTTTAATTTGATTAATTGAGCGTTTCAGTCTAAAAGGAGTAACAGAATACACGCTCAAATAAGCATGTGAGCATTTAAAAGGAGTCGTGAGTCAGTCAGACAGCATGCTGGGGTGGAATTAAGTTGGTACTCCGATACTGCAGGAACACTGGAATCGTAACATTTCTTTTTATTTTAGTATCGACTTGGTACCGAAGTACCGGTACTTTTGACATCACTTGTACCATATAATGGTAGATATTTGTCAACTGGAGCTGCATGTACAGGTAAGGTAAAAAAATATATATTATAATTTACTATAATAATATATATATAATTTATGAAGTTGTATATAGGTAAAATTTGTATTTTATTATTAAATGTTGTCTCACTGATGCAGATCGTTGTTATTTTTGTTGGATAATCTCTGCTCTGATTTTCTAAATAAATTATGCAGTGTTTTAATAATTTAAAAAAAACAATGCTCCCTTAAATAGCTTGTGTATTTAGCTGCTTTTCGTTGATAACTATGAGCATAGCTATTTTTTTCAAAACCAAGCATAGCTCAAAGTTTTAGTTGATTGCAGTTTAGCAAGATACAATTTCAGAGTAGCTTCTCCAAAACCACTCTCTAACCTGGCTAGTTGGAAGCTGGTTGAACTGTAGCTGGGTGAAAGTATTGACAGAGAGAGAGGAAGCGGGCACAGAAGTATGGGGGATGGGAAGGAGAGACGTTCCTGTGTTTCTGGATAATATACAAATGCCAGAGTCATGTGATGGTGTCTGACACTGAATAGCCTGTTGTTGTTGATTCTCTCTCTTTCTTGCCTCTTGAATGATTTTATCATCACAAATGGTATCATCAGTACAACAGTTGGAGTGAAAAGTTGAGTTGAAAGGTTAACATGAATTTCTGAGCATTTTGTTCTGCTTTTTAATGGCTGATTGCGCTGGAGCTGACATGGACAAATGATCCGTCAACAAAATCTTGTCAACAAAATTACTGACAAAAATGTTAATTGACAAAGGGTTTTTCGATTTCGGTAACGATACTGAAGACAAGGCGAAAAAGACGGATCATGACGATAATCGAACGATTTTTATTAATTCGTACTGGGCCTGTTGCGATTATTAAATAACCGTCTGATCACGTTATTTGATCTGCGATTATTGTGCACTTCAATTTCCAATAACATTTTAATTCCCAAATAAGGGAATTTTAAGCAAATATACAGTATAAATGCCAACAACAGTGCGTTTGTGTGTCATTCAGTTGATCTCTGAGCGTCACTGAGCCGCACCGTAGACGTCAACCAAAGCAGCTCTTTAATACCTTATCTTTCATGTCATTCATACATTTTTAAGACTTAAAAAGAGTTTTTATACTCCTATTTTATTATTTAATTTCTATATTTGAAATAACTTAAGGTGTCAAGCACACATGGACCTTAAGCATTATGAAATTTATGTGACAATGAATCATGAAAGCCCTAAAACAGACAATTAATCGGCATAAATCACAATTATTTGCTTGACGATTAATCGTCAGCCAAATTCCATAATCGTGACAGCCCTAATACTTACTATTGATGAAAATATCATGGGAAAAAAATAGTTCTGATAAAAATTCCTATTTATGAGATGAATCAGCTGTATTAACAACATTTACGTAAAGTTACAACTTACATGTCCACATGTAAGTGAATATGAACTAAGTTGTGCGGTAGTCAGAATGCGTAACTTGCGTTGTGAATATGAGTTTCTTTAAAAACATGCTACACGTAACGCAATATAAAGCATGAAGTATTCACAAGTAACATCTAAAAATGATCTAATTCTTCAGTATATTTATTAAATACTATTATTTCAGGAGCTCAGTTTTTCAGGACTGTTTTCTCTTATTGTTTACACTGATAAATCTTAATTTTGTTTTTTACATTTTTAAATAATTAAATATTTGTACATTTTTAAAAGTTTTTTGAATACTGTACTTGGTTTAAGTTTGGTCTGTTTACAGTTTGATACATGTCTTTGTCATTTTTGCACATTTTCATGAACTAAAATGTTATTTTTGTCAACTAAAAGTAAATGCCATTTTATTCAGAGTAAAATTGACTAAATGTAATCAAAATGACAACTAAATATTGACAAAATTTAAAAGACATTTTAGTTAAAAGACGGTGAAAAAATTAACACTGTGATTCATGTTATCCCAGCAAAATTGTACTTATACAGGGTTTCCCAAAGGAGGGTTTGCAAACCCCTGGGGGTTTGTGAGGTAGCTCCAGGGGATTTGTGAGAGAGTGTAGTATGAAAATATTTTACGTTATTTACCGATTTTTAAAAACATTGACGGATAATTCCAAATGTTGTCCTTCATTTGACAAATAAAAATCCAAGAAAGAACACAACTTAAACTGAGTGCTTAAATATTTTTTCTTATAACCAACCTTGTTTCTATGGCTTTACATTCAAAAGTGCCATTTTTACCATCAATCAATTGCATGAGAGCACGTACTCTCCACACAAACATACGCAGTGCACGCAGAGAGAGAGAGAGTACACACTCTCATGCAATTGACGGTAAAAACAACGACACTTTTTAATACAAAAGTAAATGCGCTCTCCATACAAAGTTATGATGTTACGTAATTTCTTTCATTATCAGCAACACAGTCATGTTTTAAAAGTAACCTTCATTAACCTGACATTATTTGCCCTGTGTTTTTGTAAAGCAAATAGGCGATGGCTGTATGCCCTTGCTCTGTACTGCTTCTGCGCTGGTGGTTCTGTTCACAGCCGAACCGACCAGTTGACGGAGGCTTCTGCTGGGTCTTAAAGGTGTCATTTAGGTGGCCGCCTGCTATTTCTTTGCATGGCTGCCAAAACTTAAAAATAGGCTAAGCATGTATAATTTCCTAAAAATTTCCTAAAAAAATATAAACAGTGATACAGTGTTTCATTTCCTAAAAATATTTTATGAGGAGGGATATGACCCTCACCCGAGGTTATAATGGTTGCTACAGCCTTGTCTTTGTTATTTCAGTGAAAAGACATAATATTGGCTATATCACATCAAGATATCAAATATACATACACAAATGAAATAACACGTTTATAAAACAAATGAAAATGATTTCAGGAAAATGAAATAAAAATAGACCATTTGACAAGATTTTTTTTTTTTTTTTTTGGTACATTTTACTAGTGTATCTGTAGTGCAATCACTGATTGTGATAGAAATGCCAGTGGTGAATGAAATTAAATGTATATATATTTTAAGAAAAGTGCAACAGATGTAATAAAGATTCATTAAAATATAACAATAATAAGAAAAAACAAAGTGCAATGATGTCAAATTAATTATATTTCATTACTTAAAATATCAGGGGATACTCAATAAAATTATTTAGGTCAAAGGGCTTCAGCTAACAAAAACATTTGGGAACCAAAAATACATAATTAATACATACTTTTGATGAAAATATGAAGAGAAAAAAAATAAAACTGCAAGATATTAACAATGCACTTACAAAATGTTTTTTTTTTTTTTTTAAAGAAAAGAGCAGGTAAATCAAGAATATATTCACATAATCCAATCATTGTATGTTCAATCAAAAACATCCTACAGATGTGTTGCAAGTAATCTGCTATACAAACATAAACATAAAATTACAACGTACATATGTTCAAACAATGAAGCAAATACACAAGTGAACTTAATTTGAAGCAAATGAAAATGACATGACGAAATATTGACTTTTATTTTTAATTGTCACAATTATGAAAAAAAAACAAAAACTATAAAAATGAACACTGATCCATGTTATCCCAGCAAGATTTGATAATCTACCTCTTTGTACAAAGGAGTTAACATGGTCAATATCAAATTGTAAAATTCTTTCACATGCACTTAGTAACTTAGAAATAGTGGAAAATCTTATATTTCTTTTCCATTTTAAGTCATAACATTTCATAATTTTTTTTGACAAATTCAAAAATTGCATGTTTTATTTTCATGTTTACATGAATAATTACTATATTTACAATATGGTCTAAGACTTTTGGACCCCCACTGTTTTTCATCCCATAGAAGTAGTGTCTGATGCTCCCAAAGTCACACTCTTTAAGTTATCTCACCTCGATTGAGATGGGCTTGTTCAACATTTTTGCACTGTAAACCACTAAAAAAGCCACACCTTCAGCAGAGCAAACATGCAACGGAATGTGTGCCGGGCAGCAGGGAGACGATCCCCAGGTCATTCACAAAACAATGAACTGCTGACTTGAGCTTAACGTCGAGCCGCTGGAGGGGAGTGACTTTGATGAGTTCTGCAGCCCTCTCATTCCTGACCAGGGCCTCCCGTAACCCCCACCGCAACACGTCAGACTTAATTTTGTCCATATGACTAGACAGACCGGGGGGATGGGGGCTTCAACATGATCGCAGGATCTGGTGTGTCTCATCTATTTTTCAACAGATTTGAATGTCGCTCAACCAAAAAAATTTAGAAAGTCTAATGCCAAAGTTATCAATCCTTTTTATAAAGAATTGTAGGCCTATCTTTTGGTTTGCCTTCATCAAATTCCAAATAAAAAGACAAAATTTGCGAATGAGCTGGATTATCCTAAAAAAAATATTTTTTAATATAAACCATTTAGAAAAATATATAAATATATTTAGAAATTCTGATGCCATACTTGTCAATCAATAGTTATGATTAATCATATCTTTTGGTTTGCATTCATCAAGTAAAAAGGAGAGAAAATTATTAAATGAAATTCATTTGTGTCTCATATAAATCCAGCAAAAAAAGCTATATTGTGATTATATATTGTCACAATAATATAAAATTACACTGATATGTGGTCACTGGTGTGTATATCCTGACTATTTTACAACTGATTTAAATGTGACTCATCCATCAAAATTTTGTTATGAATAATCTTATTTTTCTGTTTGGGTTTATCAAGTTCCATTTAGATAAAAAAAATTATCAAATGAGATTCATTTGTGAAATGTTTAATTCACAGGGTTATTTTAAAATAGAAGTTACCATATGTTTATTAAAGTATTAATCATTTATTCATTGAATTTCCAGCAAAAAAAAAAAAAAAAAAATATATATATATATATATATATATATATATATAGTGATAATACTGTTATTAATATAAAATTAATATTACTGTGCTTTAAGATTTTGGTCACACTGCCTTGTCTGAGTTGCTTTAGTGTGCAGTAGCTGTTTGTTGATGTTGCGTCAGTTGCAGCTGGTAACCATTGCTTGTTGCTCCTGCTGTCATCTGCGGCTGGTTAATGCTGCAGTGCACCTGCATGCATTATTTCACTGCCTTTCTGAAATGTTATTTATTTTACATAACTATCTGTAAGGAGCCAGGAATTTGTTATGGATTATTGCAATATTAGAAATAGACCTTGAAACCTGCGTATACATTCTTTCAAGTGGGTACAGCTACTGTTTCTAATAATTGTAACGAATGGTTGCTGAGATGAGACAGGAGACGTAGGATCTATGTGCAGGCTTTAATAAAAATGATGAGTCAAACAACAAACGGGAACTGACAAAGAAGGAACTAAACTAGAGGGTATTTATAAATACATGGCCTAATGAGGGAATGGAAAACAGGTGAGAACAATGAGGAACAGATGGCAGTGTATGATGGGAAACGTAGTCTGGGGGAAACACTTCAAAAATAAGAGTCCTAGGAAACACGAGGGAGACAGACTGTGACATAACCCCTCCTTTAATGGGCGACTCCTTGCACCCCAAAGATGGCTGAGGAGGGCAGGAAGATGACCAGGGAGGAGACCCCAGGGTAAGGATTGGGTCCGGAGGTCTAGGGGGGGACCGGTTCAGGAGACATGGGGGGCGGCCACATGGCCGGGACTGGGTCAGGAGGCCTGGGGGGCGGCCACAGGGCCGGGACTGGGTCAGGAGGCCTGGGGGGCGGCCACAGGGCCGGGACTGGGTCAGGAGGCCTGGGGGGCGGCCACAGGGCCGGGACTGGGTCAGGAGGCCTGGGAGGCGGCCACAGGGCTGGGACTGGGTCAGGAGGCCTGGGAGGCGGCCACAGGGCTGGGACTGGGTCAGGCGGTGGAGCCACTGGAGGAGGGGTGGGCAGTGCCGCTGTAAGAGGAGTCACTGGGAGGGCAGCCGAAACCACTGGAGGAGTCTCTGGAGGAGCGGTGGAACCTTGGAAGATGCTGAGGGTGGAGCCGTAGAAGACTCTGAGGGCGGAGCCAGGAGAGACTCGACAAAGGCAGGCGGAGCCATGGAAGGCTCAAAGGGCGGAGCCATGGGAGGCTTGAGGGGTGGAGCCATGGGAGGTGGAGCCGTTGGAGACTCGAGGGGCGAAACCATGGAAGGCAGAGCCATGGGAGGCTCAACATGAGCTGGCAGAGACTGGGGGATGACCTCTGTGGTCGTGAGCACGGGCAGAGACTGGGGGATGACCTCCGTGGTCGTGAGCACGGGCAGAGACTGGGGAGAAGGTGTCCTTTTCCTTCTCCTCCTTTTCCGGACAGCTGGGAGCGTAGTTACGGGAGCGGGCGAGGCCACAGGCATTGGCTCTGGGACGGTTGAGGCTACAGGCATGGGTGCTGACTTGTTGGCCGTGGCAGGCGTGGGCGCTGGCTCGTTGGCCGTGGCAGGCGTGGGCGCTGGCTCGTTGGCCGTGGCAGGCTTGGAGCGAGGAGCCATGGAAGGTTTGGAGCAAGGAGCCGTGGATGCAGGTTTTGGCCCAGGGTTCCCGCCATAATCCACTGTGAAAGGGGAACCGTAAAGTTCCAGAGCCTTCTCAACATATTCACAGAGCGTCCAGTAAAGATCAGCTGGAGGCATCAGTTCCTTCAGTGCACTATTCAGACCGGTCCGAAAGAAAACCACCAGAGAGTGGTCTGGATAGCGCACTAAATTCTCTAGTTCTAAGAACTCACGGGCGTGATCCTCAACTGGATGGTCCCCTTGCTTGAGAAGCAGGATACGGACAGCCGCTAGATCCATGTTGGGTCAGTTCTTCTGTAATGAATGGTTGCTGAGATGAGACAGGAGACATAGGATCTATGTGCAGGCTTTAATAAAAAATTATGACCATCAAACAGGAACTCAAAACAACAACAAGAACCGACAAAGAAAGAACTAAACTAGAGGGTATTTATATGTACATGGCCTAATGAGGGAATTGAAAACAGGTAAGAAAATGATGAACAGATGGCAGTGATGAGGGCAGTGCATGATGGGAAACGTAGTCTGGGGGAAACACTTAAAAATAAGAGTCCTAGGAAACACGATGGAGACAGACTGTGACAATAATACACTAGCTTAGTGCACAGACCTTTTTATTTGTCAAACACACTTGACCAGAGATAGTAGAAAGCAAAGTAAATTCATAAAAAAATAAATAGTAAAGCTTACTAAACCTAAAAATGATAAATAAACAAATAAACATATTTTTTTTGTAAAATAAACAAAAATAAAGAAATATTCAATACTCCACATATATACAAGAAGAATATTACCCTATTCAATAGCTACACACTTATAACATATAAAAGGAATTTTAAGCATGCTATACAAGTTAAAGCAATAGTCCAGTGTGAAGGATCTCTTGCTCGGTTGGGAAGGAGGAAGCAGGGGCCAGGTGAACAGTCCACGTAATTCTTTATTAACAGCACTTTTCAGCATACACACGGTTTGCTTTTCAGCACAACATACACAGCTTCAAGCTCAGCTCTCTCTCTCTCCTCTGGCTGTCTGGACTGCCCTTATATCCCTCTCGAGCTCTCACTGCAACACAAAACAGCTGTTAGAGATAATTTCCCACAGATGTCAATCCTTACTGCTCTTCCTCTCCTGGCCTTGCTCTAAACAGACGTCGCTCGGCCACGCCCCCATCTCCACATCTAGTTTCAAAACAAGTAAAGCTCAATCGACAGCATTTGCGGCATAATGTTGATTACCATAAAAATTTATTTCTTCTTTCTTAAAAAAAAAGCACAAAAATCTGGGTTACAGTGAGGCACTTAAAATGGAATTGAATGGGGACAATCCATTAACATTAAAATACCAACTGTTTCAAAAGTTTAGCCACAAGATGTAAACAGTTTACGTGTTAACAACAGTTATGTGTGGGAAGATATATCCGAATGTTAAACTTTGTTGCCATGACAAAATAACTCTGCAAAAGATGTATTCCCAGTTATATAGTAGTCCGCCACAAAAGCAGCAATCAAAAATTTACAGCTCAAATAAAACACGAGTTTTAACAGAAGAATGAATGGAAATGCTTTAACAGAATTTATAAGCTTCACATTTCTGTCTTTAATTGGCCCCATTCTTTTCCAATGCAATTTATTGTAATTTCATTGTATTGATTTTTTATTTTTTTATTTTTTTATGAAAAGCAGTGAATATGATTAACAATATGCTACAAATGCTGTTGATTGAGCTTGACCTGGAATATTCCTTTAAGCTCTATTGACAGCATTTGAGGCATACTGTCGATTACCACAGAAATAATTCAGACTTTAGAATGTGTTATTTAAAAATAATATCTATAGTAATAAACATTATGAAAAACCATCCTTTTTATCCATTAAGGAACATCAGTAATTTCTTCGTTTTTCCATGAAAATGTGATTATATACTTTTTTTTTTCTCAAACAAAGAATTAACAAAAACCCTAACATTTGATGACTTGAAAGTCCTCTGGGTAAATGTGGAAGAATGCACAAATTTGGGGTTACCCTTAACAATAAATCTTTGCCAATGATTTTACAGTGCATGGACTTTAAAAATAAGATACACTTTGAGAAGTAATTGTCTTTTCTTTTTTTTTCTTTCTTCTGATTTATTTTGCATAGTGTTTTCGTGACATCAGGGCAACGGTATTTGGAGATACTATGAAAACAAAAACAAAAATATTTACAGTGTAACAACTTCTAACGTATACGTGTTAAGTGCGTTTTGAACTGCTGCTGTCTACATTGAAATTTCTATTCAAGATGACCATGAACTTGTGAGCAAATTATTCCTGTAGTCTCTCAGTGTAGTTTTGATTAGATGGCAGATTAAAACCATCAGCTTTTCTATTATTTACGGGGCCTCAAAACAGTACAGCAATTTCCAAGCAGTACTCCTAGTATGCTAAAACAGGGCCAAAAATAGGGGAAAACTTTCTAGAATTTTCCCAACCCTCTACTGAGCAAAACATATTCCCTTCAATCAGATCTGCCATCACTTTGCATCACCAGTGATTTCCCTCTGTATTTCCCTTCTTTATTTAGAAACCATAATGTGGCATAGAGGAGCAAAATGTTCCAATGATGGATCCGCTCCCTTTCTGCGGTTCCCTCTGTGATGGCTTCCACCACAAGAGACCAGGATGCATATACCAGGAGGCCACAGCTGGTGTTGGAAGGCCAAGATGCTGTAATGAGCCAAGTGCCATTGAAATCAGATGCTTTGTCTAATTAGACTGTAACCTTTAAGTTACTGTTGGACTCCCAAATGGAGGGCCGCTTTGTGAATATCGTTTAGCCTATGGAATGGCAGCATTCCTGCTTATTTGCAAGGGGATGATGCATCCGGAAGCTTAGGAAGATCCATCGATGTGGCCATTGACGTTTAGACTAGGAGGTCAGCATATTAGTTCACATGTGAATAGTAATTAGTGGTGTTTGTTAGGGAAAGTATCACTGTAGACCACTTTTTCAGCTGTCTTGGTTCCGGAAGTATTTTTCCAATTTATTTCTTCCATAGGGATTTCATAAAATTCTTCATAAAACCTAAGCCATTACTGTAACCAAATCAATCATCCGAGGTGCGTCATTGGAGTAGGTGGTCACTGCAGAGCTTGTTTGCTGTGGTTTTATTTGCCACGACTCTCTGATTTCTGTAACTTTCTCAACAGGATCATGAGTAGTGGAGTTCTTCACCCAAAATTCTGCTATCAGACACCATTTTTTTTAATTAAACTGAAATTACCCTGACTGATGGCATCAGCTGGAACATATACCACTGATTTACAACCTCAAAGCTTACGGCAGGTCTTATAATATATTGTTAAAAATTAATTAGTCTGTGGAGAAGATGAATGGGAACTGAGCAACTGTAACACTCTTTGGGATAGGGATTAATGCAGCGTTCATGTCCTCCTGAGCAGTTCTTGCTTATGAGGTCTGAAGTCCTAAATTCGATGTGATGTGCATTCAAGTGATTTGCACATCACATCGTGGAGTGCAGGGGGAGCCCCCCCCATGTTCACCTACAGTCACCAAAATTGGTACATATATAGTTCTCATCAAGCCGGACAACTTTTATAATTCTAGTTATTAGCTCTGTCCAGCAGGAAGTCGGCCATTTTGTATTATTTTAATATTGCAATCTCTTAACTTACTCCTCCTTGGGGATTCATGAGACTGTCACCACATTATGCCAAGACACTGAAGATGCTGTGAACAGATTTTTGATATATTGAATGGTTTTGCCATGGTGTGGCATTAAATGAATGGCAAAAAATGGGAAACAGGAAGTGTTCATATCTTCTGTGTGCAATGTGTGATTTAGATCAAACTTGAGATGTATTTTTAGTCTTCGGGGCTAATCACATGAATGTGACTATTTTGGGTCATGGTCATTGCGCCACCACCTGGCAGCAGGAAGTGTGGCTCTTACAACAAAAAAATAATTTCAGTGATGCATTGCGATTCTTTCTGAAATGATTCTGAATCGATTCTCAAAAGAATCAGAATAGTTTCTGAGTTCAGTTTAAACCGCTGCAGCGCATTGGTGTGCGCCAGAGACAGATATAGGGCGAATTCCAAATGGAAGTGAGCATCCCTAGGCCCTACTCCCTCCGAGCCCTTGAAGTGGGAGCTCTGGAGGGAACAGGGCACTCGTGTCTCATGTATGGCCATTTGGAACACCCTTGATGAAGGGAGTAATGAAAGACATACATCACTTCCACTTTATCTTTGCCTGAAACGTTACCATGACGATGCTGTTCTAACAATAGGAATCTCTTATTTATTGCTGTTAATTTGTTGTTGCAAATAAATATACTTTTTGTAATAGTTTTTTCTTCAAACATTGCCTTTTGTGTCTTATTTAAAATTGCTTACTGTTGCTGTTTTAATAATATTATTAAATAATAATAATAATAATAATAGTAATATATCTGTACATAAATTTATATAAAACACATGAATGAACATTTCCCGCTGAAAGTTATTTGGTGCACGAGAGGTATTAATAATAAATAAATAATAATAAACCACAGGGTTTAGACTAGCCTACAGGAAAAAATGGACCCTATTTTTAGAGTATCTCTCTGCTTATGGCTGTCTTCTATCTTATGTATGAGGACGAATGTAAACAGTGGAGGAGAAGTATCTTTTATAAAAGGGCTATAGTGCTTGCCCAAGCGTTTGAACATGTAATATGTTCTGATCATCAACCTTGCTTTAAAATATATCCCGAGGACACACCACCCAGGGTCACGTGATCATGAACTGTAAAATTACTTCCTCGAAGTGGCCATCGCATGTAACCTTCGCTAACGGCCTTGAGGAAGGGCCCTTTGTGGAGGGCTTGAGTTGCTCACTTTCGTTTGGAACACCCCTTCGTGTGGTATCCCCCTCCCGCAGTGCCCTTCAGGGGCGCAAAAATGCCGTTTGGAATTCGCCCATTGAAACAAAGACTTGCATTAAGCGCATTCACTAAAGTCAAGCGGACAAAAACGACTGTTTGCAGACTAGGTGTATTAAACACAGGACCATTCGTGCCCGAATGAATCTACGAACCAGAAATTCTTTCACAAACCCACGCATATAGCAATGGGAGAGTTTATTCGTGATAACATGCCAACAAACAACATGAAAGACGAGCTTGCCCCCATTATTGCACTGATTTGCTCAGAACGGGGAAAAAACAGCAAAAAAATTTAAATAGAAATAATAATGATGAAGCAGCGTTTTACGAAACGTGGGTGATGTCTTCATTTAATTCTTGTTTTTTCTTTTTCCCGATGCCTTTCTCTACTCTTGCGCTCAATCCATTTCATTGGCTTTTGCTTATTGCCGGTCACTCGCTTGTCAGGACAGTGCGCACACCTGATGATAAGGGTTTGAAATCCATCGTAGCATTTGCAACAGGGTCTTGCGATCTTCTACTCACAGAGCAAACAGGAACAGTCATACAGGTTGGCATATGAGATGCTTGATACATTTCTGAAGCAACAACTGCACTATTTAAACAGTTTCACTATCACCTGTTCTGGTGAGGAGAGGAGAGGAGAAGCTGACAGCTGCTCTCTCATAGAAGCAGATATGTCTCTCATCCTGGGCCAGCAACTTCCAGTTGAAAATTAAAATGAATAGGCATGGCATAGATTAATTTTAAATAATAATTAAATGCTATGTAATTAATAGGCCTAATGCTTTAAACAAAACAAAAATATTTTAATATAATCAGTTGAAGTATTTATAGTATTCAGTGTGTTTTGATAGAGAGCCGATATTTTTTTCGTGTGCTTCTAAGATATTTTTTTGTAAGGTTCTGAAGAAAGAAACTGAACAATTGTGATACTCCACTAAACTATAGAACGATTTATTTAGTCTTGTGAATATTCCATGTTTTGTTCACAGCTCATACTAAATGTAAAAAGCCAGTGACTCGTTCTGATTTTTGAAAACAGCTGTTAAATAAAAAGCTGAAAGGGAAAAAAATTTAGAGTAAAAAAGACATTTTGAAGAAACTGAAAAAGAAAAGAAATTGGAGGACAAGATGCATCGTGATTGTGAGGCCAGTGAAGATTCACACCTCTATTGCATTGTTTTCCGAAAGCCACCGGGTGGAAATGGACACATGGTGCTTGGGCCCTTCATCGCTGCTTGCATCTATATTTTATCTTTTCATTCACAGTGCAAAATATGCAAATAAACTAAACTGTAATGTCAAAATGCACTAGTAAAACTGAATTATTACCAATACCAATTAAATTCTGTTAATTCTGACATGCCCCAACTCGGAAATTCGTGGCTCAAAGTAAATCCAGAGTTTTCCAATGGTAAATTTGACTTTGTGTTGGCATTCATGTGCACTCGATTCTTAAATGTGATCATTCCGACACGACTTTGATGCACCAACAAACCCCCAATCCTATATCCAATTGAAAAACATGAAAATTAAATATGGCATCTGCCCTTACTAAGGTTTATTAAACTTCATTGTGTAACTCATTCCAGATTGTTTGAGCTACAAAAATGTATGGTGATTAGCAACTCTATCCCAAGACAAATCAGAACACCTTAACAACTGCATTGCAAATCTCTGGCAACCATCCACAACACCATAACATCATGGTTTGTAGAGCACCACTCACATTTAGTTTATAATCTACAAAAATGTAGTTATTAGTTTAATGCTGCACTTAAAAAGCAGCATCATTGGAGCGTACAGCCTTTTCGTGCTTTGGTGGAAAAAGAGCACATGCTTTGATTACAGTATTGATGATTCAGTATACTTTACGGTTGAATGGCCGTTGTTTATGAGATCATAGATGTGACGTCTCTAAGATTGGCTGTTTTGTCAGCCACAGATATCTGTGTCATGCTAGACATAGTTGAGAAATGCCTCTCGTCTTTTGAAAAGCAAAGAATATGTGGGAAAACAGCCCTACTGCAAGTGCCAAATGCGGACATTTATAGGTTGTTTATTCCACATTACATTAATGGCTTTCAGCATGAGCAGTATAATATTTTTGACCTGTCAATGGAAAACAATTGTACATCAAATCCTTTAGCCTACATATGGAAAAACAAAAACAAGCATGTGCTGAAATTGAAAATAGTTGTCCAGGGAGGACTTCTATAACAGCCCGGTAGATTTTCATACTAATTAGAGTATTGTATTGTAAATAAGAAAACTCTCTGGAATCAATCAAGAGTAGAGTATTCCAAATTAGTCTCTAGTAAGTTTCCATCTTGGTTTGGAAGCTGCCTTAAGTGGCCATACTGCATTTCGCACTCCACTTCAATTCAGACGCATCCAAATGTCTGAAACACAATCTGACGCAAATAAATTTTGCTTTCCGCAATGCACAAAAGTTCAGATGTTGGTGAACTCTCGCCTGGAGATTCATATGATAAGAAGATCAAATAAAAGATCAAAAAAGTTAGTAGATGGTCTATTTGAATTTTTTTTATATAATGTTATTTGTTATTTATATATTAAAATCAAAAGCCCTCGAGATTGACATTATCCACTTCTGTGTTGCTGTGTACAAAGTAATTTTGCTTGCTCGAAGCCTAATGTGACTGCGGTTTTAAGGGCCGTTCATACAGTAGGCATTTTAGCATCCATCTTTTTATTGTTTTCCTACGTAAACATGCACTAGACTTTGACCGTTGTGTCACGTCTGTTTTCCCAGTGTGTTGCGCAGTAGTGCCACATTTTATTAAGATGCCGTGTGAAGTCAAAATAATAACTTTATTTTTATAGCACCTTTTAGCAATTTGTGCTTCACAAATCATCAAATCAAAAAACACTCAGTAAAACAAAAAATCATAAAGAAGTAAAAGCAAGTCTATACAAATGAGTTTTTGACCGAGACTTAAAAACAGACACAGATTCAGTAGATCTTATATCCCAGGGTAGGCTGTTCCATAATCATGGGGCCTTCACTACGAATACTCACCTTTAGTTTTTACCTTTAGTTTTGCATCTGGATCTTGGACAGCAGTTCAGTACAAGAAGATCTAAGAGATCTAACAGTTTCGTAAGGTCTTAAAAGTTCTGCTAAATAATCTGGTGCCAAACTGTGTAGTGCTTTATATGTAATTAATCAAATCTTAAATTCAATCCTAAAATGTTTTGGTAGCCAATGGAAGTAAGCTAAAACTGGAGTAATATGATTAAAAGACCTTGTTCATGTCAAAAGTCTAGCTGTAGAACCACCTGATTAAGTTCTGACTCAGTCTGACTTTTTTTTAAAACAATGACCGATTATAACTATACCTCTGTTTTATCAGTATTTAACTAAAGAAAATTACATGCCATCCAATTTTTTATATCTGCTATACAAGCTTGAAGAACACTTAAGTAATTCAGAGCATTGGGATTCAACAACAAATACAACTGTAGGTCATCTGCATAGCAATGATAGCAATAGATATTTTCAAATCACAGAACCAAGTGGTAACATATATAGTGAAAACAATATTGGCCCTAACAGGTGTTGGGCCTCATGTATTCAGATCAAAGGCAGGCCTAACACAGTCGTAAAAACATAACTCAAGCCCACACATTCCATGTCGTAAATTTTACTGATAAAAATCGTGCCAAAATCAAACAAAGGGAGTCCAAAACAGACTACAAATCCATGAAGCCTTGCTCACTAAAGGATCGAACTCTCAACTCCTATTGGATGAGGCACACAACAGAACGTCCCTCAAACATGACATCATCAGGAGTTGAAATACCTCTGAAATGCTTCCAGAATTTACTTCCAGTGACTTGTTCACCGAATATAGAAGTAGCTCTTTGCTGCTCTCAAGTGCAACCTCGTGGCACAAGGAAGTAACGTCCGACTTGAAACTGTAGCCATACAATCTCCATCTCACTGGACGAGTTGAGATTACTCTGTGTTCAACCGAACACTCTAACGGATCCGAAGGAGACCGCCGAGCAATTCGCATCTTCATCCGTTTGCCTTCAGAAGTGAAGAGATTAAAGATTTCTCTTCCATCTTCAATCAAGTCGACATTTCTGAGTTCTCCGCCAGCCTGCCGAGAATCAACAGCCGTATCGCCAGCCGACAATCAACAGCCGTACCGCCCACTGACAGAGCGAGGAAACGGCCTCCCGTCATCACCCGAGCCTCAAGGAACCGGGTCAGAGTTAAAGGACGGAGGAAAACACATTCTACCTGTGTCCTCATGCTATTCAAGTAAGAGGTTTACGTCTGGGCAGAGATAGAATATTATAGTGTGTTATTCTTGTGTTTCAAGGTTTTTGCTTGTACAGTTTACGGATCGCCATGTCCGCTCATTATTAATACTCAGGGTATTAATTATCACGATTTTGTTTTGCTGTATTGTGGTCCAACCAAATTGGATTGTTGTGCAATTTCGCCATCGCGGGTGAGACCGCAACTGAGCTCATCCATTAAAGAGTCAAATAACGCGGGACTGTTTACGAGCCGTCCACCGCGTCTCTGAGCGATGAACTAAACAGCTGCTTTCTCTCCCATGATCGCAAAATCAGCTTTAGGGCTGTCACTTCTCTCTCTCTCTCGTACTAATTACACACACACACATACACACACACGCAGGCACGCGACCCCTCACAAACATTCTGGCACACATTTTAGCTCGTAGATAGCTTAAATGCTAAAGCCCAGCTTTGTCCCTAAGCTATCGTACAAGCGGATATACGCGGTAACTGGTAGACGCCATCTCCGCCCCCATTCGCGGTCATATTCCCTGGCCGGAAGTCTCGTGTGACATACTCTCCACGAGAGTCACGTCCGCTATTTTGTGTGCGTCCCTCCTTACACACACACTGTCACACACACACTGTCACACACACACACCCTATGTGTTATAGAATTATTTTTATTTCCATATCTAATCATATCACTGTTTAGTTTGTAGTTGTAAGTCGGAAGTTTATTGACTGCATTGTATTAATTATTAATTGATATTACTGCATAAATAAACTTTGTTTATATTACAAAGAGAAGTGTTTTGGTTTGTTTTGCATACACCTGTGTCATGCTGACGGGATGTCAGTGCTCGGATTCAAACCTTCATTCATTGTTTTTTCCCAAAAATCGATATTCTTCGGATGTCGATTTTCCTAAGAAAACAATCTAATATTGAGACTGTTTTACTATTTGGTTATTAGTCCCTGATTCCAGGGTGGTGCCCCATCAATGTTAATCCTTATTAATATTCTGTTGATTTTTGATAATTGATAATTATCTTTGATGATTGAATTTGAATGATCAATAAGCTAGTGTTAATTTTAATTAATGTTTCATCGATGTTAACAATTAAAGATTATCTTTGATAATTGTTGATTTAAAGGATTTTAAAAAGCTAACATTGATGCTCATCAATGTTTTATTGATTTTAATAATTAATAATTATCTTTGATAATTATTAATTATTGCTAATAACCAAACTTGCTCCTAAACGTAGCACACTACATTTACTGGAGCCCCATATGAGGTTTTAATGAGTTAGATTAAATTGATTAATTTAAATATTAATTAATAACTACAGAAATAATTATTAATTATTTCTGATAGTAACACTGATCTAAACAACCAGTAAAGCCCTACATAGGGATACTTGCGGAACACCACTATTTATTGTTGAAGAGGAGGACATCTCATCTCCAACAGACATTGCAAAAGAATTTCAACCTTTAAAAAATTGACTTCAGACATATGCATTGTGCTCTGTTTGTTTTGCTCTTTTGTTTTGTAACGTAAGAACGTGTTGTGTCTGAACTGCCGCTTAAGGCCAACGTATACTTCGGTTTTGTGCATGCTAGTACATCTCTCGCACAGTACACGTGACACAAATTTCATCATCATATCAGAAAGTAGTCGTGTATGCATGCGAGAGTATACTTTGAAAGGCTTGAGCACTTGACTGTGCGTGAGATGGATCGACATGTGGAAAAATCTAGTATACCCTAATCTTTAGAAGGCAGCTGCCTATGTAGGCAAGAGAGGTTTTGGAACAGAGTTACAGATACATACAAGACAAATACAATTTAGACAAATACATGAATGATTAGCTGTTACACGTGACCATAAAAATAAAACTTAATTGCAATTACATTCAATATACAAAAAAAAAAATTCAGTTTTCTGATTGGACATATTCCAGTAGCAGTCACAAACAACAAATCACGTAACCTCGCCCAATAAACTTTAGAAACAGGATGTTACTGTGTCCACTGGGAGTAGGTGTGGATGAGCAGGGATCACAGGGTGCCCCTCCCTTCCTCTGTCTGGCATGGCACTGGAGGTCATGGCTGGACACAGCTGGGGTTTAGCAGGGTTCACAGATGAAGGCGAGACTCACCGTGGCCAATTTCACACCCAGCAGACAGATGCACCACTGAACTGCACGACAGGTGGTGGATACTAATTGGCAGTGTGTATACTGTTACAGATGGGTAAAATTCTGTTGCAGAGTTGTCAGCGTGAAAAAGAGAGAGGGGAGGGTTTGTCACCCCAGTTTTAAAAGTGTGAGTTTGTTTTGGTATGACGTATTCTGTTTTAAGTGTTGGTGCAATGACCAAAAATCTTATATAGAGGTAACAGTATAGGTCACAATATAGTTATTTTTGCTTGAAATTCAACAAAAAATGGTTTATAAAAGCTATAAGTCATAAAAGCCTGTATCCATCCATCCATCCATCCATCCATCCATGTATAATCAATAAGGTGTGGTACTAGGGTATTGACGTCTTTAAGAGAGCTTCTGATTAAATGATTGTGTGCTCTTCATACGGATGAGTCATACTGTTGCGCAGGGCCTGTTGTAGAGGTCTGCACGGGCTTTAACAGGAAACCCGACCCAAGAACGTGTGGTCTGACCCTACCCGGCCCGAACAATACCGTTAGATTATAAGCCCGAACCCGAAATCACTCACTATCTTTATAATTTCTTCTCCTAGAAAGTACTGTTGCAATAGGCTATTTTTTATGTAAGCATATAGGCAACATTGAACATGAAACCATAAACATACAGTTTTAACAAGGCATGGGAGCCCCTCAGTACACTAGAGCAGAAGGAAAAAAAAGCATTGGCTTACCGTTTATTTGCTGAAATTTTGCTTGGTGCAGAACAATCTGGAATAATATGAAAAAATGCAACAGTCCCCTCTATGCAGCCTGAACTTGTTCAGAACGTTGAATCTTTGTGACACCTGCGCTAAAAGCAATCTAGACACAGCACAAAGAATGAAACAGAGCGCAGGTGTCTCGACAAGCGTTTTTGACAATTTGAAGTTATGTTTAACTTGACACGGTGTTTAAAAACTGGTCCTATGCGAGTCACTGAAGAAACAGCGAGACGCGGTGCAACAGTCAAAGACATTCGTCCAGCATGTGTTTACATAGAAAATCAAGGGGAAAACAGAACAGATGCATACAAATACACGTTCGGTGTGAACGGCCCCTAACTCTTCTGTTTGCGCGTGTCTGTGAGTGAGAGCATGTACATGAAACAAGTTCGGAAGGCCTGTTTAATTTTTAATTAATTACAAACCCGAACCCGAAGTCCTACTTGAAAACTGACCTAGCCTGTTGTGCTCTTCCTATCATTTGCAGGCACTTCAGTTGTGTTAAGAGACTGCTGTCGGCCTCGCTGTCTCTGTGACGTTAGAAGAATATGCTGATAAAGGCCACAGAATGTCAGAGGATGAGAAAACACATGTTATGTTTGTCGCCTATGCTGCTGATGCTTTTAATGTGTTATACCGTATTTTCCGGAAAATAAGTCGTACTTTTTTCATCATCTGAAAGGCCCTGTGACTTATAGTCCCTAACTGACTTTTTAATCGCAGGCAACATTATAAATTATAATACAGAGGCCTATATTAAAATATGATTTTTTTTCCAGGTATTTCCCATTGGGTACATCTTGTGAATGAAGGAAAATCAATGGCAAATGAAATGGATAAAATTATGCATAAGTGTTCTTTTATGCCGTTTTGAAATATAATAATAATAATGGTAAGACAGGAAAAAATCCCCCTTTCATCTTGCTCTCCCCATTTATAATAACATTAATACCTCATTTATTTTATCAAGTTTATATGATGCTGTATAAATGTAGCAGATTCTCTCTTAAATTAACTGATACTTACAATGGAAACTTTCATTCCTTTACTTGGATTTTAGGGGAAATTTTTTTTAAGTAATACCGTGAATGCAATACCATGAATTATAAATGTCAACGGTTTGATAACCATCTCTTTTTAAAACCGTGGTATACCGTGAAACCGTGGCACCGTTACATCCCTAGTGTGCACACGCGCGAGTGAGTGAGCGAGAGGCCGAGAGAGAGGGAGGGAGCTGGGCTGCTGCTCCGATTTTGATCAGCTCCGATCCCGATCACACTTTTTTCAACAAAGTTTACAAATTGGGTGACCATCAACATTGATGATGCCTTGTGGGTCTTTTAAATAACCATAATATTCCCACACAGCGAACTTCAGCCACTTGGCATAGGGAAATAAAGGTTCAGGCTTTGACATTTCAGTGTGCTGCACTCTGTCTGCTGTGCAGTTCGCTCGTGTGGCTTTTAAAATGAAGTGACCGTTCAGTGTAACAGGAGACGTATTTCACAATTTTGAGATTCATTTGATCAAGTTTATACGATGTTGTGTAAATGTAGCCGATTCTCTCTTAAATGAACTGATATTTACAATGGAAACTTTCATTCTTTTACTAAGATTTTTTTTTTTTTTGTTCTAAAATCCAAGTAATACCATGAATGCAATACCGTGAATTACAAGTGTCAGCGGTTTTATAACTGTCTCTTTTTAAAACCGTGGTATACCGTGAAACCGTGACACCATTACATCCCTACCCTGACCAACAGTCATCCATGCGATTATCCAAACAGCCAATCGTGTGGCAGCAGTGCAATGCATAAAATCATGCAGATACGGGTCAGGAGCTTCGGTTAATGTTCACATCAACCACCAGAATGGGGAAAAAATTTGATCTCAGTGATTTGAACCGTGGCATAATTGTTAGTGCCAGATGGGCTGGTTTGAGTATTTCTGTAACTGCTGATCTCCTGGGATTTTCACGCACAACAGTCTCTAGAATTTACTCAGAATGGTGCCAAAAACAAACAAAAAAAACATCCATTGAGCGGCTGTTCTGTGGATGGAAATGCCATGTTGATGAGAGAGGACAACAGTGAATGGCCAGACTGGTTCGAACTGACAAAGTCTGCTGTAACTCAGATAACTGATTTGTACAATTGTGGTGAGAAGCATAGCCTGTTTTGGTGGCACAAGGGGGACCTACACAATATTAGGCAGGTGGTTTTAATGTTGTGGCTGATCGGTGTATGTGTTTTTTTTTTCTCTCTCAACAATGTGGTTTTGATCCTGAGCTACTTATAGTCAGGTGCAACTTTATTTCCGGAAAATACGATACTGATGTCTTATGACCTGATTCTCATCAGGGATGTTTTTTCTTTTTTTTCAGCCGTATGTAAAGCGTCAGTCAGAAATGTGTGGGATGGACATGAATGACGTATTCATTTGCAGCAAAGCAGAAATTTGGTACTTTAAAATGGAAGTCGAAAGCTTTTTTTTAATTATTATTATTCTTTCAGGGGTAACAGGGTGAATCCTGGGAGTGAAACCTGTCAAGAACTTATCCGGGTAAAATTTCACCCCGAAATCAAGACAAAGAACTGTTAAATGTCATTGTAACATTGAAAAATGTATTTAGCAAAAATAAATAAAATCTCATTCTCATTACTGTAAGATAGTAAAAGATGATATAAATATTAGAGATTGACTGATAATTGGATTTTCCAATATTTTTTCCAATATTCAAGCATTTTTCTTTAATCAGATATCGTTTTTTGTAATATCGGATCCGCCGATAACTGCCGCCATCTAATGGGAGTATCTGAAATTGCACGCAAGATGGCAACTGCAGCAGTGCGTGCGAGAGGAAACAATGCTGGGGGTTGTCCAGGTAAAGTAACTTATTTTGCATTATATTGCTTGAATTAATACATTTTATTAAACGTAACAGCCATTCATGCTCTAGTGGGATGTATTACATAAATGCTTGACGTGTAGTTTAAGCAGTAAGAAACGGAGACAAACTCGCGTAAAGACCAATCCTGAAAGACATAACATTACTTCACATTAATCAACTCGAAAAGCCTTGGATGAGTACATGTTGGAAATATGACGGTTTAATCTAATTCTCTGTTGGCTGTGTTTCGAGTTGCTGTTCAGGTAGATGCTCATGTTCCAATGGAATGACTGGCCGTATGCCAGAATGGCCACCGTATACCAGCACAGTTTTTAACAGGATCCAACTAAATTATATTAACACTTGCTATTAAACTTTATTTCTCTATGAATCATCATTTATTACAGCTCTGTGTAAATTATTTTTTTCCGCAACACCTTTCGAGTAAACGTTTACGGCATATACGAACGCAAAAACATTTTCGATAAAGAATGGGAGGTAGTTTATGTGCGCTTCATAGAAAATATATTGATAACGTTTATAACTTTCATGTAAAACATTAACACGCATTATTTCATCAGCCCGTAGGCTACATTGCTAAACAGATTATTCGTCAAAACATAAAATATGTTTAAATGAATGTTCATGAACTACTAATCTGTTAAGAATTCTTAAAGTTTGTTAGTGACTAATGAAAGTATAAAGTATTATCAATATATTTTCATAAAGGTAATCAGTCACGAGTCACGACTGGTGGTGTTGGTTAACTGAAAAAAAATTTACTTGAAAAATGTTTATAAAAGAAGGTGTCTAATGTCCTTTGTCAGGTGTGTCTTATCTCTGTCAAGTATTTCTTTTGTTTCTGAATTCTGAAGTAATTCTTAATGCCTTAAACACGCATCTGTGTTTCATGTGAGCATCTCAGGAGCATGCAAGTGCTCGCGAGTCCAGCAGGATTCCTGATATTTGCAGGAGAGCGCAGAGCGGGAGCACGTGCTACTCAATCTATTTGAGTCCCTGAAAAAAACATCTCCACAGAAGGGGACAACTCTCAAACAAATCAAGAAAATGAAGAGGAACTTTTTATTAAAACAGGTGCGACATCTGTGGCGTGGGTTCACAAAAGCCAACACAGAGCAGAAAAATGTAATCTGCAAACTGTGTGGCACAACGATAATCGCTCGTAATACAGGCAGTTTGTTTTACCTCATCAAAATGAAGCATACAAAAGAATATTATATTAAGCCAAAAGATGCGCTCTACATTAATTCGATTTTAATTAAATTTTTTATATTTTACAGTTTATATTTATTTAATATTTATTTTCCGAGAGAAGTGTTAACATAATTGTAACAATAATGAGAAAAGTTAATAATAATAATAATAATAATGGTCAACCGAAATGTGGCATAATGTGAAATTTAACATTATAATAAGAGTTTATTTATTTATTTGTTTATTTTACTTTGTCTGTTGTCAAGTTCCAAATAAAGAGACAATTATATAAGAGGAAGTATTTGGAAGTATTTAATTCACTGACTTTACTATTTAAAAATAGGCATTGCAATATTTTTATTTAATATTTTCACTAATTTATATTGATTTTTCTGCAAAAATGTACAATATCGTGATAAATATCGTTATTGTAATATAAAATCACTCATATCATGATATAAGATTTTGGTCATATCGACCACCCCTACGAGCACTCTAAAACAGAAGTGTTAACGTAGAGCCCCGTACATGTAGCCCATAATACATTTTTTAAAAAGTCATGTTATAATTTTTCTGAGGCCCACCAGTTTGAAAACCGCTGATCTAGAGACCGACGAAACATTATTAATAATACTGATGCTTTTCAGGATGGACTCTGTAATCGCAGCAATGTATTTATTGTTTTTCACTTTGCTGGGAATGTATACTTATTCCATTCTTCCCTGAGAATGTATACTATTTACCTTTAGCCTATTAAAAATCACCTTAACCTTTAAACTGTAGGCCTAGTTTAAAATATAAGATTACATTCATGCAATGACTCCCTTGTCGTTTATTTATATTCTCCATTTGAAATCAGACGTTGTCCATTTATTTTGCCTATTGTTATTGTTGTTGTTGTGATTATTATATAAAAACATGGTATGTGATTATTATTGTAATGTAACATTTTAGCAAATTTTTTTATCTGTTGAATATTTTCTCTGTAAAAATAAAGATGAAAAAAATGTAATTAATATAAAAATTGGTTCTGCATATCGGTTATCAGATATGTAAACGTACAAATTATTGTTATCGTATTGGTTTAAAAAAATCAATATCAGTCGATCTCTAATAAATATGTATTATTTAAACTGTAAGATATTTATACACTATTGTACTTCTTGTACTGCCTTTGAATTTAAATTAATAATAAAAAAAACATCCTGTCCAGACACAATGATTTATTTATTTATTTATTTGTATTTATTTTTATAAAATTATAATCAACATAATTTAAAGGCAGTACATGAATTATTACGGTAGTGTATAAATATCTTTTTTTTTGCTAAATATTTATGCAATTTATTCAAAATATATATGTTTTTTTTGGTAAAAATTAAAGCATATTAATAGTATATAAATATTAAAATTCAACATTAAATAATAAAAAGAAATACTACTATAGTGTATAAATATCTTACATTTTAAATAATATATAATTATTTCATTTTTAATGATCTTACAGTAATAACAATGAGATTTTTTTTTTTAATGCAGAATATAACTAAATGGCCCTGAAAATAGGCTTAATTATTTTATGCAAAATATAATATCTTATCATTTCTGATTTTGGGAGGAAATATGACTGACATTTCTTGACTTACAATTCACCCAATAATTCATGAGAATGCATGGACATTTAAATTAGCTTTACGTGAGCTTTTTTTTTTTTAGATTTGTCAAACTTGTTGTTAGGGCTGTCACGATTATGAAATTTGGCTGATGATTAATTGTCAAACAAATAATTTTGAGGTCTGTTTGAGGGCTATAACGATTAATGTCTCTTTTAGGGCTTTCATGATTAATTGTCATATAAATGTCATTTCTTAAGGTGCATGTGTGCTTCATACATTCATTTTTACATATTTAACTTAAAATATATAAATCAAATAATAAAATAGGGATATATGATTTCCTTATAAAATACATAAAATAAATATAATTCCAGAATTTTTTTTTTTCCCTTTTTCACCCAATTTGGAATGCCCAATTCCCAGTGTGCTTTTAAGTCCACGTGGTTGCATAGTGATTTGCCTCAGTCTGGGTGGCAGGGGACGAATCCCAGCTGTTTATCTTTGTTCATTTATAGTTTGGCGCGAGCCTCTGCTGATGGTGCATGCATCAAAGCGCTTGAGAAGCACACGCTCTTCCAGACAGCAACTGTTCTGGTTGACGTCTGCGGTCTGGCTCAGTGATACTCGGAGTTCAACTGAATGACACACAATCCGTTCATGGAATTTATATATTAGCTTAAAATTCCCTTATTTTGGCATTAAATTGGAATTGGAATTTGAAGTGCACAATAATCGCAGTTATCTCAAATAACTGCAGTTAGAGGAAATAACCGCGATCAGACAATTATTTAATAATCGCGGAAGGCCTACCTGTTGTCATTTATAAGCATTCACAAAGTAATATTAGTTTGTGCCGCTTTTATTTTCAGTAAGTCACAGTTAAGCGGACACTCAACACTTCATCACATGATACAATTAGATCGACAAACTACTGTTTCGGATCAGCTTTACATTATTAAAATCCTGCTGCTCATGGGTCAGATTGACACATCTGGACAGACATCCACCCTTGATGAGAATGTATCATATACATCAGAGATTTTGTCTCCTAGGTTTTGCATTTGTCATGATCAGCATAAGTAATCGCAATGATGTCTTAATTAAGAGGTGAAGAAAAAAAAAAGTAGGATTTTAGACACTGTTCTATGACCAATTTATGCCCTCGTTTTATTCATATATTGGTGACCATATTGGAAATATCAAGGCTTAGCCTATATTTTCTAGTTCAAGCTGTTTATAATGTTTTGGTGTCTGATTTATTTTAACCGGCTAAGTTTAAACTCTTGTTTTAGTGCAGCGGTTGATTGACAGTTGAGTCGGCAGAGCTTTGCGGCTGCTCAAAAGCATTCGAACAGTTGAGTGTTTATGTGACGAGCCAAATGTGGTCACATGCGCTTTCGACCACTCTGGTCGATGTGATGTCGAATGTTGTTGAAATAGACAAATCTCAAAACATTTGGACCCCATTTACACCTGTCTTTAGCGTCGCCCAAAATACATCTTAATACCAGGTGTGAACAGGGCCAAAGAGAGTTTATTTTGTGTGTTAAAGTGAGAATATGTGTATGGTGGATTACTGTCTCTTCTGGCGGGCGTCACACCTCAGCCTTTTACACATACTGTATACACATAGTTGTATCCTATATACTGTACACTCAGTTCATTCATTATTCATTCGTCACACCTCAGCATTTTACACATACTGTATACACGTAGTTGTATCCTATATACTGTACACTCAGTTCATTCATGTATTCATTCGTCACACATCAGCATTTTACACATACTGTATACACGAAGTTGTTTTCTATACACTGTACACTCAGTTCATTCATGTATTCATTCATTCATTCATATGTTTGTTCATTTGGATGTAAATTCATTTATGCATTTAGTCATGCATTAATTTGTTGGTCAAGTCATTGTTATTTGCATAGTGCTTTTCACAATACACATCATTTCAAAGAAGCTTTACAGATAATTCATGCATTCATTCATGCTTGTATTAATGTGTTCATTAATTAATTAACTTATGCGTTTATTTAATGCATTGCTCATTCACACACACGTAAAAAAAAATGAACTCAATTAATCAAGTCCCAGTACTGTAATATGGAATATTCCAACCATCAGAGCAACTCAAGCTTGAAGTACCACCTATTTTCAGCAGGGGGCAGTAAGCAAAACTCCAGCTGTATTCCAAATGCAGGGATCTCGAGACGTTTTTTCCCAAGTTTAACTTGACACAGCAACCTAATACCTGTTTATGACATGACACAACCAAAGTCAGACTTTCCAAAAGCGTCCGCCTGACACAAGTGTACATTGACGAGTCTTTAGAAAAGCACTTATAATAAAGCTATCTCGGACAGATTGATGAATTTAATTGCAAAATGGATTGTTGTGAACTGCAGGACAATGGTAGGCTTATAATATGGAAATAAACAATATGTTGCCTTCTAAAGCCACCTTTTGTATTGTCTTATCAATGCTTTACTCGTCTGCCACAATCATGTAATGCATTATACTGTATATATAGGGAGCATCTTTTAACGCGTCAGAATTCACTAACCAGGGAACACATGCAGTCTTTCTCTTGTGTATTCTGTGTGCTTACCAGAATCTGCCCTTTGTTTTTTAAACTGATCATAGTGGAAAATCTGCAGAATGGATTTAAATGGATAATTCACCCCAAAATCAAAGTTTTGTCAGGTCATATGGGCTACTTTTATGGTGCGCTTGTTTTTTTGACGTTCCAGATTTTTTATGTTAGTCAACATTTCATTTCATTAGAAAAGAGAGGCTTAGATATGGGATGTCCTTGCAGTCGACAGACCTCGTGACAATAGTCATTGTAACCAACAGGTCTTTTTCTCAGTTGGAAGCCAGACTAAGGAGACTTCAAGCTAGTCTTTCTTGCATATTAATCTCGGACGTGTCAGAGCTGGCTGCATGTCTGCAGGATTCTTACTGTTGAGTCCAAAACCTACATAATTATCAGCAGCAGAACCAGCTTTGAATATATTTCAAGCTTGTTTTAATATTAATAAGAGTGAGGATCATTATATGTTCATTATATTGCAACTTTTTATATAGGGCTGGGCCATTTTGCTAAACAAATTAAATCTAGATATTCAATATACCTGTATATCTTGCCTGTAACTAGTAATAGATGGCTGGGACGATTGTCCTTTTAACAGAAGAGTTAACTTTTCCTTGTGTCAGTTCCAAAATCTACCAATAGAATTGTCAATGGATAGTCAACACTTTTTGTTTACAAGTTTTTTTCTTTCAAATGTTATGCAAATTTGTGTATTGCATAAAATAAGTGTTTGTTCCACTTTAGAAATTTTGTTTACATCTGATTAACTGTTGTTAAATTGTATTAAGTTTAAAGGCATTTATATAGGCCATCCTGCTCTCTAGATATTGGTATCGGCATCAGCCATTGAAAAACCAATATCGGTCGACCACTACCTGTAAGATTTGCTATTTGGTACAAAATGTTTTAAAATGGTAAAATTTCTCATCAGTTTTATCAGAGGAACCATTTTAATATTTAATCATTTTTAAAAAATAGCCATTGTTGGGATTCTTAATGTTTAATGCAAGAAGTAAAATACAAGAAAAATCCTAGTTTAAAAAAATCTAAATATGTAACTATTTTTCTTTAAATAAACACAAGTAAGAATGAATTATAATCATATTTTATTTCTGTAGTGTGGCGGGATGAGCAAGAGACAGACACAGTGGGTGTGGTGTCAGGCCTCGGAGAGGCGTTTATTTTAAATAATAAATGACATTAAATGTCCAATAACCAGGGAATAAAGTGTCTATGGGGAAAAGTGTCTTAATAAATTCTAATTCTAAATTTTAATTCTAATCACACATAGCACAGATGCAGTAATGACTTCACACTTGTTAATATTCACTCAACCAAAACACTTCTCTGAGACTCTCACTGAACTGCTGCTATTCTTAAAGAGACAGTACCATTTTAGCATTAGTTCTGCATATCAGTGTAAATACTTGTAAATAGTACAAATTATGTATGTTAACAAAAAACATGTAACGATATATATACAGTACTGTACAAAAGTTTTAGGTACTTGGGAAAAATGTTGCATAGTGAGGATGTCTTCAAAAATAATGCCATAAATAGTTTTCATTTATCAATTAACATTATACAAAGTCCAGTAAACATAAAAAAGCTAAATCAATATTCGGTGTGACCACCTTTGCCTTCAAAACAGCACCAATTCTCCTAGGTACACCTGGATACAGTTTTTCTTGGTTGTTGGCAGATAGGATGTTCCAAGCTTCTTGGAGAATTTGCCACAGTTCTTCTATCTATTTCGGCTGTCTTAATTGCTTCTGTCTCTTCTTGTAATCCCAGACTGACTCAATATTCAATGGGGGGCTCTGTGGGGACCATGCCATCAGTTGCAGGGCTCCTTGTTATTCTGTTCTATTCTATTTGCAAAAAAAATTTTTTGGAGTCTAAAATGTATATTTCCTATTGACACACTAAAGCTGAAAATATAAATAGCCGTCTTAAGACAAATGTTTTTGTGAAGCATCTTATGTGCTATACAGACATATACAGACTTTTGCACAGTACTGTATATGCAAAATAATATATGGAATTTCAAGACATCATATTTATCAGTGGAATATATGGAATTTGTACTTTTCTAAAGAGCTCAAATGTGACCAAAATTATGTAAAACTAATGATAAAATATATATATTTTTTAACATTTATATTTTTGTAATGTACCAAGTTAGAAGGTCCCATGTATAATTAACAGCTTTAGCAGAGAGAGAATATCTTTTAAATGTAATCATAATGAATATGATAACTGAATTATAACCAAATTATTTGTAATCAATTCAAGGGCTTGTGAATTGGAATTGATTGAATCATGAGATCGTGATGTATTACGGTATATTGAATAGTGACAATTGTATCACGACACATGTTGTATTGTGAGGTGGCTGGTGATACCAAGCCCTAATATAGCAGCAATGAACAGCAAGATGTACCTACATAACCTAGTAAACCATTTTGAAGCACGTAAAATATAATGCAGGGACTTTCTTGAACATTAGGGGATGATGCAAACAAATAATTTAATTGGTTGAATCACTGCATTATTGAACCTGTTCACTGAACAGTTCGAAAGCATGTTTACTATTGAGGTTTAATCAGAGATGCTATTTAAATAAATCTGCTTTACCACTTTCATATTCTTGTTCTTTAGAAAACTTAATGACTACATAAAAAAATGCAGTAAAATAATTGCAAAATGTTGCTTAATTTTATATTGTCAACAAATGATATAAAATCTACAGTAACTATCAAATTTTTTAAGCCGCAGGTCCATTTAAGGAAGAATGTCATAGCATTTTTGCACTTACATCGGAAAACAAGCTGAGATAACAATTAAATACAATGGCATTAGGTTTTTTTAAAGCTTATTTATATTATTATTGGTTTAAATGAAGACTATAGGACTTTATAACATCGCTGCAGACAATTACGCAAGCATATTGGATGGATGTAAGATTTACTTACTTATCTGTGCGTTAGTAATATTAACGGAACCAGCATCAGGCAATACTTTTGCACAAGTGTGTCTTAGCTCATTATTCGGAATTGCCTTTTCCACAACATTGAAACCCACTTTGTGAGAGCAGTGATCTGGAATCAACCTCATCAGCCAGATCCTGCATTGAGCTAATAAACTCTCACTTCTCACGCCTGCAAATAACTGTAGCAATACTAACTCCAAACATGTATGCCCCCAAACTGAAAGAATCTGCTTTGAATCTCAAATAGACCTGTAAGCTGCCAATGGGTCTTTAAAACTGAGAAAATTTCCAGCCGATAAATAGTTCAATATAAAAACAGACATACAGTAAATGATGCTGATATGATATGATATAAATAAAGACAGGTTGATTGGCTTAACTTATAGGCCAGTTGGCTGGGTAAGACTAAAGAATTAGTTCAGCGTTTCAATTCCTGCTTTAGCTCAAATTCTGCACTATACGTTACTCACAGAGCACCTCATTGTACAGCAGGAAGTAATGTTGGTGAGCAGCACTTAAGGTTGTGAAGGTCATATTCCATATGATGAGTGCGGTCTCGCGTTCAGTGGGAAATGGAGCTAGGTCACATGGATCAGAAATCCGGAAGAGGAAACCAGTGAGAATCGCTCAGCCGTAAAGGATGTCAGAAGTATTTTTGCACTTCTCGTCTACCTTTGGACCGTCAACCTTCTTGGTTCTGGTTGCAGGTTAGATCACTTATTCTGGCTTTCTTTGACTGCTCGAGCAAACACACTGGCATTCATTAATGCCTGTGGAAGACAAGCCACTCAGAACTGGCCAAGGACACAAAACACCCTCTTGGTGTCAGGACTTCATCATATGCCCATTTCTGAGTTGGGCTTGTGGGATACGGAGAAAATACTGTCAGTGTCAATTTTAGCTGTCTGAGAATTATTGTATGTGAGATAAGCTTGACTCAATGAAGTGCTGCCAAAGGTGTTATTTTACCCCTGCTGCTCTTCACAGACGTAAACTAACAGATGTATGTTTCAGGCTGATAGCCAGACAACTAGGGCATGACCACTTATTTATACACTCAGGAGGATTAAATTGACAATGATTCTACCCTTGTTTTTGTGGTTAGGATAGCTTAAAACATTAAAGGAATATTTTGGGTTCCGTACAAGTTAAGCTCAATTGACAGCATTTGTTGCATAATGTTGATTACCACAAAAATTAACTTCGACTCATCGCTCCTTTTTTTTAAAAAAGCAAATATTTGGATTACAGTGAGGCACTTACAATGAAAGTGAATGGGACCAATCTGTAAACATTAAAATACTCACTGTTTCACAATTATAGCCACAAGACATAAACAATTTGCATGTTAACATAATTTTTGTATGATAAAATCAGTTAATAACCTTTTCTGTGTAAATGTATATCCAGTTTTGCAACATCGTTGCCATGATAACATAACGTGGTAAACCATAAATCCCTAAAACAACTGTAAAAACAATACACAAGTTTTAACAGAAGAATTAATGTAAGTGCTTATAATAAATTATTAGCTTCACATTTCTGCCTTTAAAGCCTCCAAAAATTGGCCCTATTCACTTCTATTGTGAGTGCCTCACTGTAACCTCGATTCTTGCTTCTTTTTTAAGGAGGGGTGAGTTAAAATTATTTTTTGCGTTAATCAACATTATGCCACAAGTGCTATCGATTGAGCTTAACCTGTAATAAGCAATTTACTTGCATTCAGTCAGCTGATAGGCATGATGACTTGTTCATGACCACAAAAGGTATTTCAGATAATTCAAATCTTAAAGACATTTTAAGAGTTTGTTTGTGCAAAATTTAATTTAACAAACTTAATGTTGATATTTTATTTAGCTGTAAAGACTTTGCTAAGCCATCAGCACTTCTCTGGTGTTTCGAGTGCCACCCTCATGAGCAGTAATCCAGCTCACCGACTGTGCCCGGCACTAGAATAGAGGCCCATTGAGACAGAAATGCAAATGGGTGTATGGGTGGTGTATGCCACAACTGAGGCTTAGTTCTCCATCTTCTCTGAAAGTGGCCCCTGTGTTTGTTTCCCACCCACATGCACAGTTGGATTACTTTAGACTGTAAGCCTTGAACATCAAGGAAACCAAATCAATGTAGAGGAGAGTGAGGCTGTTATTGCAAACCAGTTATTTTGCGTTAATTCAACGACAGTGCCCATCCTCTTTTTCAGCCATGTTGGTTCCAGAATTTTTTTTTTCCATAGGAATTTCATAAAATCCTCCATAAAGAGATCTAAGCCATGAACGAAATCAACCAGCTTTGACTTTAATTTGAAGCAAAAAAAGGACAATGTTACAAGACAATCCCAAAAATATAAAACTATTCCTTTGAAGTTGTTGATTCTAAGTAGTGAAACAAATTAAATTAGTTGTATTGCAAAAATATTAACATATATACAAATATAAAAGTATTAAAAGAGTGTAGCCACTGGGTTGCATCATTTAATATGCGTCATGGGAGTTGGCAGTCGGTGCGGAACTCTTTTGCTGTGGTTTGTTTTCCGCGATTCTCTGGTGAAACTTTTCTCTTCAGGATTATGGGTTTGAGTAATTCTTCACCACATATTCTGCTATTAAACAAAATTTTAATCATTGGAGCTCATGGTGAGTCTGTCTTTAATGGTTTATAAATTATCGTTAAAAATCTATTCCCCTATGGAGAAGGCTCTAATGTGTTTGATTGGTCAAGTAATAAAGAATGATGGAGAATTCCGGTTCCTCATACAGTTGAAGTCAGAAGTTTACATACACTTAAACCACTCCACAGATTTCATATTAGCAAACTATAGTTTTGGCAATCGTTTAGGACATCTACTTTGTGCATGACACGTCATTTTTCCAACAATTGATTAGACAGATTGTTTCACTTTTAATTGGCTATATCACGATTCCAGTGGGTCAGAAGTTTACATACACTAAGTTAACTGTGCCTTTAAGCTGCTTGGAAAATGATGTCAAGCGTTTAGGCAATTAGCTTCTGTCAATTGGAGTCAATTGAAGGTGTACCTGTGGATGTATTTTAAGGCCTACCTTCAAACTCTGTGCCTTTTTGCTTGACATAAAATGAACATCAAAGGAAATCATCTAAGACCTCAGAAAAAAATTTTTTGGACCTTCACAAGTCTGGTTCCATATCTGTCACTCATTCGACATTGTGTTGATGTAGTGACACTAGGGGTCACTCTTGGGAGCCCGAGACACCTCTGGTCTTTGATAAAAGGCCAATGAAAATTGGCCAGTGGTATTTGCATGCCACTCCCCCGGACATACGGGTATAAAAGGAGCTGGTATGCAACCACTCATTCAGATTTTCTCTTCGGAGCCGAACGGTCACGCTCACTGAGCTGAATTCCTACGACTGTTCATTCACCTCTGCTGGATCTGACGGCGCATTTCAGTGGCTTCTCCCCCCTCTGCACTGGTACAATGCAGAGAATGCCCCTGGGCGCTTCAGCAGAAATAAGAGTATATTTCTTTAAAAGAGCGGCACACACGGAACGTCTTTTTAAAGACGCATCTTTTTTAAAGATGCCTTTCCGGTTGTGTGTTATTCCTGGTTGCGCTCGTTATCTCTCGCCTTCTGACGGTCACGATCACTGTCTTTCGTGTCTGGGCACTGGGTTCTCATTGCGAGGACATGTCCATGGCAATGATGCGGTCGCGGCTCGCCTTCATAAGAAAGTAAGCCACCCCAGAGGCTCCCCGCCTCAGTCCCTTTACCCATGGGTATTAGGCCAGCGCGGCTAGCACTGGGGGCGATTTGGGGACCCCAATGGGACCGCCTCCGCCGGGTATTCCCCCGCGGACCTCCCATTCCCCAGCACGTTAGACTGCCTCGATTGGCTTCCGGATGAGGCCACCGGTTCGTCTCACGGTGAGTTCGACCTCTTATTCGGAGTCCGCGAAAGTGATGAGCTTTCGAGCGCAGCATCGGATAGCGGGCTTGTCCAGTCGGACACAGAAGCCTCAGCTGGGCTCCTCCCTTCGGGGATGATTGCCCACTCACAGGCTGACGCTGAGATGACGACATGCTTGCCCGGGCAGCCGCGAGCATCGGCTAGAGTGGAACCCTCCGCTCTTCCCTGAACCCTCACAGCTCGATGATTGGTTCCTGGGCTCGCGGCGCCGCTCAAAGCCACGCCCCGCCCCCGTTCCTTTCTTCCCGGAAGTGCATGAGAAGCTGACAAGGTCGTGGGAGGCACTTTTTACTGCCTGGTCCAGATCTTTTCAGTTTCCCCGCCCTCACTACCCTCGATGATGGTGCGGCGAAGGGCTATTAGGCAATCCCCCGGTGGATAAAGGCCCGCACCTATGCCCGCAGAGCGCCGCCACCTGGCGCAGGTGCCCAAAGCCCCCATCCAAGGCCTGTAGGTTTACGTCATCTCTGACGGCCAAGGCCTACGGTGCCGCTGGACAAGCCGCCTCCGCCCTGCACGCCATGGCTCTCCTGCAAGTCCGCCAAGGCGCTAAAGGAACTGCACGAAGGTAGTTCCGCCCCGGGATTGATGCAGGAACTGCGCTCGGCGACCGACCTCGCTCTCTGAGCAACGGAGGTCATGGTGCGGTCTCTCGGGTGGACGATGTCCACATTAGTGGTCCAGGAGCGCCACCTTTGGCTCAACCTGGTCGAGATGGGTGAGGCCGACAGGACACGATTCCTTGCTGCCCCCATCTCCCAGGCTGGCCTATTCGGCGACACCATCAGGGACTTTGCCCAGCAGTTCTCGACGGTGGAGCAGTAGACGGAGTCTATCCAGCATATCCTGCCCCGGCGCGACTCAAGATCCCGCACCCCGTCTACTCGTCGCCAAGGGCATCACCCTGCGTTGACTGCACTGGCTCTGCTGCAGCCCGCCCCTTCGGCCCGTCCCCGGCGTGGAGCCCACCGAAGGAAGCAGACGCCACCCGTCTCGCGGCCGCCCAGAACCCGTGAAAGGCTTCAAAGTGCCCTTGAGACGGGCGACCCAGGGACGACGAAACCTGCTGTTCTGGAGCTGGTAAGCAGACCTCCCCATCTTTTTGTTACCTTTGCATTTAATTGCGCTGCATGCCCAAGTGGCTGCAGTACTCAAGAGTTCAGGAAGAGCGGTTTCCTTGTTCCCTGAGTCACGTATCCGGTGTGAACGGCCGTCATCATGACCACCGTCCACCACGGCCACGACATAGTGTGGCACCTCGAGCTCCTCCCCGCCGTGAGACCCCACCTGCTGGTACGTCCGACGGCGTTGTCCATTTGGTCCCCCTTGCACGGAACTTAGATGCTTGGCTTGTGCTTTCCAATCCGTCGCGATGGCTGGTCCGGACCGTCCGACTCGGCTACGCGATTCAGTTCGCCAGGCATCTGCCCAGGTTCAGCAGTGTCCACTTCACCTTGGTGAAGGACGAAAACACTGCTACCTTGCACGGAGATCGCTACCCTCCTACGGAAGGGCGCGATGGAACCTGTCCCTCCGGCCGAGATGAAGAAGGGGTTTTAAAGCCCCTACTTCATCGTACCGAAATAAGGCGGTGGGTTGCGGAAAATCTTGGACCTGCGAGTACTGAACCGGGCTTTACACAGACTCCCGTTCAAGATGCGGACGCAAAAACGCATTCTGGCGAGCGTCCGGCATCAAGATTGGTTCGCGGCGGTAGACCTGAAGGATGCGTACTTCCACATCTCGATTCTTCCTCGACACAGACCCTTCCTGCGGTTTGCATTTGAGGGTCAGGCATATCAGTACAAGGTCCTCCCTTTCGGCCTGTCCTTGTCTCCTCGCATCTTCACGAAGGTCACAGAGGCAGCCCTTGCCCCGCTAAGGGAGGTGGGCATTCGCATTCTCAACTATCTCGACGACTGGCTAATCCTAGCTCACTCTCGAGACATGTTGTGCGCACACAGGGATTTGGTGCTCTCACACCTCAGCCGACTAGGGCTACGGGTCAACTGGGAAAAGTGCAAGCTCCTCCCAGTTCAGAGCATCTCTTTTCTCGGTTTGGAGTTGGACTCAGTCTCTTTGACAGCGCGCCTCACGAACGAGCGCACCCAGTTGGTGTTGGTCTGTTTGAAGGCGTTCAAACAGAAAACAGCGGTTCCACTGAAACTTTTTCAGAGGCTCCTGGGGCATATGGCATCCTCAGCGACCCCGCTCGGGTTGATGCATATGAGACCGCTTCAGCACTTGCTTCAGACTTGAGTTCAGAGATGGGCATGGCACTGCGGGACACATCGCGTGGTCATCATGCCGGTCTGTCACCGTCTTTTCAACCCTTGGACCAACCTCTCGTTTCTATGGGCAGGTGTTCCCCTAGAACTGGTCTCCAGGTGCGTCGTGGTCACGACGGACGCCTCCAAAACGGGCTGGGGCGCTGTTTGCAATGGGCACACAGCCGCCGGCTTGTGGACGGGCCCGCGACTGCATTGGCACATAAACTTCCTTGAGTTGTTGGCAATTCTGCTCGCCCTGCGGAGGTTTCGGCCATTGATCCAGGGCAAGCACGTGTTTGTTCAGACAGACAACACGGCAACGGTAGCATATGTCAACCGCCATGGCGGTCTGCGCTCTCGTTCTATGTCACAACTCGCCCGCCGTCTCCTCCTCTGGAGTCAGCAGCACCTCAAGTCGCTGCAAGCCACTCACATCCCGGGCAACCTCAACACTACAGCGGACGTGCTGTCATGACAGGTTACCCTCAGGGGAGAGTGGAGACTCCACCCTCAGGTGGTCCAGCTGATTTGGAGTCGATTTGGACAGGCACAGGTGCACCTGTTCGCCTCCCAAGAATCCTCCCCACTGCCCGCTCTGGTACGCCCTAACCGAGGCCCCCCTCGGCATAAACGCACTGGCATACAGCTGGCCCCCTGGCATGCGCAAAAATATGCATTTCCCCCAGTGAGCCTACTTGCACAGACCCTGTGCAAGGTCAGGGAGGACAAGGAGCAGGTCATCCTGGTAGCACCCTACTGGCCCAGACGTGGTTCTCGGACCTCACGCTCCTCGTGATAGCCCCCCCCCCCCCGGCGAATGTCTGGCCCATGGACGGGACGCGGAAGACCTAAGCAGTGGTACACATGATCACTCAGGCTAGGGCCCCCTCTACGAAGTGCCTGTATGCCTTTAAGTGGCGTCTGTTCACTAAATGGTGTTCTTCCCGATGGGAAGACCCCCAGAGATGCGCAGTCGGATCAGTGCTTTCCTTCCTGCAGGAGAGGTTGGAAGGGAGGTTGTCCCCTTCCACCTTGAAGGTGTACGTTGCCGCCATAGCAACACACCACGACACAGTTGACGGTAAGTCCTTAGGGAAGTACGACCTGATCATCGGGTTCCTAGGAGGTGCCTGGAGGCTGAATCCCCCCAGACCGTGCCTTGTTCCCTCATCGGACCTCTCTGTAGTTCTTCAGGGTCTACAGAGAGCCCCCTTTGAGCCTTTGCAGTCAGCCGAGCTTAAGACACTCTCCTTGAAGACTGCCCTCCTGACTGCGCTCACTTCCATCAAGAGGGTTGGAGACCTGCAAGCGTTCTCTGTCAGCAAAACGTGCCTGGAGTTCGGTCCAGGCAACTCTCACGTGATCCTGAGACCCTGACCGGGCTATGTGCCCAAGGTTCCCACGACCCCTTTTAGGGACCAGGTGGTGAACCTGCAAGTGCTGCCCCAGGAGGAGGCAGACCCAGCCCTGTCGTTGCTTTGTCCGGTGCGCGCTTTACGCATCTATTTGGATCGCACACAGAGCTTTAGGATCTCTGAGCAGCTCTTTGTCTGCTCTGGTGCACAGCGGAAAGGAAGCGCTGTCTCCAAGCAGAGGATCACCCGCTGGCTCATTGATGCCATAACTATGGCATATCACGCCCAGGACATGCTGCCCCCCGTAGGGCTACCAAACCATTCTACCAGAGGTGTAGCGGCCAACTGGGCCCTGGCCAGGGGTGCCTCTCCAACAGAAATTTGCAGAGCAGCAGGCTGGGCAACACCCAACACCTTTGCAAGGTTCTACAACCTCCGGGTGGAACCGGTTTCGTCCCAGGTAGTGGCACGCAATACAAGCGGATAAGCCCGGGATAGCCGGCCGGGTGTATTGCTTGCACATAGCGCCTTCCACCTCCTTTTGAGCTGAAGACGTGCTCCATTAATTCCCAGTAGTGTTCACAAACTTTGTTCCCTGGTTGACTTCCTCCGAGCCCTGTGGCAGTCGAGTTTTCAGAGAGACTCGCTGCCGGCCCAGTACATGTACTAACTAAAAGTCCTGTTCTGAGGTATGTGCTCCGCATGTGGCGGTTCCCTGTAAGGCTAACCCCATGTGATATATATATCTTCCGCTAGTTCATTTCCCTGTTGGCAAACTGCGTCTTCCTTGGGCAGAGCCCCTCTGCCCCAGTCTCCATGTTTGTAGTAACTCCTCCCCTGTTGGGTAGGATCTACCTTGAAGACTCTCCACATGGTTGGAAAGACCATATGACGTATTTTTCCACTTAAATATCCCCTCTTCTTTGGGCGAGGTGTGGTCTCCGCGGTGTCTTCCCTTTGGGAGGGACACCCCCCGTCTAGACCTGCCGTTCATCCTTGTGAGCAATTTCCAAATGCCTGAAGGTACCACATTCATCTGTACAAACAATAGTACGCAAGTATAAACACCATGGGACCATGCAGCTATCATACAGCTCAGGAAGAAGATGCATTCTGTCTCCTAGAGATGAACGTAGTTTGGTGTGAAAAGTGCAAATGAATCCCAGAACAACAGCAAAGGACCTTGTGAAGATGCTGGAGGATACAGGTAGACAAGTGTCTATATCCACAGTAAAATGAGTCCTATAGCGACATAACCTGAAAGGCTGCTCAGCAAGGAAGAAGCCACTGCTCCAAAACCGCCATAAAAAAAGCCAGACTACAGTTTGCAAGTGCACATGGGAACAAAGATCTTACTTTTTGGAGAAATATCCTCTGGTCTGATGAAACAAAAATTGAACTGTTCGGCCATAATGACCATCGTTGTGTTTGGAGGAAAAGGTGAGGCTTGCAAGCCAAAGAACACCATCCCAACTGTGAAGCATGGGGGTGGCAGCATCATGTTGTGGAGGTGCTTTGCTGCAGGAGGGACTGGTGCACTTCACAAAATATATGGCATCATGAGGAAGGAAAATTATGTGATATATTGAAGCAACATCTCAAGACATCAGCCAGGAAGTTAAAGCTCAGTCACAAATGGGTCTTCCAAATGAACAGTGACCCCAAGCATACCTCCAAAGTTTTGGCAAAATGGCTTAAGGACAACAAAGTCAAGGTATAGGAGTGGCTATCACAAAGCCCTGACCTCAATCTGAAAGAAACTTTGTGGCCAGAACTGAAAAAACGTGTGTGATCAAGGAGGCCTACAAACTTGACTGTTATACCAGTTCTGTCTGAAGGGCAAAATACCAGCAACTTGTTGTTAGAAGCTTGTGGAAGGTTAAACAATTTATAGGCAATGCTACCAAATACTAACAAAGTGTATGTAAACTTCTGACCCACTGAGAATGTGATGAAAGAAATAAAAGCTGAAATAAATCATTCTCTCTTCTATTATTCTGACATTTCACATTCTTAAAATAAAGTAGTGATCCTAACTGACCTAAGACAGGGAATGTTTTCTATGATTAAATGTCAGGAATTGTGAAAAACGTCATGGTTACTGGTGTAACCTCCGTTCCCTGATGGAGGGAACGAGACGTTGGTGTCGATGTAGTGACACTAGGGGTCACTCTTGGGAGCCCGAGACACCTCTGGTCTTTGATAAAAGGCCAATGAAAATTGGCGAGTGGTATTTGCATGCCACTCCCCCGAACATACGGGTATAAAAGGAGCTGGTATGCAACCACTCATTCAGGTTTTACGCTGAGGAGCCGATATAAGGTCCGGCCATTTCAGCGGGTAGTTCAGCGTTGTGGCAGGAGGGACCAACGTCTCGTTCCCTCCATCAGGGAACGGAGGTTACACCAGTAACCATGACGTTCCCTATCTGTCACTCACTCGACGTTGGTGTCGATGTAGTGACACTAGGGGTCCCTATACAAAACGCCACAAGGCTGAACTGTGTTACGTGAACTGGCGGTGTGTGGTGGGCAGACTTGCTGTGTGCCTCATAGCCAGCACACCAGGTCGACACGTAACCTCCCCCAACACAGTTATGAGTGTCGAACGGCCCTTTTTGGGGACAAGTCGACTACCCAGAGATAGAGACAGGCTTAACCCAGTCATGGCCTCTTTCCCCTTCTCTTTTTCCACTCCCTAAAAAGAAGGGGGATTATCCGACTGGGCCGCCAGGTCTAGTCGGGGGGTGTCCCTCCCAAGGGGAGGACACCGCGGAGACCACACCTCGCCCCAAGAGAGGGGGGATATTTAAGTGGAAGAATACATCACATGGTCTTTCCATCCATGTGGAGAGCCTTCAAGGTAGATCCTACCCAATGGGGGAGGAGTTACTACAACATGGAGACTGAGGGGCTCTGCCCAAGGAAGACGCAGTTTGCCAGTAGGGAAACGAACTAGCGGAAGATATAGATCGCATGGGGTTAGCCTTACAGGGAACCGCCACATGCGGAGCACCTACCCCAGAACCGGGCTCTTAGTTAGCGCGTGTACTGGGCCAGCAGCGAGTCTCTCCGAAAACTCGACTGCCACAGGGCTCGGAGGAAGTCAACCAGGGAACAACCTTTGTGAACACTACTGGGAATTAACTGCGCACGTCTTCAGCTCAAAGGAGGTGGAAGGCGCTATGTGCAAGCGATACACCCAGCCGGCTATCCCGGGCTTATCCGCTTGTGTTGCGTGCCACTACCTGGGACGAAACCGGTTCCACCCGGAGGTTGTAGAACCTTGCAAAGGTGTTGGGTGTTGCCCAGCCCGCTGCTCTGCAATGTCTGTTAGAGAGGCACCTCTGGCCAGGGCCCAAGAAGCCGCTACACCACGAGTAGAATGGGCTCGTAGCCCTACCGGGGGCGGCATGTTTTGGGCGAGACATGCCATAGTTATGGCGTCAATGAGCCAGTGGGCGATCCTCTGCTTGGAGACAGCGCTTCCTTTCCGCTGTGCACCGAAGCAGACAAAGAGCTGCTCAGAGAGTCTAAAGCTCTGCGTGCGATCCAAATAGATGCGCAAAGCGCGCACCGGACACAGCAACGCCAGGGCTGGGTCTGCCTCCTCCTGTGGCAGCGCTTGCAGGTTCACCACCTGGTCTCTAAAAGGAGTGGTGGGAACCTTGGGCACATAGCCCGGTCGGGGGTCTCAGGATCACATGAGAATAGCCCGGACCGAACTCCAGGCACGTTTCGCTGACAGAGAACGCTTGCAGGTCACCTACCCTCTTGATGGAAGTGAGCGCAGTCAGGAGGGCAGTCTTCAAGGAGAGTGCCTTAAGCCCGGCTGACTGCAAACTCAAAGGGGTCTCTCTGTAGACCCTGAAAAACTACAGAGATCCGATGAGGGAACAAGGCGTGGCCTGGAGGGATTCAGCCTCCTGGCGCCTCTTAGGAACCTGATGATCAGATTATGCTTCCCTAAGGACTCACCGTCGACTGCGTCATGGTGTGCTGCTATGGCAGCAATGTACACCTTCAAGGTGGAAGGGGACAGCCTCCCTTCCAACCTCTCTTGCAGGAAGGAAAGCACTGATCTGACTGCGCACCTCTGGGGGTCTTCCTGATGGGAAGAACACCACTTAGCGAACAGACACCACTTAAAGGCATACAGGCGCCTCGTAGAGGGAGCCCTAGCCTGAGTGAATGTGTCTACCACCGCAGGTGGAAGACAGCTTAGGTCTTCCGCGTCCCGTCCAGGGGCCAGACATGGAGATTCCAGAGGTCTGGGCGCGGGTGCCGGATGGTGCCCCTTCCCTGAGAAAGAAGGGCCTTTCTCAGGGGAATTTGCCCGGGGGAGCTGTCACGAGGAGCGTGAGGTCCGAGCACCACGTCTGGGCGGGCCAGTAGGGTGCTTACCAGGACGACCTTCTCCTCGTCCTCCCTGACCTTGCACAGGGTCTGTGCGAGCAGGCTCACTGGGGGAAAACGCATATTTGCGAATGCCAGGGGACCAGCTGTGTGCCAGCGCGTCTATGCCGAGGAAGGCCTCGGTGAGGTTTGCGTACCAGAGCGGGCAGTGGGAGGATTCTTGGGAGGCGAACAGGTGCACCTGTGCCTGACTGAATCGACTCCAAATCAGCTGGACCACCTGAAGGTGGAGTCTCCACTCTCCCCTGCGGGGAACCTGCCGTGACAGCGCGTCCGCTGTAACGTTGAGGTTGCCCGGGATATGAGTGGCTCGCAGCGACTTGAGGTGCTGCTGACTCCGGAGGAGGAGACGGCGGGCGAGTTGTGACATACAGCGGGAGCGCAGACCGCCTTGGCGGTTGACATATGCTACCGCTGCCGTGCTGTCTGTCCGAACTAGCACGTGCTTGCCCTGGATCAACGGCCGGAACCTCCGCAGGGCGAGCAGAATTGCCAGTAACTCGAGGCAGTTGATGTGCCAACGCAGCCGCGGACCCGTCCAGAGGCCGGTGGCTGCGTGCCCGTTGCAAACAGCGCCCCAGCCCGTCTTGGAGGCGTCTGTCGTGACCACGATGCGCCTGGAGACCAGTTCTAGAGGAACACCTGCTCGTAGAAACGAGAGGTCGGTCCAAGGGCTGAAAAGACGGTGACAGACCGGTGTAATGGCCACGCGGTGTGTCCCGTGGCGCCATGTCCGTCTCGGGACTCGAGTCTGGAGCCAGTGCTGAAGCGGCCTCATATGCATCAACCCGAGCGGGGTGGCCACCGCCGAGGACGCCATATGCCCCAGGAGCCTCTGAAAATGTTTCAGTGGAACCGCTGTTTTCTGTTTGAACGCCTTCAAACAGGCCAGCACCGACTGGGCGCGCCCGTTCATAAGGTGCGCCGTCAAGGAGACTGAGTCCAACTCCAAACCGAGAAAAGAGATGCTCTGAACCGGGAGGAGCTTGCTCTTTTCCCAGCTGACCCGAAGCCCTAGTCGGCTGAGGTGTGAGAGCACCAGGTCCCTGTGTGCGCATAACCCGTCTCGAGAGTGAGCTAGGATTAGCCAGTCGTCGAGATAGTTGAGAATGCGAATGCCCACCTCCCTTAACGGGGCAAGGGCAGCCTCTGCGATCTTCGTAAAGACGCGAGGAGACAGGGACAGGCCGAAAGGGAGGACTTGTACTGATACGCCTGACCCTCAAACGCAAACCGCAGGAAGGGTCTGTGTCGAGGAAGGATGGAGACGTGAAAGTACGCATCCTTCGGGTCTACCGCCGCGAACCAATCTTGATGCCGGACGCTCGCTAGAATGCGTCTTTGCGTCAGCATCTTGAACGGGAGTCTGTGTAAGGCCCGGTTCAGTACTCGCAGGTCCAAGATTGGCCGCAACCCACCGCCTTTTTTCGGTACAATGAAGTAGGGGCTGTAAAACCCCCTCTTCATCTCGGCTGGAGGGACAGGTTCTATCGCGTCCTTCCGTAGGAGGGTAGCGATCTCCGCGCAAGGTAGCAGCGTTTCCATCTTTCACCAAGGTGAAGTGGACACCGCTGGACCTGGGCGGATGCCCAGCGAAGTGAATCGTGCAGCCGAGTCGGACGGTCCGGACCAGCCCTCGCGACGGACTGGAAAGCGCAAGCCATGCACCCGAGTTCCGCGCAAGGGGGACCAAAGGGACAACGTCATCGGATGTACCGGCGGGTGGGGTCTCGCGGCGGGGCGGAGCCTGAGGTGCCACACCCCATCGTGGCCGTGCTGAGTCAGAGGACATCGAAGCACTTACCTGGCTCCTTGTGACCACCCCCGGAACAGCCTGGGACGGGGGAGGAAGAGGCCTGTCCTCATGACCCGTGGAGACTGTCACATCGGGGGCAGATTTGTGCCACAGCTGGGCGCTCAGGGCGGGAGACCGCCGCTGGAGCGCCAACCTGCCAAATGGAGTGGTGGACGGTGGTCGTGATGCCAGCCGTACACACCGAATATGTGACCCAGGGAACAAGGAAACCACTCTTGCGGAGCTCTTGAGTACTGCAGCCACTTGGGCATGCAGCGCAATTAAATGCAAAAGGTAACAAAACGAAGATCTGCTTACCAGCTCCAGAGCAGCGGGTTTCGTTGTCCCTGGGTCGCCCGTCTCAGGGGCGCTTCGAAGACCTCCGTGGGTTCTTCGGTGCCGGCTGTGAGACGGGTGGCGTCGGCTTCCTGCGGTGGGCTCCACGCCGGGGCCGGGCCGGAGGGGCGGGCTGCGGCGGAGCCGGTGCAGTCACCGCAGGGGGACGCCCTCGGCGATGAGTAGATGGGGGGATCTTGAGCCACGCCGGGGCAGGACAAGCCGGCTAGCACCCATCTACTGCTCTACCATCGAGAACTGCTGGGCAAAGTCCTCGACAGTGTCGCCGAATAGGCCCGCCTGGAAAATGGGGGCAGCAAGGGATCGTGTCCTGTTGGCCTCACCCATCTTGACCAGGTTGAGCCAAAGGTGGCGCTCCTGGACCACTAGTGTGGCCATCGTCCGCCCGGGAGACCGTGCCGTGACCTCCGTCGCTCGGAGAGCGAGGTCGGTCGTCGAGCGCAGTTCCTGCATCAATCCCGGGGCGGAACTACCCTCGTGCAGTTCCTTTAGCGCCTTGGCAGACTTGCAGGAGAGCCATGGCGTGCAGGGCGGAGGCGGCTTGTCCAGCAGCGCCGTAGGCTTCGACCGTCAGAGACGACGTAAACCTACAGGCCTTGGACGGGGCTTTGGGCACCCACGCCAGGTGGCGGCGCTCTGCGGGCATAGGTGCACCGCAAGCGCCTTTATCCACCGGGGGATTGCCGAATAACCCTTGGCCGCCCCACCATCGAGGGTAGTGAGAGCGGGGAAGCTGAAAAGATCGGGACCGGGCAGTAAAAGGTGCCTCCCGCGATCTTGTCAGCTCTTCATGCACTTCCGGGAAGAAAGGAACGGGGCGGGGCGTGGCTTTGAGCGGCGCCGCGAGCCCAGGAACCAATCACAGAGCCGCGAGGGTTCAGGGAAGAGCGGTGAAATCCACTCTAACCGACGCTCGCGGCTGTCCGGGAAAGCATGTCGTCATCTCCGCGTCAGCCTGTGACTGGGCGATCGACCCCGAAGGGAGGAGCCCAGCCGAGGCTTCCGACTGGACGAGCCCGCTCTCCGATGCTGCGCTCGAGAGCTCATCACTTTCGCGGGCTCCGAATAAGAGGTCGAACTCGCCGTGAGACGAGCCGGCGGACTCACCCGGAAGCCCGATCGGGGCAGACGAGCGTGCTGGGGGATGGGAGTTCCGCGGGGGGATACCCGGCGGAGGCGGTCCCATTGGGGTCCCCAAATCGCCCCCAGTGCTAGCCGCGCTGGCCTCAAACCCGTGGGTAAAAGGACCGAGGCGGGAGCCTCTGGGGTGGCTCGCTTCCTTACGAAGGCGAGCCGCGACCGCAACGTTGCCATGGACACATTCTCGCAATGAGAATGTGACCATCCACGAACGCTGTCTCCGCGTGAGCAGTGCCCAGACACGAAAGACAGTGATCGTGACCGTTAGAAGGCGAGAGATAACGAGCACAACCAGGAATAACACACAATCGGAAAAGCATCTTTAAAAAGACGCGTCTTTAAAAAGACGTTCCGTGTGTGCGCTCTTTTAGAGAAATATATACTCTTTTAGAGGGGAAAAATGCTCTTTCAGAAAATATACTCTCTAGTTTTTCTGCCGATGCGCCCAGGGGCGTTCTCTGCAGTGCACCAGTGCAGAGGAGGGAGAAGCCGCTGAAATGCGCCGTCAGATCCAGCAGGTGAATGAACAGTAGTATTCAGCTCAATGAGCATGACCGTTCGGCTCCGAAGAGAAAATCTGAATGAGTGGTTGCATACCAGCTCCTTTTATACCCGTATGTTCGGGGGAGTGGCATGCAAATACCACTCGCCAATTTTCATTGGCCTTTTATCAAAGACCAGAGGTGTCTCGGGCTCCCAAGAGTGACCCCTAGTGTCACTACATCGACACCAACGTCGAGTGAGTGACAGATAGGGAACTGAGTTTAAATGTATTTGGCTAATGTGAACTTCTGCCTTCAACTGTAAACATTTGAAAGTTTGAATAGATTACAGAAAAGACATTCTTTAGAATTTATTCTGTTTGAACAAAAATAACTGAGGATGTTCTGGGTTTTTATTCTGTAGGGAAAATCTGTGTAAATCTATTATTAGATCTTGAAATAAATTAATTCTGCCTTCTTAATGGAGTCAACTTTTGCTTGGCCTTAGTTATTCCCTAATTAGCATGTTCAACGAAATGCTCATTTCATTGAAAATAAGTTACATTTACATGGTATTGGGAATTACTTGGCTTGAGTTGAAAAAATAATTAGGTTAAGTGGTTTTAATCCTAATCTTGCCATGAAATTAGTAACATTGTTTCCAATTGCCTTTGGGATTCATTAGAGGAGACTATTTGGAACACTTACTGTCAATTTTGGGTATTCATTCTTAGTTTCAAATCAGGAGTTGTAGCTGCAGTTTTAAAAGGGTGAGTGCTTTTATGGGTTCAAAGAGGTCGTTCTCAGAAAGTGGAGTTAATTTGTCTAAAAGCTCTTTGGTTACCTGATACCATAATGGTGCTCACAATTAATTTTTGAGTGAAAGACTTCACAAAATGCACTAAAACTAGTGCAGTGTCATTGGAGTTATGAGTGTGATGGTAACACATCCCTTCACAAATTGGAGCTGTGGTGCTTGTTTGGGTGACTTCAAAAATTACTTTAAAATCAACATGAAAGGGCGTTCACAACTCATTTACTTTCATAATGTGACATTTCAAAGTGAAACGGGAAAAAATTAATAAAAAAAATTAGGGCAGGACTTGATTTTGTCCAGTGGGAATTGATTGGATCATAAAATTACTCTCAATATGACAGGTGGTTGAAGGAAAGTGGCTTGATGACATCAGCCAAAAAGGAAAGTTGTTTCAGAGGCGGAGCAAGCCATTAAGTTAGACTTTTTTCTTTGGAATAATGTGCACCTATGAATCGTTCACTGCAATAAGAAACAGGAACTTGTATTAGGGTTCATTTTGATTTCATGTTGACTTTTAAGTCACTTCTGCTTGCACAGTATGCGGAAATGTTGCATTAGTGGTTTGAATGCGGCTGGAATGCCTGTATAGGCGTACAGGTATGGATCAGTCCAACGAAAGTCCCAACATGTTGTGACAAGGACACTCAAGTCAGAAGACTGTGTTCATCAGCATTCCCAAGAGCTCATCCTTTAAAGCCTCTTTGATGTTGCTCTCTCTCTGTGACATACCCTTGTAATCAGGCCTATTTATTTAAGTGACATGTAGTAGAGCTGAAGGACGGCGTTAACCACTGTACTTTCAATCGATGCTAGAAATGCCACTCTTTGGCTAGATCACTCACATCGATGAGTCGCTTGAGCATACGACAATGTCATAGAGAAGGGTACACTACCTTTAATTTAAAAATGTGCTTGTTTTTCTGTTCAGAGAGATTGTGTCACGTTATCATGTGCCAACAGTTTTTTGTGGTCTTGCATAGTAGTCGAGACCACTAGATATTGAACTCAATGGATATTGAGTTCAAATAGATATTGAACTCAATGGATTTTGACAGTTTTTGAAAACAAACCATGTGGCCAAGTCTAGCGCTCTTTTCTTAGTACATTGTTAATGGTCGTGTAACCCATACGTGCAGATAGTGCTTGAGAAGTGCTTTTGGGTGGCCACAAAATGCACATTATAATTTCTCTTCAAAATAAAGTTATTTAACACACAATATAAATGCTCAAAGTTTAAATAATAAGAGTTTCTCATATACTTTTTTACTAAAAAAAAAGATCACAACCAAATGAGCCTTCAAAAATAGTGGGCTACATTGAGACTGATCAGGTGCAGAACAAGCAATAGAACTGAACAGAACCTGTCCTGAAAAAGTATGTGAAAGTGTATATTTAGTTTTTTTCATTATTTATTTATTTTTTATATAATTTGTCTTGATTATTATAATCACATTTTAACTTTTTAAAAATATAAAAATTCTACTTTCTATCAATTAATATTATTTGTTGAAATTGAAAAATAATGATATGAGCTGTAAATGTTAGAAATAATATGTACAATTTACTGTCACTTTAAGAGTTTAATGTGCATCTCACAGACTCGCACAGCTGTTGCGGTTTATTTATTAATAGAGAACAGAAGTCTCGTTTTTTTAGCGCATCCATTAATATTTCTTTTTACTTTTTTAACATAGAGGATATTAGAAGACACATTATTCAATGAAAATGGAGTTCGGGATTTCATCTTTGGACAAATATAACATGGAAAAAAAATGGTCCGTTTTAATCTCAAGCACTTCTCAACAAAACAAGGTGATTTTCCAGGTATTCCAGTACTTAAATTCCTAAGAGCTAAATTCAAGCACTTTAAACACTTCAAGGACCTTATGTGAACCCTATAAACAGTGTAGAAAAAAAACCGCAGCAGGGGTAAAATCAAATGATAGAGAGACTATGATGTTTGACGAGTCGCTTCATTTATGATCACATGGACAGAATACAGTGTTGCAAATTTCGAAATATTGAGTTTTGCCTCGATATGGTTTGTAATTTATTTGGTTCGCGATATATCGAAATTCAATATATCATCCCATCCCTAATTGGTGATAATGACCGTTGGCAATGCAAAGTTGAAGCGACCATAAGTTATTAATTTCTAAAGAGATCTGGCAATTTGAGACAACACTGGCAAGTGTCAAGTGTCAAACAGTGAGATTCACTCCACAGGCTAGATCCAGAACTTGATTCAGTACAAATTCAGATTAATTTAAGATGAGGTGTTCGTAAACCAATCTTTTCTTTTATGATGTTCAAATGCAGAAAATTTAACTCGATTGATCATCAACCAAGACTGTAAACAATAGCCTGGTGTATATCAGCATGCTTTGAGCTGCTTCTCGTGAGCAGCACTCAACATGCATGCCAAATGAACCTAGCACCTCTTATTGAGTGTTGCTCAAATCTTTTCTTCCTTCTGTAATGTTTGAGCTGATTATCGCATCTCAGATATCTAAATCTGGTGCCTCCGTAATTGCAGTGAAGCAGTATTGTGTAGCATGACAAGCATTGGTCATTTGATACAGTCTATAGGTAGAGCTTCCTGTGGCATGTGGCTGTAAAAATAGACCATCACACCCTCATTATTGAATCAGAAGGCTCCTCTCAATCAGGGTGCGCTGTGTTTCAGCAATTCAGACGTCTCGTACATATTCCAGTAGAGCTGTCCGCATAGCCCTGAAAATCCTTGCCATCCATCAGTTCATCAGAGGCTGCGAGAGATCTTCCTTTGGCCCAGACTGATTGATTTTGACACATCTCAGCTTTTGGTTGGAAGGCGAAAACCAGTGTTTTCCAGCAGGGATATTGATAGCCGCACCCTGATCCTGTGGATTACAGCGCTGCATATTTGGGAATTTGAAGGTCTTAAGTGTCTATGCCTATCTTCAGCTCAGACTATGATTGATTATGTATCTCTGATGATTTGTTGTTATAATCATACAGCTGACTCAACCATGTATTGAGCCTGATAGGCCAGTAGTTTGGTAAAATCATATTTGTTCTTGTAAATCACATCCCAGATACTGACATTCCTGCAACATTAAGTTCAGCAAACTCGGCACATTAACAAATAATTGGTCTGATGAAAAAAAAAATAACAAAGATTTTGCTTCTAAATAAGAGCCGATAAAGATCTCGTGTTACGCAAGGCGAGGAGTAAAGGAAAGCTTTCTTGGAAAAACCACAACATTTTCTTGTTCCCAGACTTTCCGAATTCGACAAGAGAGAAACGTGATCGATTCAATGAATGCAAGAAACTCTTACATCAGTGGAAGACCACTTTTGCACTGATGTTTCCGGCCAAACTGAGAATAGATACTAAGGATGGCCGTAAAGTATTTACATGTCCCCAGCAAGCATTGTCCTTCTTAAAGTCATTGGCATGAGTAAGCCATTTTGTGATTTTCATGTTGCTCCCAAGTGAACTTGACTCACTGATCATTCACTTGACTGTCCGAGGAAGCTGGGTGCCTTTTTTGTTTCTTTTTGTGATGGTTCTGCCTAGCGGCTGGAGTTTGTTTTGTGGAATAACACTCCTTTGGGACAGTTGTGGATGAATCTGCTCGTTCTTTGTGCTTATGCCTCCTATTGGATGGAGTTTGTTTTGCGAAATATTTTTTTGCAGGACATTGGAAGGATTAGGTCATCTGCTGCAATTATGAAACAGCCGGCTCACCGAACATTCATTTGACTGCCCGAGGAAACTGAATGTTTCTTATTTATTTATTTATTTGTGTGTTGGTTCCGCTAGAGGCTTTAGCTTGTTTTGGGGAGGAGCACACCTTCGGGACAGTATGTGGATGAATCTACACATTCTTTGTGTTTATTCTGCCTATTGGCTGGAGTTTGTTTTATAGATTTTCTTCTGTTATGTAATTCTGTCTCACAAAATTTGTATAGAAGCACCGGACTTGAGCAATCTGACGGCAAAATTGTCGCAGGGGCTCTCGTAGGCATACATGGACTGTTTGAGTTTAGAGGGATGGACGCCGGTTGGCGCTGTAGTGCGCGGTGTTAATGTGCACGTTTTTTTTTTTTTCTGTTTGTTTGGTTCGGGGTTTGATTGTTGCACTAATGCTGAAATGTGGTCTTTATAATCTTGTTTTTGACACACAATCTATTTTTTCTAATATGTCAAAATGTCAAATGTTAATATGAGTGGATTGTCTCTCTCCACGTGGAATGTAAAGGGGTTGGGTCACCCCATAAAAAGAAGGAAAGTTATTTCTCTTCTTAAACGTAAGAAATATGATATAGTGTTTCTTCAAGAAATGCATCTTTCCCCACAGGAAGCTGAAAAATTTGGGAAGATATGGGATGGACATGTTTTCTTTAGTGCTGGCTCAAGTAAGAGCAGGGGAGTCATTACATTGATAAGTAAACATCTACAATTCAAATGTCTCAAACAGATCAAAGATAAATTAGGAAGAGTAATTATTGTTTTAGCAGAAATTCAGGGGCAAAGGTTGATTTTGGCTAATATTTACGCGCTTAACGATGATCAGGGCTTTTTTATAGATCTTGAACGGATGTTACAAGCCGCTGGTACCCCTCATGATAAAATATTGGGAGGAGACTTTAATCTTTTGAGGGATTCAGTCCTGGATCATAGTGAAGCAAAAGTGTTCAAGCCCCCTAGAGCAACATTGATGCTTCACAGGATGTGTAAAAATCTTGGTCTTACAGATATTTGGGGACTTTTGAACCCATCTGGTAGGGACTATACATTGTTTTCATCAGTCCATAAGATTTATTCTAAAATAGATTTTTTTTTATATCTAAGTCCCTCATTTCATCTGTTGTGGATTGCTCAATTGGAAACAGCTCGTATCACACCCTGGTGAGTTTAGAGGTGTTGCCACATACAGAGAAAAATAAATCCTATAGTTAGCGCTTTAATTTATCCCTTTTGCAAAATCCTGAATTCTAACAAATGGTAAAGGCTGAAATCAGTGTGTATATGGAGACCAACTGGTCCTCAGTATCCTCTGTGGGTGTGGCTTGGGAGGCACTTAAGGTGGTTCTTAGAGGTTGGATCATACAGTATGCCTCATTCATCAAAAAGTCCAAAGCACAAGAAGTCGTGGAGTTGGAAGGGAATATTAAAAGTGCCAAGGCAGAACTGAAGTGCTGAATGTCGTCTGATGGTCGATTGAAACAGATATAATACTATTTTGTCGTGAAAGGTGGAGTTTTGGCTATTCAGGGCAAGACAGTCATACTTTGAGACGGGGGACAAAGCAGGGAAGCTTTTGGCTAGACATATAAAGCAGAGAGTCTTTTTCTACCATTCCCTCAGTGAAATCTGCTGGTGGTGAAATTTTTACCTCGACAAATTCTCTTGATTCTGAGATAACCCTGGAGGAGTTTGGCATGGTAATTTAGGCCTTGCCTACAGGAAAGGCTCCAGGGCCAGATGGTTTTGCCGCTGAATTTTTTAGATCTTATGCTACAGAATTGGCCCCACTTTTGCTAGAAGTATATACATAACCATTAAAGAATGGAAAGCTTCCGCCAACCATGACACAAGCCAGGATCAGCCTGATTCTTAAAAAGGACAAAGATCCAAGCGAGTGTAAGAGTTACCGTCCAATTTCCTTGATCCAGCTAGACATTAAAATATTGTCAAAAATTCTGGCTAACTGATTGAATAAAGTTATGACATCTCTTATACATATAGACCAGGTGGGGTTTATTCGGGGCCGCAGCTCTTCTGATAACATTAGGCGTTTCATCAATATCATGTGGTCAGTGGTGAAAAGGCATTTGATATGGTAGAATGGGTTTATCTTTTTAAGATTTTGGAAATATACGGGTTTGGGAATACTTTTATTGGATGAATTAAGTTACTTTATAGACACCCGGTAGCAGCAGTACAAACAAATGGATTAATTTCAGATTATTTTACTCTGGATAGGGGCACTCGGCAGGGTTACCCTCTTTCCCCACTATTGTTCTGTCTTGCCTTGGAACCATTAGCAGCCGCGCTAAGAAGGGAATATGATTTTCCAGGGGTGATGGCAGGAGGTATGGTGCATAAGCATTTGCTTTACGCTGATGATATTTTATTATTCGTCTCCGACCCTACTAGATCTATGCCTTGCCTCCACAGAATTATTAATTCCTTTTTTAAATTCTCAGGATAGAGAGTCAATTGGTCAATTAGGCCTACCCAAGATTTTGTTTTATTATTATGCATTTGGTCTCAGATATTTGGCTCATTGGTCTCTTCCACCTGAGAGAACCCGTCACTGGTTTTGTATTGAACAAGAAGTTCTGGTCCCTATTTTGCCATTGCAAAGCCTTTCTATCAAACTAACCGGAGAAGTTAAATGACACCCCGTTGTCTCGCATTTGCACTCTGTGTGGACAACAGTGTCCAGAGTGTTTAATTCAGACATTTATTTAAATGTTGCCTCGAGCATATGGCTGAACCCCAAATTATGTATTAACAAGTCTGCTTTTTGAGTGGATCGGGAGGGGGTTACTACACTCTGTGACCTATATGAGAGTGGAGTGTTGAGATCCTTTGAAAATTTTGTTCAACATTTTGGGATTCCCAGATCGCAGTTCTATGAGTATTTACAGCTGCACCACCTGTTCTGTACTGTTTTTGGGAGTAGTTTACACCCCCCTAAAGCGGCAGATACTCTGGGAGTGGTGATTACTGCTTTTGGAAAAGGTCATGAGGCGTCAGTGTATTACTCCCTGCTAATTCAGTGTCTGGGGGACGGAACTTCAACTTCTCTGAAGAGATTATGGGAGAAATATTTAAACTTGGCATTGGAGCTAGGATTCTAAATAACATCAAGTCTGCATCTAGAGATGCAAGGGTGTGCCTTATGCAATTCAATATTTTACATAGAGTCTATTGGACCCCCTCTAGATCGTATAGGCATGGTCTTAAAGACACACCCACCTGCTGGCGATGTCAATCAGAAGATGGAGACACAACCCATGTCTTTTGGGGATGCGTTAAGATCCAAGAATTTTGGTTGAAGATTCAGTTTTATGTGTGAGGTATAAGTGATGGGGCGGTCATTAATATGGAGAATATGCATATAAAAAACTGGGTCCTAACTAGCATTATGATCACCAGACAGATAATTTTAAGGGGTTGGAAGTTGGCTGGAGTGCTCCCATTTCATCCAGGGTTCATCCAGAAGACTGGGGAATTTAGACTTGTTTGTGGGGAAATGGGGCAAATATCTGGCTTTTTTGGAGGGCTCTCGGGGAGGGACAGTGGAGAGAGAGGTGTAGTGGATGTGTGTAATTGTTATATATTTTTTTGTTTTGGTTTGTTTTGGTTTTTTGTTTGTTTGTGTGTCTATAATTATGTGACCACTTGGGTGTTGTTGGGGGTCGGGCTGGGGTTGAGGATTTGGGGGGGTGGGTTAAATAAAGAATAAATTCAAATAAAATAAATAGCTAAATAAACATCAGTACTGTTTAGTATCAGTCAATTGCTGACCATTTAAATAAAAAATAAAATAAATTGCTAAATAAACATCATTACTGTTTAATATCAGTCAATTGCTGACCATTTAAATAAAGAATAAATTAAAATAAAATAAATAGCTAAATAAACATCAGTGGTACTGTTTAGTATCAGTCAAATGCTGACTATTTTAATACTGCCAGTCAGTTAGGAGCAGGTTGTAAAACAAGAAGCATTTATACCTGCAAGTGTAAATGCAGTCAATAGATTAACAGCGGCAGCGGTGTTACACCATATTCTGCTATACAAGTTAAGGGGAAACTTTCAACGGTGGAAAACCAGACTTTTAAATATTACATTTTGTAAATGCAACAACTGGAATTGTTCGGTTGAGGGGGGTACCAAACTGCGAATCCTGAACAAAATAGTTGGGTGAATACATGTTTACACATTAGCTTCCACTCAGCTGACAAGGTATGAAAGTAGCTATGTGGTTAGCTAGTTAGCTGTAAGATCGTTGTCACAGAGAGTAAAAGATGGACGTTGTTTATTTTCCAGCATTGCGTCTCACCAACTAGGTGACAACGTAGCGTGAAATCAACACTCAACAGACACAATCCACCACCGCACCGTTGTCTGCTGAGCTGCAAAAAGATGCTCTGATGTTTACCTTTCAATCTGCTATGTTACTGACTGCACTGACAAATTATAGCTGGCTAACATAGCAAACAGATGTGATTAACATGAGTGACATGGTTGTCAGGGACAGGGTTAATGTTATATTAGTTATATTGAAAAGGGAAAATGATGGGGTCATTGTTTATTAACTTTCCAGTATGTATTTCACAAACTAGTTACCATGAAGACACCGCTTAACTCCGAACTGTCTGCAGAACTACCGTCAGCTCAGCTCTGTTAACAATGGAGTCGGAGCGTGCTCTGCTGGGAAAACTATATTATGACGGCAATTCTAAATCACCCCAAGCATTGTTTTCTGCATTATATGTTCTAAAAAAAGTTTTCATTTCTGTGCATATTGGAAAACGTACGGCGATACGATATATCTGTGATAAATCAGTCGGGCACTAATATTAAATAACCTTGGGCTAATGCTTATTATTGGATAACCATCCATCTCATTTAATTAGTCTATATTGTCTTTTTATTTGGAACTTGACGGATGTGAAAAGTAGACAACCTACAGTTACACTGTGGCAACTTCGGAAACAATCGGTACAGCGCATCAAAATTAAATCGCTAGTAGTGAAGCTGTGTACAGTGAAAGTGCCAGCAGTTTGCAGAGTTGAATATGGTTTGTTTTAATTGCTAGATTTTTATACACTGATCAGCCACAACATTAAAACCACCTGCCTAATATTGTGTAGGTCCCCCTCGTGCCGCCAAAACAGTGCCAGCCCGCATCTCAGAATAGCATTCTGAGATGCTACTCTTCTCACCACAGTTGTACAGAGCAGTTATCCGAGTTACCGTAGACTTTGTCAGTTCGAACCATTCTGGCCATTCTCTATTGACCTCTCTCATCAACAAGCCATTTCCGTCCACAGAACTGCCACTCACTGGATGTTTTTTGTTTTTGGCACCATTTAGAGTAAATTCTAGAGACTGTTGTGTGTGAAAATCCCAGGAGATCAGCAGTTACAGAAATACTCAAACCAGCCCGCCTGGCACCAAAAATCATCCATGAGATTATCTAATCAGCCAATCATGTGGCAGCAGTGCAGTGCATAAAATCATGCAGTACAGGTCAGGAGCTTCAGTTAATATTCACATCAACCATCAGAATGGGGAAAAAATGTGATCTCAGTGATTTGGAGCGTGGCATGATTGTCGGTGCCAGACGGGCTGGTTTGAGTATTTTTGTAACTGTTGATCTCCTGGGATTTTCACGCACAACAGTCTCTAGAATTTACTCTGAATGGTAACAAAAACATCCAGTAAGTGGCAGTTGTGTGGATTGAAACGCCTTGTTTTTTGTTTTTGTTTTTTGATTTTCTCCCCTTTTTTGCCCCTATTTGTAATGCCCAATGCACTCTAAGTCCTCGTGTTGGCGTAGTGACTTGCCTCAATCCGGGTGGCAGAGGACGAATCTCAGTTGCCTCCGCATCTGAGACCGTCAACCCGCGCATCTTATCACGTGGCTTCTTGAACAAGTTACTGCGGAGACATAGTGTGTGTGGAGGCTTCACGCCATCCGCGGCATCCACACACAACTCACTACATGCCCCACTGAGAGTGAACCACATTATAGCAACCATAAGGAGCTTACCCCATGTGACTCTACCCTCCTTAGCAACCGGGCCAATTTAGTTGCATAGGAGACCTGGCTGGAGTCACTCAGCACGCCCTGGGATTCGAACTCGTGAACTCCAGGGGTGGTAGTCAGTGTCTTTACTCGCTGGTACCCAGGCCCCCCAGAAAATGCCTTGTTGATAAGAGAGGTCAATAGAGAATGGCCAGACTGGTTCGAACTGATGAAGTCTTAGGCACGAGTGTGTCACGTGAGAGTACGCTGTGTGCGTTTGGCTGCCGCTTCTCACTGGTGTTCCTGTGTTGCTCTTGTGTTTTGTTTGTTGTTTTGGTTTTGTTTGTCGTTTTGATTATTATACTGTTATCTCTGCCTTCTCCAACTGATCAACTTCTTTTGGATTCTACGCTGTCGTGGATTTACTTCCTGGACTACACTGAACTTTTGATCACTGCTGTCTGTATTTGGAACTTTGCTCTCTTGGAGTCTTTACTGTTGCTAACTTGCTTTCTGGACTTTGTTCAACTATTTGTGCACTGTTGACCATACTTGGACTGCACCGGATCAATCTGGAATATATCTCTACCTGCCTCACACACCATTGGTCTCCACACTCTCATTGAGCTGTGTCTGGGTGTTATTTCCTCAGCGCTTCAGCCTGTGTTTAGCTAATGAGATAGTCTGCACTTTCTCCTTGGTTGTGTTTGGGTGTTTTCTGCTTGTCTGGTCATGGCTAACATGGTATGGCATGTTGTAGGTTGTGTCTTTGTGTAGTTGGTTCTTGTTCTCCGCTGATCTATGCCATGCCTTATATGAACTCCAAATGTATAGCAGTGAGCTGTATTGGCCTCACTCTGCTAGTCATACTAGTAGATATCACTGTGGATATGGCAATATCACCTGAATAAACCTCATTGAGGCTATGTGGTCTTAGACTGTGTTGTTTATGATTATTGTAAACAGCTTGGGATTACTAGACGTCCGCGCTATGTTCACCGTTCTGTGAAATGTCATTGGAATTTACAGTACTCATCTCCTACTTCGATTCCGTCTATCTGGTCATCCTGCTCTAACCTCAGATTGTCTTCATCATGCACTTTTTATTGTGGAGTTAATGTTGGCTCGCTACTAACCCCAGTCAGACTTGAATCAGTCAGTTGGCCTGCTATGGACTCTGTGTCCCCATGTAATACTGGTGCTCTTTTAAATGTTTGCTCATTGACTGATAAAGGCAATATGCTCAGAGATGTTATTATTGACAATAACTTGGACATACTCTTCTTAACTGAAACTTGGCAAACAGCAAATGATTATATGGAACTCAGTCTGATGACACCGGAGGATTACACCTTCCTTGCTAAGCCCCGACTCCAAGGCAAGGGTGGTGGCTTAGCGGTCATCCACCGACATAGTATTAAATCGACTATTATTGATTTTCATGAAACCCTATCATTTGAATATCTCTGTATTAGACTGTTAGGGCATAACCCGTTGCTTGTACTTCTAATCTATAGACCACCTAATAGATACCCAAGCTTTCTTTCTGACCTCAATGAATTGCTTTCTCTAGACTTTGCATCACATAAAATGGTGATAATGTTGGGAGATTTCAATATTCATGTTGACACTAACTCAACTGCTTCTCATGAGTTTATGTCTATACTTGATAGTTTACATTTCAATCAGCATGTACATTTTCCTACTCACTGTCATGGCCATACTTTGGATTTGGTATGTTCCTCTGGGATTAACAATCTTTCTGTGTTTGGAACTTTGGATGTTTTTTCTGATCATAAGCTCATTGAGTGTATTTTCAGCTGTTATCTTTTTAAGTCTTGCAGCAAAAAAAAAAAATCATAATATAAAATCTATCAATCTGTAGTCTTTTTGTAATTTTGTACTCACATCTTCTATAAACCTTTCCTGCCCTGATGAAATTCTTTCTTTATACAATGCAAAAGTTACCTCCATTTTAGATGGCTATGCACCTGTCAAGAGTAGACTGGTTCCTTCCTCTTATTCCTCTCCTTGGTATACTCCTGAATTGCGGGCTATGAAAGCAATGGGGCGACGTCTGGAACGGCTTGTCAAGAAAGCTGGTTTGACTGTTCATTCTGTGGCTCTCTCTGATCATCTTGTCCAATACAATGCTTCTCTTAATACGGCACGGTCAAACTCTTTTTCTTCCATTATCAGTAACTCAAACTGAAAACCTAAAACTCTCTTTTCCATTGCTAAGAAACTTACTCAGTCTCCATCACTGTCTCCACCTGCATAATTTGAGCTATGTGAATCATTTCTCCAGTTTTTAAAAAACAAAACTGACACAATCTGCAGCCACTTTAACCCTTCTGAGGCTACTGAGTATTTAGAATTTTTTCATATCCACCCAGTCACCAGACTTACTACATTTTCTCATACCACCCCATCTTTTGTTGCTGAGTTGATTAATAAATCACACTCTTCAATGTGCCAACTTGACCCTGCACCAACTTCTCTCCTTAAATGTTCTCTTCATGCTATCACTACTCCTATCTCTCACCTGATTAATACATCACTTGCTTCTGGGATTGTTTCATTAGCTTTAAAAATAACTGCTGTCTCCCCTGTGCTCAAGAAACCTGGTGCTGACCCATGTCTATTGGAGAATTATAGGCCTATTTCCAACCTTCCATTTGTGGCAAAGATCCTTGAGAGGGTAGTTGCTTCCTAAATTCAGGAACACCTGAAGTCTAACAATCTTTTCGGGCCCTTTCAGTCAGGTTTTTGCACACTACACAGCATGGAAACAGCTCTATTAAGGGTAGTAAATGACCTTCTCATTACTGCAGACACAGGTTCACTCAACATTCTTCTTCTACTCGATCTTAGCTCAGCTTTTGATGCTGTCTCCCATAAAATCCTTCTTACTCGTCTTTTAGCTATAGGCATCCCTGGCGCTGCTTATCGTTGGGTAGTATCCTATTTACAAGGTAGGCAGCAGTTTGTCTCAATACAGAATTACAAATCATCAATTGTTTCTGTTTTAAGAGGAGTCCCACAAGAGTCAGTGCTGGGCCCCCTTCTTTTTGTAATTTATATCCTTCCATTTGGCAAAATTATAAGGAAATATGGCCTTAGATTCCACTGTAATGTGGATGACACCCAGATTTATGTTAATTATAGTTCATCAGCACCATTCCCACCTCCCTCATTATCTGCATGCCTCCATGATTTAAGATATTGGTTGGATGCTAACTTCTTGAAGCTCAATGCAGAGATGACTGAGATTTTGATAATAGGCCCCAAATCATTGGTATCACACTGTTCAGACCTTACCTTGGATGTTGACGGCACTGCCATTAACCCCTCTCTCACTGTTTATAACCTTGGGGTGATTTTTGATACATCATTTACCTTCGAGGCTCATGTTAATAACATTATAAAGATGTAATTGTTGTTTATGCAATATTGCCCATCTCCGACCAGTAATCAATATGAACAATGCAGAAACACTAGTCCATGCGTTCATCTCCTCTAGATTGGATTATTGTAACTCACTCTTCTATGGTTTACCAACTAAGACCCTAAATCGCCAACAATACATCCAAAATTCTGCAGATAGAGTTCTTACTTCTAGTAAAAAGTCTGCACACATCACTCCCATTCTGCAACAGCTCCATTGGCTACCAATTACATATCGCATTCAATATAAGATATTGTTGATAACTTACAAAGGCTCTTCACACACTTGCTCCTCAGTACATCATTGAGTTGCTTCGCCCTTATATTCCCACTCACACTCTACCGTCTGCTGGTGCAAATTTCCTGTTTGTCCCGCAGTTCAGGTTGTCTTCAATGGGAGGTAGGTAATTTACTGTAGCTCCTCGGCTTTGGAATGCTCTCGCACAACCCCTTCTGGAACTCACCACCTTCTCCTTTAAATTACATCTAAAAACTCATCTCTTCACTCAGAGTTATCTCTCAGCTGCTTGTTAGGAATATATTTTTTTTTTTTTTTTTTTTGGAATATATATGTTATCTGTCCCTTTGTTGTATTTCATGTATTTGCTCTCATGTAAAGCGACTTTGGGTTCAAGAAAGGTGCTATATAAAATAAACGTATTATTATTATTAAGTCTATGGTAACTCAGACAGCCGCTCTGTACATTTGTGGTGAGAAGAATATCATCTCAGAATGCTATTCTGAGATGCTGGTTAGCGCTGTTTTGGCAGCATGAGGGGGACCTACACAATATTAGGTTGGTGGTTTTAATGTTTTGGCTGATCAATGTATATCGGCAAAGACACACAATATAATCGGTATAACAGAATCTCTCCTGGCTGATGCATTTTTACTGTCTCAGTCAATTCTGCCATACCGTCCTTCTCTCGGTCAAAACGCAAAGCTATTAAACGATTAGAAAAAATTTATTTTGTATCCGTGTTGACGTTTGATCAATAAACCATAGTCGACCACATTAATGAATGCAAAAAAAAGGCCAAAAGTCAGATATTTTGGCTTATGCGTTTGTTTGGTGATGCAATGCTCATGTGGAGAGCATAGAGTGCAGTGAGCTGATTCAGCAGTCTTTAACGTTCTGCTGCTTTGAGGTGATTGCGACACTAGGCTTAGTTTCACATTATTTATAGCGCATCATAAGATTGTTCTCTGTTTTAATCTTAGTAGGGGACCTGCTCCCGCTACCTAGACATCTTGCGCTCTTATCCCTGTATTCATAAACCACTGCAAACAAGCAAGCTAACCACGCAAATTCCATTTAATGTCTCCAAAGATATTTTCAAGGGAACTGTGACTTTCTTGAAACAATGCAGATAGTACACTGAAGCTTATATAGGTTACATCTCTGCTTTTTATCTGTTTGATCCACGAATGGGACACAAATTCTGGATTAAATCCACAAAAATGTTCTAAAATGCTTAAGCTTAAAATAAATAAACACACACAAGAAAAAAAAAATATTCAGAAACAACTACTTTATTAACATGCAGCTCTACAGTATATCCCATTATTATTTGTTTATATTTATATATCTTAATTGATATATTTTATAATGAAGAACAATATTAAAAACATATTAAAACTATTAATATTGTAATATAATGAATTTTGATAATTTACAGTAACAGCTGTTGTCGCAAAAGTCTAATGTAATGTATCAGAAGGTTTATTTATTTATTTATTTTACCATTTTAATGTGAACTTTTTGAGCAGACATTGAGGACATTTGTGCCATTTAGAATACATTTTCCAGCAATTAGCCACGTTATTCCATTAAGTGTGATAGTTCTGGTCAAGGTTACCGTAATGATCTCACACCTCCAGTAATCAGCTGATGCCGTAGAGCACATGCAGAGCGCCGCAGCATCTGCAAAGGCAGTGATTCTCTCTCTGTGTCTCTACGTGTCTGCAGTATGTGCAATCACTGCGTTTTTAACCCCTCCTCCATTAATTCTCACATCTCAGTATCAGTTTGGCCTCCGTGTGTTACTGATATCCTGCAGTGAAGCTTCAATGCAAACACATACTTGACCTTGAGCAGAACATGGGTGACTTCTAACTTTGGCCTCCTTAATTAATATTGCAGTATCAGAAGCAGTTCTCTTCACTGACATGACATTGCACGGTCCGTGTAGGTTGGACTGTCATCTGTCAAATAAAATAAATGTGGATTTGCTCTTTGAAGAATTGTATGAGTTCATAATATTGAGATCTTTTTGAATATTGAATATTGATCTTAGCAGCGGTCTTGGAGAAATGATTGAGATATTAATGAGATCTTGTTTGTTTGTTTTCTCACTGTAGGGTCGGTGTACGAGAGAAAACTGTAAGTATCTTCATCCACCAGCACATCTGAAGACACAGCTGGAAATCAATGGACGCAACAACCTGATCCAGCAGAAGACCGCAGCGGCGATGCTGGCGCAACAGATGCAGTTCATGATCCCCGGCACCACCATGCAACCAGTGGTGAGTGTCTTGGACTGGTCTTTTATGTTGTGTTTAGTATTAAATGTGGCTTGGCCCACTATCCTTGCGGTTAACATCCAAATGCAATAAACCAGGGGTCGGCAACCTATGGCACGCGTTCCAGCATTGGCACGCAGAGGGGTAATCACTGGCATGCCAGCAATGGTGAGAGAGAAGTAGACTATTTTATTTATATAAATTCCGCACCTGCATTCCAGTCTATGTCTTGATGTAATCCTCCTCATGATCACACAGTGTGTTTTCATGAGCTGAATGGGAGGCTAAACAAAAAGTTAAAATGTGATGAGACTCACGCTGCGTGTGCAAGCCATTAGCACATCACGAGCCGGCAGCGCTTCATGTTCGGTTAATCACGCAAGTAAACGCGCCCGCTTTGCTCCAGTCAGTCTGCGCGAATGACAGCCTACAGTCCATGTTTAATTTGTTTCTTTTTGCTTTCAGAACAACACCACTATTATCCCTTGAGATTTCCAACCAAGCATACAGGTACATTAAACAATTAAAAGAGAAAACATAAACCCACATTGTGAGATTAAAAAAACACACATGGCAAAATATAAATTATTCAAAATAGAAATTAAACCTGGAAATAAAGTTTTAGGATTTTGCAGATGCGATTCACAGAAAAGGGCTGAATAGTTGATCGGCTTGTGATGTACGAATTGCTTGCACGTGCAGCGTGAGTCTTGTTATACTTTAATAATTTTTCAGCTGATGGAAACACACTGTGTGATCATGCAGAAGGATTACATGAAGATGTAGATTGGAATGCAGGTGCGAAAAACTTAAATACCCTGCTCCTCTCTCACTGTTGCTTGCGTGCTAGTGATTACCCCTCTGTGTCAGCACAGCCATTGACCAGGAAAATAAAAAATGGCACTCCATGTCAAAAAGGTTGCCGACCCCTCCAATTAACAATTGCTCGCTGATTGTTTTTCAGCAAATCAAGTTTGTTTTGTAGAACAGTCGTACTCACTTTTTTGTTGTTGTTGTTGTTTAGTTTGTTCATTTTGCAAGTTAAAATAAATCTAAATGCAAAAATAAGTTGTTGTTTTTTTTCTGCTGGGTCTGTCGGGCCTGTAGTTTTATTGTTAGTAACATGTTTTTATACATGTAAGAAATATAGATCTATGTTTTATTTGTGATTAAACAGTGATAGTTATCAGAAATTGCAGTGCACTGGTTTTCATCTGAAAAAAGTAATGTTTACATGTTTGCCGCATTTTCCGGAATATAAGTCATGTTTTTTTCATCATTTGAAAGGCCCTGTGACTTATAGTCCGAAGCAATTTATATACATAATTTATACATAACTGATGTCGGCTGGTCAGACACACGCACACCGATGAAAACATCAGTCATAAAGACAGTAGAATATTTTAAAGTTGCCAATTCAGAATATTTTGCCTTTACAAAGTACTTATGCAACCAGTTTAAATATTTTGTCCATTATAACATTATTGCTCTAACAAACTCTAGACCGCTGTCAAATGCAACTCCTCACTTGCCTATAAAATGATGTTTCATCACACTAGTAATATGTGTGAATTGTATGAAGTTTACAGTGTATCTCATTTCTTATATTATTTTCACAATTAATCTTTATATATAAACCTGAAAATAAACAGTTCAATTGAAATATATTTGTATAATGCTTTCACAATAAATATTGTTCCAAAGCAGCTTTACTGAGAACAAAGCCTTACAACCCCTTGTGAGCAAGCTAAAGTTGACAGCTAAAGGTTCAATATTTTAATTTTTTCCATCACAAACCCATATGCAGTTTTTTTTTTTTTTTTAAGGCTATAAACTATGGCTGTCAGTAGAAAAAGATAATCACGATTAATCTCATTATTTCCAAACAGTCTTTAGAAAGCATGCAGTATGAAACCATAATAATGTCAAATTCTGTAATGTTTAACTTTTGTTTCTACATTTTTACACTTTTATTTTTTGAGATTTTCCACGGACCCCCTAGCACCCCCTTCTGGACCCCAGTTTGAAAACCCCTGGTTTTACTCACAGACTGAAAGCTGTTTATTTGTGCACAGCATAGAGTTACAGATGTTATAAAGAGATGTGGCTTACTTGTCACGTTTCTTTCATGAACCATAAAAAGAATATGAGAATCTGTTACATGCGATTACTTAGCAAATTCTCCTGTTTGAAACAAGCCCAGAAACACTTCGATGCAATGTGTAGATTCTGAGGTACTGGAATCTTCACGGAGCACGTTTGACATCTGAACTGGTGAAGGGAAGTCGGGCGGCTGCTCCCGGGTCCTAGTGCCTGCCAAATGCACCCTCTGTGCTTTTTTTAATCTCTCAACAACATGATTTTGACCCAGTGCGACTTATAGTCAGGTGCGAGTTTATTTAAAGAAAGTTCTGTGCATTTTATGTATTGTTCAGACGGTCTCTTCCTGTCTATAGGTCTATGGGAGGCCTTCTCGTTAATCTCGATGGAATGTGGCACCTCAATATCTGTGAAAAGCAAGACAAAATAAGAAGAAACACAAAGCATACAAGGCCAGATGCAGCACATAGTCACACAATGTGACAATAAAATCATAAAGAAACTCGAAGTTTCAGCTCAATGGTTATATGAGATCGATATGTTGTATGCAATGGTTACTTTTACAAACTATATAAAAACATGGATAATATTAAAATCATAACTAAAATCTCTCTCTCTCTCATTCAATTAATAATGATTGGATTAACGTAGAATCAAATGGTTATAGAATAGTTGATTAATTATGTATTAATTATAACAGATACGTATTTTTGTGAATAAATGCAATACAATATAAATGCATATCCTCTAGGAGCCCGGCTAAATAAATAATCTCTGTTATTGTATTCCTGGCATGGGGCCAGACCCTCAGTCACCCTCTCAGATGACATACATGTTACTTGCACATTATTGTAAAAGGAAAATAGAAAATGTATTAATATAATAAAAATAAATGAGGATGATAAAAGATGAGATATAACTTGTAAAAGGATATTCGAATATTAACCCCCTTTTTAGACCAGTGTGGGGATCTAAAATCAAACCCTTCATTCCCCCATTTTTGCCTAGATGACTACTCTATAGTGGTCTAGGCAAAATCTCTTAAATAATATTAATTCTAAATACCGCTTCTATGATACAAGCAAACAATACTCGTAAACAAACTGTATCTTCGATCAACATTGGCTTGAAATTAAACAGAGTATAACAGAAACAAAAAAGGAATATCTATTACACAGACTATTTTACTGCTCATTACACATCAGTGAGATAAATTTGAATCAATACAACAAAAACCTGTTACTACAATTTATCAGGACTCATTCTAAAGTCAGTTTGTATAGGTTAGAACATAAAATAGAAAATATGTCAGGTACGGAGTATTTTTCCACTTTTTCACTCTGTTCTTAATATATAGTAGAGTAAAAAAATGTAAAGCCTCAATTACAGTTGTTCCTTCTTTTCATTTTAGAATCTCACAATAATATATTTAAGTTATTCTTCAACAGTGATAACAGTGATTATTTATAATAGAGCCCAACCGATATGGGATTTTTGAGACCGATACCGATTTTAGAGGGGGGAAATTCGCCTATTACCGATATGGTGGCCGATATAGTACATTTTTGAGCTGAAATGAGAACAGACCTTTTCTATGTGGATTGTTTACCGATTTTGCACCGATATGACTATGCAAAGGTACTCAGAAGGCTGATTTCTTAAACAAATATTTTTATCAAAGAATATTTGACATTATTATTATACATTGTCAACAAATTCTAGAAATGAACACTGAGAAAATAAAGAATAAATAAAAACACAATAAATAGCTTACAAACCTCAGTACTGTGTGTTCAGTATCAGTCAGTTGCTGACCATTTAAATAAAGAATAAATAAAAATACAATAAATAGCTAAATAAACATCAGTACTGTTTAGTATGTCAATTGCTGACCATTTAAATAAAGAATAAATAAAAATACAATAAATAGCTAAATAAAAATCAGTACTGTATGTTTAGTATCAGTCAAATGCTGACCATTAAAATAAAGAATAAATAAAAATAAAATAAATAGCTAAATAAAAATCAGTACTGTATGTTTAGTATCAGTCAAATGCTGACCATTAAAATAAAGAATAAATAAAAATAAAATAAGTAGCTAAATAAACATCAGTACTGTTTAGTATCACTCAAATGCTGACCATTAAAATAAAGAATAAATACAAATAAAATAAATAACTAAATAAACATCAGTACTGTATGTTTAGTATCAGTCAATGGCTGACCATTTAAATAAAGAATAAATAAAAATAAAATAAATAGCTAAATAAACATCAGTACTATATGTTTAGTATCAGTCGAATGCTGACCATTAACATAAAGAATAAATACAAATAAAATAAACAGCTAAATAAACATCAGTACTATTTAGTATCAGTCAAATGCTGACCATTAAAATAAAGAATAAATAAAAATAAAATTAATAGCTAAATAAACATCAGTACTGTATGTTTAGTATCAGTCAAATGCTGACCATTAATATAAAGAATAAATAAAAATAAAATAAATAGCTAAATAAACATCAGTACTGGTTAGTATGTCAAATGCTGACCATTAAAATAAAGAATAAATACAAATAAAATAAATAGCTAAATAAGCATCAGTACTGTATGTTTAGTATCAGTCAAATGCTGACCATTAAAATAAAGAATAAATAAAAATAAAATAATAGCTAAATAAACATCAGTCAAGTCAAGTCATTTTTATTTGTATAGCACTTTCACAACACACATCATTTCAAAGCAGCTTTACAGAAGATCAGGCATTAACAGAAGATAAAACTGTAATATATATAATGTCTTAGAGTCATCATTGTGTAGTTTGATAAAATTCAATTTTGAATTTTGTATTTTATAATAAAATAAGTAATTAAATAATAATTGTATTTATAACCCCAGTGAGCAAGCCGAAGGCGACTGTGGCAAGGAACACAAAACTCCATAAGATGTTGGTTAATGGAGAAAAATAACCTTGGGAGAAACCAGACTCACTGTGGGGGCCAGTTCCCCTCTGGCTAACATCATGAATATAATGCTAATATTACTTATGTGTAGTGCAAGTCATGGTTTAAAATGATTAAACTAAGTAAGTGTTAAGTGTCAGTGTTTAAAACAAAGATTTTGTATGAACTGTAAGTTTAATGACTAATGTCTTTGAAGTCCATCCTGGATTAACTGCAGAAGTTCACATAGATGCATTGTCCTTGTTAGTTGGCTGATGAAGGGTTTTGTTGGCAATTAATTGATAGTTTTTTATTCCATTTCAAGAGTGTAGTCCATCATTAGACCGAGGTGATGCAGGCAGAGATCAGTTAGGTGCATCGCGTTCAACCTGGCCGGTAATTTCGGTGAGGTCTATCCTAAATCCAAGGTTCAGGCAATGGCATATGAAATATCCCATGTCTTATGGTTGGAGTTGGCATCAGTTCATCCTCTGAAGTCCATTGTAATAGACTGAAGTGATGTTTGGCTGGCACCGGCTGCTATTAATCATCATCACACAGCGACACGTAGCAGTGGAGTCCAACACGAAGCAGGTATGAAGCTGGATCCAGCCGGTTCTGGTGACCTCAGGATAGGAGTCCCGAGGTTGAGACAGGGAAACAAATAAAATAATATTAGCATAGATGCCATTCAATTTATTGCAGAGTTATAAATCATGATAACTGTTTCTGGTTCTGGCAGACCTAACTAAAACAGCCTAATTGTGAGTTGAAGGATAAATTAGGTGTATGCCTGGCTAAATAGATGAGTCTTTAGTCTAGACTTAAACTGAGTGAGTGTGTCTACATTTCGAACAGTGTTAGGGAGACTATTCCATAGTTTAGGAGCCAAATATGAAAAGGTTCTACCTCCTTTTGTGGATTTTGATATTCTAGGAACTATTAACAGGCCAGAATTTTGCGATCGTAATGAACGTGATGGAATATAGCGTGGTAGAAGTCACTTAAGTACTGCGGAGCTAGACCATTCAAAGCTTTGTACGTAGTTAACAGAATTTTAAAATTAATACGAAATTTAACAGGTAGCCAATGTAACGATGATAAAATGGGGCTAATATGATCATATTTCTTGGTTCTCGTCAGCACTCTGGCTGCTGCATTTTGAACCAATAGAAGTTTATTTATTGATCTTGCTGGACATCCTCCCAGTAATGCATTACAATAATCTAGTCTTGAGGTCATGAACACATTAATTAGTTTTTCGGCATCAGCAACAGAGATCATGTGTCGTAATTTAGCAGTATTTCTTAGGAGGAAGAATGCTGTTCTACAAACATTGGTAATTTGATTTTCAAAGGACAGATTGGTATCAAATATAACACCTAAATTCTTCGCTGTTGAAGACGATGTAATTTTTTACGATGCTTATTTTTAGAGGTTTTTGGTCCAATAATTAGTACCTCTGTTTTGTCGGAATTGAGTAGATGGAGATTTCTGGCCATCCAATCTTTTATTTCATTGATACACTCTGCCAATTTGCAGAATTTTGAAATCTCATCAGATTTTGAAGAAATATATAAAGCTGGGTATCGTCAGCATAACAGTGGAAACTTATTCCATGGGGAAGCATATACAAGGAGAAAAGCAGAGGCCCTAAAACTGATCCCTGTGGCACTCCATACTTTACTTTTGTTTGGTTTGACAATTCCTCATTTACATAGACAAAGTGGTAGTGGTCTGCTAAATAGGACCTAAACCATGCTAATGCAACTCTACAAATGCCAACATAATTCTCTAGCCTATTCAAGAGAATGTTGTGATCTATCGTGTCGAATGCAGCACTAAGATCTAAAAGCACTAGAAGTGAAATGCAGCCGCGATCAGATGATAAGAGCAAGTCATTTGTAACTCTGATAATGCAGTCTCTGTACAGTGATGAGGCCTAAAACCTGACTGAAATTGTTCATATATACTATTTCTCTGTAGAATTGAACATATTTGGGAGGATACTACCTTTTCTAGTATTTTCGACATAAACGGGAGATTTGAAATCGGTCTATAATTAGCCAGTTCTCCAAGATCAAGTTGTGGCTTCTTAATAAGCGGTTTGAAAACTGCCATTTTAAAGTTTCTTGGGACATGTCCTAAGGATAGCGAGGAGTTAATAATATTAAGAAGAGGTTCTGAGATTACAGGGAATACCTCTTTTAAGAGCTTGGTTGGTATTGGATCTAACAAACATGTTGTGGCTTTTGATGTTTTGATAAGTTTTGTTAGCTCTTCATGACCTATGACAGCGAAGGATTGAAGTTGCACGTGAGGAAAATTATGAGACACTGTTTTCTGAGGTACTGTGACAGATGATTGCATAATTCCAATTTTTATTTCTGATTATTTCAATTTTATCAATAAAGAAATTCATGAAGTCATTACTCTTGTGGTGCAACGGAATATCTGGTTCTGTTGAGGCTTTATTCCTAACCAATTTAGCCTCAGTACTGAATAAACACCTAGGATTGTTGTGGTTATTTTCTATGAGTTTGCTCAAATATGCTGACCTGGCAGCTTTTAGTGCCTATCTGTAGCTACAGACACTATCCTTCCTTGCACGCGAAATACCTCTAATTTTGTATTCTTCCACTTGCGCTCCATTTTCCGAGTTGCTCTCTTGAGAGCATGAGTGTGATCATTGTACCATGGTGCAGGGCTTTTTTCTTTAATTTTCTTTAATCGAAGGGGGGCGAGATGACTGTATTTAGTCTATTGGTCTATTAGTATTTATCAGTACTGTTTAGTATGTCAATTGCTGACCATTTAAATAAAGAATAAATAAAAATAAAATAAATAGCTAAATAAACATCAGTACTGTTTAGTATCACTCAAATGCTGACCATTCACATAAAGAATAAACACAAATAAAATAAATAGCTAAATAAACATAAGTACTGTTTGTTTAGTATCAGTCAAATGCTGACTATATTAATACTGCCAGTCAATTAGGGGCAGGATGTAAAACAAAAAGCATTTACACCTGCCGAGTCAAGAGATAAAAGCGGCAGTGGTGTTACACCGTATTCTGCTATACAAGTTCAGGTGAAACTTTCAATGGTGGAAAACCAGACTTTTAAATATTACATTTTATAAATGCAATGACTGGAATTGTTCGGTTGAAGGGGGTACCAGACTGTGAAACCAGAACAAAACAATTTGGTGAATACACGTTTACACATTAGCTTCCACTCAGCTGACAAATAATGAAAGTAGCTGTGTGGTTAGCAAGTTAGCTATGAGCTCATTGTTATGGAGAGTAGAAGATGGACCAGCATTGCGTCTCACCAACTAGGAAACAACGTAGTATGAAATCAACACCCAACAGACACAATCCACCACCGCACCGTGGTCTGTTGAGCTGCAAAAAGATGCTCTGATGTTTACCTTTCACTCTGCCATTTTAATCTCTTATATGAGAAGAGTCAAATTTTTTGCTAGAACAGATGCTTGAACCTTTTATTCTCATCTCTAATTTTTTTATATCCTAATGTTTCAACATCATTTAACAATAAGATCTTTCAGTTATTATTCTCTTATGCTTATCAGCATTTCCTGACAAATTATTCAGTTAAACAGCTGAACCAAAAGTCACAGTGCAGACACTGTATGCCTCTAAACTGATACTTTCATGGATTAATCTCAAAATAGAAATAGTAATAATAGAAAAAGACACTCAATCCTTCTTTGTAGCACCCACTAACCTTTCTTTAAAGTGAGGGTACTCTCTGGAAAATTTGGGGGAGTAACCAATAAAATAGGTAACTCTAACATTGCCATCAAGTTTGTAATATTTACTCTTCAAATCAATAAATCAGCGGTTAGATGCTGGATTTAAATTTAGACCCTCAGAACAATTTAGACATGAGTATTGAATCCATGAATGGCAGCCTGGAAAATCATAAACCCAATTGTTGGTATAAGACTGAAATCACCTTATCCAGAGAGAAATTTGAATTCACATTAGTGAGAGCGGGAGGACCAATCGGATAAAAGCCTGCCTCATTTTCTGTCTTCTTTTTCTCCGGACTTCCTCCTGCAGTATTAGCAGCTTCAATAAATCATATGGCCCAGCCATCTGCAATGATGAGAGACTGGTTCCAGAATTAGTTAGTGAAACAACATATACACAATGATGACAAGAGAAAGGGTAAAACATAGTTATTATCAAAGACACACATAGAATAGGTGCATGGATTTGAAGTTATTAACATGAATAGATGAGGAAGATATGATGTTCAGTTTAATCTTAACGTTTCTCCATGGGTTTCACTTACTACCAATGACCAATTTTTCCTTAGTATTATCAATATTTTTTTTTACAATCAAATACATCAAAGATATTTATTTATTTATTTATTATTTATTTTTTCTCCACAATTTGGAATGCCCAATTCCCAATGCACTCTAAGTCCTCGTGGTGGCGTAATGACTAGCCTCAATCTGGGTGGCGGACGACGAATCTCAGTTGCCTCCACGTCTGAGACCATCAGTCTGCGCATCTTATCATGTGGCTTGTTGAGCACGTTACCGTGGAGACCTAGTGCGTGTGGAGGCTTCACGCTATTCTCCACGGCATCCACGCACAACTCACCACGTGCCCCACCGAGAGCGAGAACCACACATTATAGCGACCATGAGGAGGTTACCCCATGTGACTCTACCCTCCTGAGCAACCAGGCCAATTTGGCTGGAGTCACTCAGCACGCCCTGGATTCGAACTCGTGACTCCAGGGGTGGTAGTCGGCATCAATACTCGCTGAGCTACCCAGGCCCCCGTCAAAGATATTTCTTAAATCTTCAAGTCAGAACTTCTAGCATGAATAACATTTTCCGTTTTATGCAGTTACAAAAGAAGAAAACTTCCATTTTATTATATATCAGAGCATCTGAGCAAAACTGTTTACAATGTTTGCTTAGTTCTGCCTCCTTATTGGAGGTTGGGACTTTATTTTCCAGTTTATCTGGCATGATTGGTCACAGATCAAACCCAAGGAAAAATCATCACAATATTGGCAAGGCTGCCATACATAAAAATCAGAAAACCGTCATGGTTACTTGTGTAACCTCTGTTCCCTGATGGAGGGAACGAGATGTTGTGTCGATGTAGTGACACTAGGGTCGCACTTGGGAGCCCGAGACACCTCTGGTCTTTGATAAAAGACCAGTGAAAATTGGCAAGTGGTATTTGCATGCCACTCCCCCGGACATACGGGTATAAAAGGAGCTGGTATGCAACCACTCATTCAGGTTTTCTGCCGAGGAGCCGATATATGGTCCGGCCATTTCAGCGGGTAGTTCAGCGTTGTGGCAGGAGGGACACAACGTCTCGTTCCTTCCATCAGGGAACGGAGGTTACACAAGTAACCATGTGTTCCCTGTCTGTCACTCACTCGACGTTGTGTCGATGTAGTGACACTAGGGGTCCCTATATGAAACGCCACAATTGGCTGAACTGTGTTACGTGAACTGGCGGTGTGTGCTGGGCAGACTACTGTGTGCCTCATAGCCAGCACACCAGGTCGACACGTAACCTCCCCCAACATAGTCATGAGTGTCGAACGGCTCTTTAGGGACAAGTTGACTACCCAAAAGATAGAGACAGGCTTCCCTTCTCTTTTTCCACTCCCTAAAAAAGAAGGGGGATTATCCGACTGGGCCGCCAGGTCTAGTCGGGGGGTGTCCCTCCCAAGGGGAAGACACCGTGGAGACCACACCTCGCCCAAAGAGAGGGGGGGATATTTAAGTGGAAGAATACGTCACATGGTCTTTCCGACCATATGGAGAGTCTTCAAGGTAGATCCTACCCAACGGGGGAGGAGTTACTACAAACATGGAGACTGGGGCAGAGGGGCTCTGCCCAAGGAAGACGCAGTTTGCCAACAGGGAAACAAACTAGTGGAAGATATATATCGCATGGGGTTAGCCTTACAGGGAACTGCCACATGCGGAGCACCTACCCCAGAACAGGACTCTTAGTTAGCACGTGTACTGGGCCAGCAGCGAGTCTCTCCGAATACTCGACTGCCACAGGGCTCGGAGGAAGTCAACCAGGGAACAAAGTTTGTGAACACTACTAGGAATTAATGGTGCATGTCTTCAGCTCCAAGGGAGGTGGAAGGCGCTATGTGCAAGCGATACACTCGGCCAGCTATCCCGGGCTTATCCGCTTGTGTTGCGTGCCACTACCTGGGACGAAATCGGTTCCACCCGGAGGTTGTAGAACCTTGCAAAGGTGTCAGGTGTTGCCCAGCCCGCTGCTCTGCAAATGTCTGTTAGAGAGGCACCTCTGGCCAGGGCCCAGGAAGCCGCTACACCCCTGGTAGAATGGGCTCGTAGCCCTACCAGGGACGGCATGTCCTGGGCGAGATATGCCATAGTTATGGCGTCAATGAGCCAGTGGGCGATCCTCTGCTTGGAGACAGCACTTCCTTTCCGCTGTGCACCAAAGCAGACAAAGAGCTGCTCAGAGATTCTAAAGCTCTGCGTGCAATCCAAATAGATGCATAAAGCGTGCACCGGACACAGCAACGACAGGGCTGGGTCTGCCTCCTCCTGGGGCAGTTCTTGCAGGTTCACCACCTGGTCCCTAAAAGGGGTGGTGGGAACCTTGGGCACATAGCCCGGTCGGGGTCTCAGGATCATGTGAGAGTATGCTCATCTCGGGACTCGAGTCTGGAGCCAGTGCTGAAGCGGCCTCATATGCATCAACCCGAGCGGGATGGCCACCGTTGAGGACGCCATATGCCCCATGAGCCTCTGAAAAAGTTTCAGCTTGTTCGTAAGGCGCGCCGTCAAGGAGACTGAGTCCAACTCCAATCTGAGAAAAGAGATGCTCTGAACCAGGAGGAGCTTGCTCTTTTCCCAGTTGACCCGAAGCCCTAGTCCGCTGAGGTGTGAGAGCACCAAGTCCCTGTGTGCACACAACATGTCTCGAGAGTGCGCTAGGATTAGCCAGTCATCGAGATAGTTGAGAATGCGAATGACCACCTCCCTTAACGGGGCAAGGGTATCCTCTGCAGTCTTCGTAAAGATGCGAGGAGACAGGGACAGGCCGAAAGGGAGGACTTTGTACTGATACGCCTGACCCTCGAACGCAAATCGCAGGAAGGGTCTGTGTCGAGGAAGGATCGAGACGTGGAAGTACGCATGAAGGGTAGCGCCCAGACACAAAAGACAGCGATCATGACCATCCGAAGTTGAGAGATAACGACCGCAACCAGGAATAACACACAATCGGAAAGGCATCTTTAAAAAGACGTGTCTTTAAAAAGACGTTCTGTGTGTGCCGCTCTTTTAGAGAAATATATACTCTTTTAGAGGGGAAAAGCTCTTTCAGAAAATATACTCTCTAGTTTTTCTGCCGAAGCACCCAGGGGCGTTCTCTGCAGTGCACCAGTGCAGAGGAGGGAGAAGCCGCTGAAATGCGCCATCAGATCCAGCAGAGGTGAATGAACAGTAGTATTCAGCTCAATGAGCATGACCATTCGGCTCCGAAGAGAAAATCTGAATGAGTTGTTGCATATCAGCTACTTTTATACCCGTATGTCCGGGGGAGTGGCATGCAAATACCACTCGCCAATTTTCATTGGCCTTTTATCAAAGACCAGAGGTGTCTCGGGCTCCCAAGAGTGACCCCTAGTGTCACTACATCAACACAACATCGAGTGAGTGACAGATAGGGAACAGGTATTATTAGCACGACTTCAGCAAATTGATCCAAATCATTCTTACATTTGTTAGCCTTTAAATTAAACTGAAAGGCAGATTTCAATGTGTCCATGTTCAACCATTGCCTAAATCCTATATATAAAATAAAAGTAAAAATAAAATGTATTTTATTCTAAACTTTAATCCTCAACTACCTATTTTCTATGCTCGAGGTACCCCTATCTGAATGTAGACATCGAGCAAGCTGTAATGTGTCCAACTTTAAATGCCTGCAGGCAAAATTTGCGTGCACATGCACTACCGTTTTAGTGCATTCAGGTTCCAGATTGTGCTGAGTGACTCCAGCCAGGTTTCCTAAGCAACCAAATTGGCCCGGTTGCTAGGGAGGGTAGAGTCACATGAGGTAACCTCCTCGTGGTTGCAATTAGGGGTTCTCGCACTCAATGGGGCGCGTGGTAAGTTGTGCGTGGATCGCGGAGAATAGCATGAGCCTCCCATGCTCTGAGTCTCCGTGGTGTCATGCACAGCCAGCCACGTGATAAGATGCGTAGATTGACTGTCTCAGAATCGGAGGCAACTGAGACTTGTCCTCCGCCACCCAGATTGAGGTGAGTCACTACGCCTCCATGAGGACCTACTAAGTAGTGGGAATTGGGCATTCCAAATTGGGAGAAAAGGGGATAAAAAAAAAAATAGATTAAAAAAAAAAAAAATTGAATATAATAAAAATAAATGAGGATGATAAAAGATGAGATATAACTTGTAAGAGTAAAAGGATATTCGAATATTAACCCCTTCACTCCCCAATTTTTAGACCGGTGTGGGGATCTAAAATCAAACCCTTCACATGAATAGGTATTTCTATAACTTGTAGAGGCAATTTTATGTCCCAAGCATTGATTTTTATTCAAACGAATAGATTTAAACTTTTCCCCCCTTTTTTTCCCCCCTTTTTTTTTTGTTATATGAAGGTCTCATTAAAACTGACCTTGTACCAGGCCTTCATTATTTATTTTTAGTACTTTTCAAATGCCTTTTATGTACAGGTATAAAGAAGATTTTACTGTTTTAGCCTTTTCCCAGACTTTCAATATTAAACTATGCACATTAATACATGTTTAAAATTGTAATAATCTAAACTAAAAGTGAAATAAACAAATAATTTACTGTGAAAATGATTTCGATATATTTGTAAAAAAAATGGAAAGTCATGTCATTTCCGCTATATCAAACAATTTTGCCCCTAATAATTGAAAAAAGTTAGTGTACTTGTCAACTAAGTGGATAAAAGTGTGAGTGACTACGTGTACATGAACACCAGAAAGCCGTTTATTGTGAGAGAGCTGTGTTCGCGGCTTTTTATTTGTTTTTGTATACATGCATGACAACGTATTTTTCTTGCGACGCTTGTGTAAATAACAAACACGGGATCCGAGGAAGACTTCGCTATTTTATTTTCTATTTCTTCGCTTTATTTCCAGATATTCCAGAATTGTTGCTGTGTTTGTTTTCTTAACTTTCTATCATCACCTGCAGTGGAATTGCACTGCAATAGTGGGGTTTCCCTCTTACATAAAACTCCGGGATTCCTCCAATGTACGAGCGCATATCCAAGAACGAGAGGGACAGTCGATATTTTACATTGGTGTGTATAAATTGGTGTAGTTTATAGTTTATGTGATTTTCCCACTGTACTTTCAGAAATGTTTTATTCTTTCCACTGTCTTGACATATTGTTAGGCTCCATCCTATGCGCTTATTTAAAAAATGGTTAGAACACTGCTTATGCGTTTACACGACCACAATAAGCCGCGTTCTTTGTGAAAAACCTAGGTGTGTTAAACGGCTTTCTCTTAATCCCTTAAACAGCATAAGGAAATCTGTGTTCTTGTTTACATGCCGTTTCAGAATGCTGCTTTCAACAAACACCCTGGAATAAACTGTTTTCTTAGGTGCATTTAAATGTGTTCAGTGAAGAGCATGCTTGAGATGAAATATGATGATGTTTAAAGAAAACAAAGAAAAATCAAGGTAATTATCACTTGTGAGCAGAATATTTTTATTGGCCGTCATTTCCGATCAGTCTATAATTTTACCAAATTATTCAAAAAGTGTGAAAATATTATTTAATTGTGTATTTAGGATAGATATTATATTATAGATAATATGTTAGCTATGACATTTGCCTTAGAAAGAAAAATAAGTTGAATGTTTTATTTAAAACATTTAAAAATTTCATTTCTGGGGGCCTGGGTAGCTCAGCGAGTAAAGACGCTGACTACCACCCCTGGAGTCACGAGTTCAAATCCAGGACGTGCTGAGTGACTGCTGAGGTTGCTAGGGAGGGTAGAGTTACATGGGGTAACCTCCACATGGTCGCTATAATGTGTGGTTCTCGCTCTCGTGGGGTGCGTGGTGAGTTGTGCGTGGATACCGCGGAGAATAATGCCACATGATAAGACGCACGGATTGACGGTCTCAGACGCGGAGGCAACTGAGATTCGTCCTCCGCCACCCAGATTGAGGCAAGTCACTACGCCACCACAAGGACTTGGAGCACATTGGGAACTGGACATGCCAAATTGGGGAGAAAAGGGGAGGGGGGGAAAAATGTAATTTCTGTCAGCGTCATTTCCACCATTGAATTCTGTTTCTGTTTCATGACTTTCAAAGAAAATTACAGAAATGCCATAAATCTCCTATGATGCATGTACACACACTGTTGGACATTGTCAGTAGATAAATTAAAAAAATTACTTTCCAGAAGTCCAGCATTCTAAAAGTGCCCTAAGTTGAAGAAAGACCTATATATATGTATATATATATATATATATATGTGTGTGTGTGTGTGTGTTTGTATATACAGTACTGTGCAAAAGTTTTAGGCACTTGTGAAAAATGTTGCATATTAAGGATGTCTTCAAAAATAATGAATTAGATTTAATTTATCACTTAATGTCATACAAAGTCCAGTAAACATAAAAAAGCTAAATCAATATTTGGTGTGGCCACCTTTGCCTTTAAAACAGCAACAATTCTCCTAGGTACATCTGGACACTTGGTTTTACTTGGTTGTTGGCAGATAGGATTTTCCAAGCTTCTTGGAGAATTTGCCACAGTTCTTCTATTTATTTAGGCTGTCTCAATTGCTTCTGTCTCTTTATGTAATCTCAGACTGATATGATGTTCAGTGGGGGGCTTTGTGGGGGCCATGATATCTGTTGCAGGGCTCCTCTGTTTGCAAAAGTAATGTTTGGGAGTCTGACATTTATATTTCTTATTGACACATTAAAGCTGAAGATATAAATAACCATCTTAAGACAAATGCTTTTGTGAAACATCTTATGTGCCTAAGACATTTGCACGGTACTGTATGTGTGTGTGTGTGTGTGTGTGTGTGTGTGTGTGTGTGTGTGTGTGTGTGTGTGTGTGTGTGAATCTATTTATGTTTGTATAAGAAATGTTACTGATTAAATAAAACCATTAATTATTCCTTATTATCTTTCACAGCCTACATTTTCCGTCAGTCAAGGTCTGTGCTCGAACCCTGGTATGAGTTACGCGCCGTATCTGACTCCAATGAGCCACAGCATGGGTCTGGTCCCCACAGAAATGCTCCCCAGCACCCCCGTCATCATGCCCAGCAGCCCACCCGTCAGCATTCAGAGCTCCTCCTCAACGCAGAAACTACTGCGCACAGACAAGCTTGAGGTAACGTGATACGCCACTACAAATTAACGTTTGCATCTGAGAAAATATCATGCAGCTTTAAGGCCAAAACAGACTCTATGCAAGAATGTGAACAATGATGCTTCTAGTGTCACAGGCTCAATTTCCAGCATAGTTGTGTTGCAAAATGTTTCAGACTGCAGTTCATAACACAACGCTAGTATGAGTTCCATTCTCAGCGTTGCTACAAGGGATGCTATTGTGGACATTAGTGTGAACTGTCCGTTTCTGCGGTGAGTTTTTTCTTTCAAGTCAACTACATTAATGTCGGAGCAACAGTTTGAAGAGAATATTGCTGAGCAAGTAAATGAAAGTCAATATATTTATTGCAACACATCCAGTTTATTGGCACAAACTTTTGAAGGTAACTCTATCGCCCCCCTTGAGGTTAACTACTGCCACAGTAACGCAAGAATGCACACTAAGCATGTTTAACCAGACTGCACATTGGCCAAGCGCTTTCATGTGCATAGGCGTACTTGCGTAAAGTACTGTATATTTTTGGCCTTAGGTGTCAACAAATTAAATGCTTTCTGAAGCAGAGATGTCTCAGTGTACAGTTTGAATGTCAGTGTACTTGCAAGGCAGTGAAAAATAAATGTAAAGAAGTAAAATGTGAGTTAGAAAAGTTCTAAACTCGACTAAAGAGTGAAGAAGAGACGGATTGATCATAAGATCCAATATACTTTGTTGGATAAATGAAAGGAAAGACCAATCACAAATCAGAATACAAATAGATGTAAGAAAGAAATTATGAATAAACACAATTCAGTAAATTGTCAGAAATGTACTTTTCTATTTTTGCCCCTGAATTTGATTTTCAGTGGCATTTTTTACCTTTGTGAGGGCATTTTTTAAATAAACATATGATGTAGATACAGTGTGTTTCTAACAAACCTAACTTTTTAAGTTATATTACATTTAGGCTTGTCAATCGATTAAAATAACAGATGTACTTCATGCTTGAATTGCTCGTATGGTAGGAAAATCCGTACTTTTATTACAGAATTTACAAGTGTGTCAGGGGGCATGATTAATTGTATTTTAAAACTAGTTATTTTTTATATAATTAATTGCACTTAATTAACACTTTAAATCGACAGCCCTGAATACATTCTATTAAAAAGTAGCATTATAAATATTATTATATTGTAATATGAATATATAACAAATAATAATAAAAATGTATATTAATATTAAATTACTATTTTACCAATAAAATGAAACAACATTACCAGTAATTTATATTTATCTGATAACTATTCCTATATTAGAACAATAAGAACTATATCAGATTATACAAATAGAAAAATGATTATTTATCAGGGGGGCATTGTCTGCCCGCACATTTTGAATTTCTGGGACATGTTTGTCAAATTTAGGTGGCATTTCTGCCCTGAGCCCCCATTAATTTCTGACCCTGATCAGTGGTATACATTTTGAATGTCAAACATGATAATGATGTCAATGGGAGATTTTACAATTTTAACTTTCAATTTCTTCAAAAATGCACAAAAGCCAAAATTAGCACAAAATAAACAAAACACATTTTTAAGGGAGTCTGTACTCCAAAAATAGCTTAACCTTTAAAAGGTGGTTTGCTGGTTTAGCTGGCTTCTCAGTCTGATCTGCCAGCTAAACTAGCCAAAACTATTATAAAACCAGCAAGGGTCAGGCTGGGAGACCAGCTAACCTACTTAGGCTGGTTTAAACTGTTATTTTTCAGTAGGCGGAGCTGAAGTGTGAGAACAAGAATCATGATGGATGTCTATGCTGTGCTGCCTTGCAAGAAAATGATCAGTGCAGCTGAAACAATAACAGTTTGTAGGTTGTATGACTGTGTGTATTGCTAAATGTGCTATCACTTAGCAACTGAGTGATCTCTGTGATAATGAGAGGTTCAATTCCTCAGAGGCCCTCCCACACCGAGAGAGACTGTGTCATCTCTGTTGCTGCCTTTGTTAATATTCTGCTCTTTGTGTGTTTATTTACCAAACGTGTGCATGTATGTTTTGGAAAGCTTTGAAACTCAATGACTCACCTCTCTGTTTGCATATTTCTGTTCTGTTTTCTCTTTGTGTTTATTTGAATCCACACACGTGCAAACATCCACGACCAGGTGTGTCGTGAGTTTCAGCGGGGTAACTGCGCACGCGGTGAGACCGACTGCCGCTTCGCCCACCCTAGTGACAGCCCCATGATTGATACGAGCGACAACACAGTCACCGTGTGCATGGACTACATCAAGAGCCGCTGCTCGCGCGAGAAGTGCAAGTACTTCCACCCTCCCGCGCACCTGCAGGCGAAGATCAAAGTGGCGCAGCATCAGGCCAATCAGACAGCCGTCGCAGCGCAAGCGGCCGCTGCAGCCATGGTGAGTCAATGGCAACACGCACAATAACATATAGGGCACTTTCAAACAAACTGCATATATTATCTGTATAAACGTGCAGTTGATTCAGAAAACCAACATTAAAGTCAACATGAAATTGAGCTCTGATTGTGAATGATTAATCAGTAAATGTTATTCCAAATAAATAATTTTGTCTGTTTGTCTAACAATTGTCAAATAAGTTACTTAGGCATTGTTTTAATAGCATCAATGATAACGATAGATTTGAAAAAGAAGCGTTATTATTGGGTTATATGGAAAGGCTCTGGAGCTTCATCCTCCACGTCCTGGTTCTCATCTCATTCAATATTCGTTTCACTTGGAAAGTGTCACATTACGCAAAATAAAGTGGCTTGCGAATGTCGTTTCATGTTGACTTATGTTTAAGTGTTATGTACATACGATGTAACATAAGGTGAAACGTAGGGGATGACTCTACAAAGCAGGAAACAAACGTATGTTGCACAAAACATTAAGGTCTATTCTAAACTACAACACTTTGCCTTACTGGTAGTATTCCATTGACCTCAAAATTTAATTTACCACATTGTCACGACATATTTCATCGGAACTGAGGCGGTGCTTAGAATTTTGAAACCTTTTCCAGCTTTCTACATGATAAAATCAATTGACAACACATGTTTGATTTGAGATATCTGATGATGTTAGCACATTAAATGTGGAGCACTGCTTTATTATTATATAGCCATGACCCATCTCACGAATCTGGGCGGGGCTGCATGCCAAATCTGTGTCAGCTCCCTTATCTCATTCCCTGAGGATTTTAGTCCTATTAAACAGGGTGAGTAGAGAGACAAAGAGATGAGCTGTTTGAGAAGACAGCAATGTGATAAACTTTTTCCCCTTTTTCATCCATGTAGTATTATATTGATGCTATCATTATTAGAAAAAGGATATTAATATAATAAGCACGATGGCTTAAAAGCTTTTTTCCTCACACCCTTGACTGCACAATGTCACAGGGTGGCTTTCTTCCCATTACCCTGCCCAATGGGAGGAATACTCTCCTCAAATCAGTTGAGATTAAATTACGGAAATGGATCACATTTTTATACCAAACTGACGTGAACGCACAGGTTCAGCTATTACCCAAGTGCAACTGTATTTTTGGCGGCATGCCAAGCTGCTGTTTTTTTGTCAGTTCTAATGCCGTTTCTACACTGCAAGTGAGCAATCTGACGCAACATAAAGGAAACTATACTAAGAGTGTCATGACGCAAGAAAACGAGATCTCCTTATTTATAATAAATAAAGCTGTCTACACGGTAAGTGACGCGACTTCTGAAAAAAGTCTAAATCACTTCTGTTATTATCAACAAAACTGCTGTACACTACAAGCACGCAAAAAGAAAACTAGATAGTTTCCATTATAATCAACTAAGCAGTCTACTGCAAGTGAGCGATGCGATGAATTGCAAAAAAAAAAAAACTAATAAAAAAATACACTGAGAGTGGTGCAACGCAAGAAAATTTGATTGCTTGTGTAATAATCAACGGAGCTGTCCACACTGCAAGTGAGCAACACTATGCAAACAAAACTACACTAAGAGTGATGCGACGCAGGAAAACTAGATTGCTTTCATCACTCCGAGACGTTTTACAGGTTGCCCGCCACAGTGTGGCGGGCAGATGTGCAAAATTACCCGCCACTGCGCATGAAATTACGCATTCCGCGGGTGGCGGGTGCTAATTTCATACCCTGAATAAGACGCATAGCAAACAAAACTACACTGATATTGATGCAAGTCAAGAAAACTAGATCGCTTCCGTTGTCAAAGTTGTCAACGTTGCAAGCTAGCAATGCGATGCATGGCAAATAAAATTACACTGAGAGTGAGGTGATGCAAGAAAACTAGATTGATACTTGTTCCCTATCTGTCACTCACTCGACGTTGTGTTGATGTAGTGACACTAGGGGTCACTCTTGGGAGCCCGAGACACCTCAAGTCTTTGATAAAAGGCCAATGAAAATTGGCGAGTGGTATTTGCATACCACTCCCCCGGACATACGGGTATAAAAGGAGCTGGTATGCAACCACTCATTCAGATTTTCTCTTTGGAGCTGAACGGTCGATGTTTACTGAGCTGACTGTTCATTCACCTCTGCTGGATCTGACGGCGCATTTCAGCGGCTTCTCCCTCCTCTGCACTGGTGCACTGCAGAGAACGCCCCTGGGCATTTCGGCAGAAATAAGAGAGTATATTTCTCTAAAAGAGTATATTTCTCTAAAAGAGCGGCAAACACAGAATGTCTTTTTAAAGACGTGTTTTTTTAAAGATGCCTTCCGTTTGTGTGTTATTCCTGGTTGCGGTCGTTATCTCTCAACTTCTGATGGTCACGATCGCTGTCTTTCGTCTCTGGGCGCGACCCACGCGGAGACAGCGTTCGTGGATGGATCATGTACTCATTGCGAGAACATGACCATGGCAACGTTGCGGTTGCGGCTTGCTTTCGTAAGAAAAGCGGTACCCAAGAGTCCAGCAAAAGAGCGGTTTCCTTGTTCCCTGGGTCACATACCCGGTGTGCACGGCCGTCATCACGACCACCGTCCACCATTCCATTTTGGCAGGTTTGGCGCTCCAGCGGCGGTCTCCCCACCCCTGCGCGCCCAGCTGTGGCACAAATCCGCCCCCGATGTGACAGTCTCCACGGGTCACGAGGACAGGCCTCTTCCTCCCCCGTCCCAGGCTGTTCCGGGGGTGGTCACAAGGAGCCAGGTAAGTGCTTCGAACTCAGCACGGCCACAGCACGGCCACAACACGGCGTGGCACCTCAGGCTCCGCCCCGCCGCGAGGCCCCACCCGCCGGCACGTCCGACGAGATTGTCCCCTTGGTCCCCCTCGCCCGGAGCTTGGACGCATGGCTTGCACTTTCCAATCCATTGCGATGGCTGATCCGGACCGTCCGACACGGCTACGCGATTCAGTTCGCCAGGCGAAGGGCGAGAACGCTGCTACCTTGCACGCGGAGATTGCTACCCTCCTACGGAAGGATGCGATAGAGCCTGTCCCTCCGGCCGAGATGAAGAAGGGGTTTTACAGTCCCTACTTCATTATACCGAAAAAAGGCGGTGGGTCGCGGCCAATCTTGGACCTGCCAGTACTGAACTGGGCTTTACACAGACTCCCGTTCAAGATGCTGACGCAAAAACGCATTCTAGCGAGCGTCCGGCATCAAAATTGGTTCGCGGCGATAGACCTGAAGGATGCGTACTTCCACGTCTCGATTCTAACTTGACACAGACCCTTCCTGCGGTTTGCATTCAAGGGTCGGGCATATCAGTACTAGGTCCTCCCTTTTGGCCTGTCCTTGTCTCCTCGCATCTTCACAAAGGTCGCAGAGGCAGCCTTTGCCCCGTTAAGAGAAGTGGGCATTCGCATCCTCAACTATCTCGATGATTGGCTAGTCCTAGCTCATTCTCGGGATGTGTTGTGTGCACACAGGGACCTGGTGCTCTCGCACCTCAGCCGACTAGGGCTTTGGGTCAACTGGGAAAAGAGCAAGCTCCTCCCAGTTCATCTTTTTTCTCAGCTTGGAGTTGGACTCAGTCTCGTTGATGGCGTGCCTCACAAACGAGCACGCACAGTCGGTGCTGACCTGTTTGAAGGCGTTCAGACAGAAGACAGCGGTTCCACTGAAACTGTTTCAGAGGCTCCTGGGGCATGTGGCATCCTCAGCGGTGGCCACTCCGCTCAGGTTGATGCATATGAGACTGCTTCAGCACTGGCTTCAGACTCGAGTCCCGAGATGGGCATTGCGCCGTGGGACACATTGCGTGGCCGTCACGCCGATCTGTCACCGCCTCTTCAGCCCTTGGACCGACCTCCCGTTTCTACGGGCAGGCGTTCCCCTAGAGCAGGTCTCCAGGCGCATCGTGATTATGAAAGACGCCTTCAAAACATGCTGGGGCGCTGTATGCAATGGGCACGCAGCCGCCGGCTCATGGATGGGCCCGCGGCTGCGTTGGCACATCAACTGCCTCGAGTTGCTGGCAATTCTGCTCGCCCTGTGGAGGTTTCGGCCGTTGATCCAGGGCAAGCACATGTTAGTTCGGACAGACAACACGGCAACGGTAGCATATGTCAACCATCAAGGCGGTCTGCGATTCCCGTTGTATGTCACAACTGGCCCGCCATCTCCTCCTCTGGAGTCAACAGCACCTCAAGTCGCTGTGAGCCACTCACATCCCGGGCGACAACAACACTGCAGCGGACGTGCTGTCACAGCAGGTTACCCTCAGGGGAGAGTGGAGACTCCACCCTCAGGTGGTCCAGCTGATTTGGAGTCGATTCGGGCAGGCACAGGTAGACCTGTTCACCTCCCAAGAATCCTCCCACTGCCCGCTCTGGTATACCCTGACCGAGGCACCTCTCGGTATAGACGCGCTGGCACACAGCTGGCCCCCTGGACTTCGCAAATATGCGTTTCCCCCAGTGAGCCTACTTGCACAGACCCTGTGCAAGGTCAGGGAGGATGAGGAGCAGGTCGTCCTGGTAGCACCCTACTGGCCCACCCAGACGTGGTTCTCGGACCTCACACTCCTCGTGCAGGAGAGGTTGGAAGGGCGGCTGTCCTCCTCCACCTTGAAGGTGTTTGTAGCCGCTATAGCGGCACACCACGACACAGTGGACGGTAAGTCCTTAGGAAAGCACGACCTGATCATCAGGTTCCTGAGAGGTGCCAGGAGGTTGAATCCCTTCAGACCGCGCCTCGTTCCCTCATGGGACCTCTCTGTAGTCTTCAGGGTCTACGGAGAGCCCCCTTTGAGCCCTTGCAGTCAGCTGAGCTTAAGGCACTCTCTTTGAAGACTGCCATCCTGACTGCGCTCACTTCCATCTAGAGGGTAGGAGACCTGCGAGCGTTCTCTGTCAGCGAAACGTGCCTGGAGTTCGGTCCGGGCTACTCTCACGTGATCCTGAGACCCCGACCGGGCTATGTGCCCAAGGTTCCCACGACCCCTTTTAGGGACTAGGTGGTGAACCTGCAAGCACTGCCCCAGGAGGAGGCAGACCCAGCCCTGCTGTTGCTGTGTCCGGTGCGCGCTTTACGCATCTATTTGGATTGCACGCAGAGCTTTAGAGTCTCTAAACAGCTCTTTCTCTGCTTTGGTGGACAGCGGAAAGGAAGCGCTGTCTCCAAGCAGAGGATCGCCCACTGGCTCATTGACGCCATAACTATGGCATATCACGCCTAGGACGTGCCACCCCAGGCAGGGCTACGAGCCCATTCTACCAGGGGTGTAGTGGCCTCCTGGGCCTTGACCAGTGGCGCTTCTCTAACAGACATTTGCAGAGCAGCGGGCTGGGCAACACCCAACACCTTTGCGAGGTTCTACAATCTCCGGGTGGAACCAGTTTCGTCCCGTGTAGTTGCACGCACAATGCAAGTAAGTCCGGTAGAGCTGGCCGGGTGTATCGCTTGCGCATAGCGCCTTTCGCCTCCCCTGAGCTGAAGACGTGCGCTGTTGACTCCCAGTAGTATTCACAAACTGTGTTCCCTGGATGATTTCCTCCGAGCCCTGTGGCAGACGAGTTTGCGGAGAAACTCGCTGCCGGCTCAGTATGTGTGCTAACTAAGCCCTGTACTGGGGTAGGTGCTCAGCATGTGGTGGTTCCCCGTAGGTAACCATATGCGACTTATATCTTCCGCTAATTCGTTTCCCTGTTGGTAAACTGCATCTTCCTTAGGCAAAGGCCCCTCTGCTCCAGTCACCATGCTCGTAGAAACTCCTCCCCCATAGGGTAGGACCTAACATGGAACTTCTCCACATGACATACTTCCGACAAAGCTCGACAAGACCATGTGACGTATTTCCACTCAAAATAACTCCCCCTCTCTCTGGGCAGGGTGTGGTCTCCGCGGTGTCTCCCCCCCCCTCCCCCCCCCCCGACTAGACCTGGTGGCCCCAGTCGGTTAATTCCTTTTTTGGGGGGGGGAGGATAAGAGGCCACGACTGGGCTAGCCTGTCTCTATCTTTTGGGCAGTCGACTTGTCCCCAAAGGGGCGTTCGACACTCATAACAGCGTTGGGGGAGGTTACGTGTCGGCCTGGTGCGCTGGCTACGAGGCACACAGTGGTCTGCCCATCACACACCGCCAGTTCACGTAACACAGTTCAGCCAGTTGCGGTACAAAACCTGAATTAGTGGTTGCATACCAGCTCCTTTTATACCCGTATGTCCGGGGGAGTGGTATGCAAATACCACTCGCCAATTTTCATTGGCCTTTTATCAAAGAGGTGTCTCGGGCTCCCAAGAGTGATCCCTAGTGTCACTACATCGACACAACGTCTCGTTCCCTCCATCAGGGAACAGAGGTTACGCAAGTAACCAGGACGTTTTCTAATCAAGAAAGCCAACCTGGTCTCATAGTGAAAACGTGACTCTATATGCATTTGTGCAAAATTTGTTATATGTGTCTCCAGGTACAATTCCCTGCAGTTTCCTGGTGAAATGAACACTAGAGATGCTAGAACAACTGTGTTTGATTCACTTTCACTCAAATCATGACTTTAATGGCTGATTATGACTTTATAAGTACTTATTTTTCTCTCTATTATTCAGACCCTGCTATTTTATGATATCGACACACTTTTACTCTAACGCATCTTTTGAAAAACTATACATTTTAATGCTTGAATTACAGACCCACCTTCATATATACACTTATTCTAGCATAATTAGCTTGTGCGGTAGCTCACCGGATAAGGTGTTGGACTTACAATCAGAGGACTGCAGTTCAAGACCAGCCATGAACTCAAGCTGGCATGTGACATGACAGTCATAGAAGCAACATAAAATTATATGATTGCTTCAGAAAATTTGCTTTTTTCATTTTGCTTCTGCATTTTGAAAAACTAATGATTAGGTTTAGGCATTGATTAGGCAAGTATCTTTTTTAACGTCTCATTTATATTTCAAAGGAATGTTCCAGTTTCAGTACAAGTTGTGGCATACACAGCAGTTGAGGCATAATGTCGATTACCACAAAAATTAAGTTCGACTGCTCCTTTTCTTTAAAAAAGCAAAACTCGAGGGTACAGTGAGGCACTTACAATGGAAGTGAATGGGGACGATAAAAGTGAATGTGGCCAAAAGTGAATCATTTTTATAAAAGCATTTGCATTAATTCTTCTGTTAAAACTTGTGAATTATTTGAGCTGTAAAGTTGTTTAAGTTGTAATTTTTATGGTAATTTTAGGGTTTAGGGTTTGTTGACACTACATTGTCATGGTAACGAAGTTGTAAAACTGGCTATAACTTTACACAGAAAATGTTAGTAAGTTATTTTATCACACTAAAATCATGTTTACACACATATTGTTTACATCTTGTGTCTATACTTTTGAAACAGTGAGTATTTTAACATTTACGGATTGGCCCCATCCACTTCCATTGTAAGTGCCTCAAATAACCCAGATTTTTGCTTTTTTTAAAGAAAAGGAGGGACGACATTATGCCACAAATGCTGTCGATTGAGCTCAACTTGTATTGAACCCGGAACATTACTTTAAAACACTAATGGTTAGGTTTAGGCGTTGATTTGGTAAGGATGTCTTTTTTAAACGTCTTATTTATATTTTAAAACACTATTGGTTTGGTTCAGGCAAAAGTTTTAGGTTAGGGAGGTATGTTTTAAAAACATCCATCTAAAATTCACCTTAAATCCTCGTCTGAATACCATTTTATTCACTTTTGCCGCCCTCAACTGGACATTGCAGTGTAGACTGCTTGGTTAATTGTAACTGTAATGCAACGCAACAAACTTTACAATGGAAGCTTGCAGTGTCTTCATTAATTGAATCTAGTTCAGTTGCGTCGCTCGCTTGCTGTGATGACAATTATGTCGTGCAAGATAGCGGAAGCGTTCTAGTTTTGTCGCAGCACACTTGCATTGTAAACACGAAATTTGGCAGCAAGCTTTACCCCAATTTACCACTTCTCACTTTTGAACGGCCCAGGTGTGAATCTAAGTTTGCTACATTTGCTGTCATGGTACTCACCTTCTTGGCCTTTATTTTGCTGTTTTTTTCCACTGTGGCGTTTGGGTCAGAGTTGACTCTAGGACAGTACTGGCTCACCAACTATACATATGTATTTATTTTTAATTTTTTTTAAACGAGTGAAAATAAAGCCTTCCGTTTCCCGACCGAACAGTGACCTGAGATAAACCATTGCGCTTTGGCTACAGGGTAAACTGCTGTTAGCCTTAAGGTGCAGTGTCCTTGCCCTGATTACCGTGTAATAGGGCCATAGATAACAAAGAAGAATTTTTTTTTTTTTTTTTTTCAGGCTTATTATTAGCCACTTAGGAATGCTGACCTCAGATAAAGAGGTTTTTTTTTTTTTTGTTTCTCTTTGTTTTTTCTCAGTGGACGATTATGTAATTCTGTATGATAACACCCAGTGGGTGGTATTTTTATTTGAATGTTTCTCTTTGTTTGTGGTGGGTAGCAAAACATGAAACTCTTGCTTACAGGAATGCTTTCAGAAGGCAAAATTTAAATGTATCCTGTTCTTTCCCATCCTATTATTAAAAGTACACCTAAATAAGCTCTGTTCCAAAACCTACAAACTGCCTACATAGACTGCATTTTAAGGCATCATAGCGGCACCTCTAACACGAAGGTTGTAACTAAAGGTAGGCAGCATAATTATGAAATATGATACCTTGTAAGATACCTTGTTTTGGCCAAATTCTTACCCCAGAATGCATTTTGACAAGCTTTATAAAAATAATAATAATAGTAAAACAATTATCCAAGATAGTTGGATAAAATTGAAATGTTGATTATAAATATACTCATATTTCAATTTTAAAAAAATATTGATATAAATAGTAAAAGAAATCAATAAAATAATGACGCTTTTACCCAAAATTTTTGTTGTTTTCTTACACTTGTTTTCATTAGCTTAGCAACATGCCAACATCAAACTCTATGGAAATTGATTGCGAGTCGCGTTTCCTGTACATTTCATGCAAGATGCGCTATTCGTGTGGAATTCCTGTGTAGGTAGAGCATTCCAAATCAGTCACTTGTGAGGTTCCATTTCAGGTAGGATGCCTTTGGAGACGTTAGCAAGGTAGCTCACTAGGTTTTCGAACAGAGTTATAGTCTAGGCATAGATGTTTAGTCAAAATGTTTGCATTTTTTAAAAGTGGCTTTAAGATTTTTCTCGATGCTTTGCATTATCTTTCCCATTACAACCCCATATGTCATCTGTGACTTTACTATGAAAATATACAGGTGCATCTCAATAAATTAGAATGTCGTGTAAGAGTTCATTTATTTCAGTAATTCAACTCTAATTGTGAAACTCGTGTATTAAATAAATTCAATGCACACAGACTGAAGTAGTTTAAGTCTTTGGTTCTTTTAATTGTGATGATTTTGCTCACATTTAACAAAAACCCACCAATTCACTATCTCAAAAAATTAGAATACATCATAAGACCAATAAAAAAAAACATTTTTAGTGAATTGTTGGCCTTCTGGAAAGTATGTTCATTTACTGTATATGTACTCAATACTTGGTAGGGGCTCCTTTTGCTTTAATTACTGCCTCAATTCGGCATGGCATGGAGGTGATCAGTTTGTGGCACTGCTGAGGTGGTATGGAAGCCCAGGTTTCTTTGACAGTGGCCTTCAGCTCATCTGCATTTTTTGGTCTCTTGTTTCTCATTTCCCTCTTGACAATACCCCATAGATTCTCTATGGGGTTCAGGTCTGGTGAGTTTGCTGGCCAGTCAAGCACACCAACACCATGGTCATTTAACCAACTTTTGGTGCTTTTGGCAGTGTGGGCAGGTGCCAAATCCTGCTGGAAAATGAAATCAGCATCTTTAAAAAGCTGGTCAGCAAAAGGAAGCATGAAGTGCTCCAAAATTTCTTGGTAAACGGGTGCAGTGACTTTGGTTTTCAAAAAACACAATGGACCAACACCAGCAGATGACATTGCACCCCAAATCATCACAGACTGTGGAAACTTAACACTGGACTTCAAGCAACTTGGGCTATGAGCTTCTCCACCCTTCCTCCAGACTCTAGGACCTTGGTTTCCAAATGAAATACAAAACTTGCTCTCATCTGAAAAGAGGACTTTGGACCACTGGGCAACAGTCCAGTTTTTCTTCTCCTTAGCCCAGGTAAGACGCCTCTGATGTTGTCTGTGGTTCAGGAGTGGCTTAACAAGAGGAGTATGACAACTGTAGCCAAATTCCTTGACATGTCTGTGTGTGGTTGATGCCTTGACACCAGCCTCAGTCCATTCCTTGTGAAGTTCACCCAAATTCTTGAATCGATTTTGCTTGACAATCCTCATAAGGCTGCGGTTCTCTCGGTTGGTTGTGCATCTTTTTCTTCCACACTTTTTCCTTCCACTCAACTTTCTGTTTACATGCTTGGATACAGCACTCTGTGAACAGCCAGCTTCTTTGGCAATGAATGTTTGTGGCTTACCCTCCTTGTGAAGGGTGTCAATGATTGTCTTCTGGACAACTGTCAGATCAGCAGTCTTCCCCATGATTGTGCAGCCTAGTGAACAAAACTGAGAGACCATTTTGAAGGCTCAGGAAACCTTTGCAGGTGTTTTGAGTTGATTAGCTGATTGGCATGTCACCATATTCTAATTTTTTGAGATAGTGAATTGGTGGGTTTTTGTTAAATGTGAGCCAAAATCATCACAAATAAAAGAACCAAAGACTTAAACTACTTCAGTCTGTGTGCATTGAATTTATTTAATACACGAGTTTCACAATTTGAGTTGAATTACTGAAATAAATGAACTTTTCCACGACATTCTAATTTATTGAGATGCACCTGTATATATATATCTTTACATTTTTATCTTTTTATGCAACATTTCAATTTTTTGTATAAATATTCTGATTTAAAGCATTTCTGCATGGCCCTCTGTGTCTTTGTCATTTCAAGCATCCTGTTTTCTTAACTAAATAATATCTTGCTGCCCATCAGGTGACTGTCCATTTCATCAAATCCATATCTTATAACCAGTACATTTGCATGGCATTTTACATATATTTATATGTAAAAAAAATACTGACCTGTATTAACATTCTGATATGCCCGTAAACTAACATTGAATATAATAATAATAATAATATTCTAATATATTATTTTACATAATGATACCCAAAATAAATCTCTTAGAAATTAAATTAATTAGCATGTAGTTTTCTTATGGGCCAAACTGATACCAAAGTATAACAATAAGTCATGGAGACAAAAACTTAAACCTAATGAAACATATATGGAAGGTTCCCAAATATAAAAATAAACAGAGCTCCACATTCTGTGATGAATCAAGTCAATTATTTTCTTTTTCTTTAATGACCTTTACAATTTATATCTAGTGAGTCAGTTCTGATTTGAGCAAGTAAAATAATTGCAGCACATTGTGACAGAAAGGAATGTTACGGATGGCATTTCTCATAGACAATCTCACCTCGTTTAGCTACTTTCGTCTATTTTCTTTTTCGGTAAATGGTGGTTAATGTCATAGCTTTTTTGCTGTGCATGTTAAAATTACCCAATGTGTGTTGAACATTGTGACTTCTGTGTTTGGCACCCTATTCAAAGTCAGCATCCCCCCATGTCTTAATTAGTAATCAAGCCACCACTGGATAGACAGTGTGCTGTCAGTCCCACTCAGACATCGGATCTAATGTTGCATCAGTATTGAGGAGTCTGACTGAACTAAGCTATTAAAGCTTTTTTACGTTTCCCACAGCCTGGACGGCAAACGATGTTGACAGCAGAACTGTTAAACGAGTACATCAAGGACATTTGATGTCTGTCAGGCAAAACGTCTCTGTAAAATAATACCTACCTTACATTTTGCTCTGCAAAAAGCATTGGCCGCGCCATTTTACATTTTAAATTGCCGCACACACACACAAAACTTTCACACGCTGGCAGATCCGAATTTCAAGAGTGGATATTTTGATGGTCAGTGTGTTTTATCTAATACTCTATGCAGTGTCTGTTCATAATTGATTTAATGCTAAAGACAATCCAAAGAGCTTTCATAACTAATATCTACAATCCCATTAGTGTGTTTTACTTTTATTCGTAAATGGTTTAAACCGTAAAAAAAAAAAAAAAAAAAAGATATTGTAGATGCTTTTTGCTTTTGTAATTATTCAGAAAGTAGCGATATGTTTCCTTGAAACAAATTTTTTTGTGTATGTGCATGTCTATTGTTTTGTATGTGGTATACTGCATTCAGATTATTTTTGTTTTTGTTTTTTTTTTCCTTCTCACCTATCCACAATGCAATGCTGTCCCCATGATGCACCTCTGCTTGCTGTTACCTGTATGTTAATACGCTTGAATCCCATTGGCCCACTGCCATCATGTGCTCGCTGCCTGCTATTAAAAGAATCAGTCGACTGCCAAAGCAATGAAGCGACCCCTCGAGGCAACTGTAGATCTGGTACTATAACCTTTCACCTTTTTGCTTTGCATGTAGCTTTTTAGTGTACTGTAGCGACTCACATAATTTAATTTGGTTTCTTTGTGTTGTAGTAAAACAGTTGAAGTCACCAAGTACATGTATGTAAATTACCATCAGTCAATAATGAGCAATTTCTGTGTCGTCATTCCAAGTAAAGTAGCTTTATTGAAGCCGAGTGTGGCGTAAACTATAAAGTTGCATTTTGAAATGTGACGTAAGCGTCTTGCTAACTATTTTACTGATGTCATCGTTCTTGTGTTAAATCGGAGCGATGTAGCTTTGCATCACTCTTGAGTCAACAATGCACTGCGAAAATGTGTTTTCTTAATCAAGATTTTTATATTGTTTTCCAGTCAAAATATCCGTAAAACAAGATGCAAGACTTGAGAATATATCTTGAATTACGTTTTTGTTTTTTTTGTGAAATAATTTTGCCAAAGGGGTGAGAGAAATAAGCTTAATTCAAGATATTTTCTCTGAAAACAGGTCTTTTTATCTAACACAGTTTTGCTTATCACGTAAATTGATCTTGTTTTAAGGATATTAAGATATTTTTACTGTAAAACAAGACAAAGATACTGATTAATTTTTTTTTACTTTTTTTATTTTATTTATTTATTTTTTTTTTTGCAGTGTGTGCATTGATATTTGTTTTGTGTAAGTGTATGGTTAGGTCAATGCATACGTGTGCTAAAAACCTTGAGTATTGCTTGACTCGCAAATCTATCTTGTCATATACTGTCGCCCTCAGGCGTTTCCACATGGAGTCCTGCAGCCTCTACCAAAGAGACCAGCACTAGAGAAGAGTAACGGGGCCAGTACGTTCTTCAATCCCAGTGTCTTGCATTACCAGCAGGCTCTGGCCAGCGCACAACTACAGCAGCCCACCACCGCATTTTTTCCCACAGGTAAAAACACACCTACAAACACATAGAAACAAACACACAGTGCCAACACTGCTTTATATTAATCCCTGGATCCCCCTCTAAACGTCACACCCTGTTTCCCTCCTGTAAACCCAGTGTAACGCCATAACTGAGGCTTCTAAAAAGCCGTTTGTTCCTCTTGCATGTAACGAGTTTGCACTGAACACTAATGCGTAGCTTTGAAAGTTTGTTTGTTAGAAAAACATGAATGCATTATTTAAGTGTTTTTTTTTTCTACAGTGAATCTTGATTTTTTTTTTTTTTTTTTCTGTGTTGTGCATTATGTGGATGTTTGTGCATGTTAAACTGCCCTTAAACTTTGATATGAAAGTGATAGTTGCCCATAGATTTATCAGCATGCTGACCACTCCGCAAAATGATACATTAGATGAAAGGGCCCTATTACTGTTTTATTTGGATTTGACTCACGATTTGGCCGATATTTACAGTTTAATACTATTTCATTACAGCAAATGATACATGCGTAAAATTACTGGAACACTTATGCAATATTAATTTACAATTTACTTTAAAATATTTGAAAACAGAAAGGATGTATTATATTTTGAAAATGTAGAATTTGCTGATGCCCATAGTCTTAAAATGGCAGATAATTGGCCCAAATTTACCTCTAAAATGTTTGAAAACTGTAAATGTCTATCATTCATATATAATCTTGGCCTGAAAAATGCTTCTAAAATAGCTTGTTGGTCGATTAATTATTGTCTTGGCTGTTTGATTGATCTACCACTTATTTTATACAATATTTACTAATAATATACTTTTAAATCTTTGAAAACAGAGAATCTTTATTATCCATATTTGGCTATTTTAACAACGAAAAGTATGACGAAAAGATGTTGTGTAGTTTTTTGCACTTTAAACAACATTTGCCAAAAAACTCGAAACTGATTTTTTTTATTTCCTGCCAACTGACAGAAATATAATCCTTAAGAAGAGCACTGTGGCTTCAATCGACCATATGCTGGATTCATGGTTTAATGTATTTGGGAAACATCCGAGCGGATTCAAGACTAAATTGATTATCAGATCATCACAACAGCAGTTCCAGCAGAGACATAATGATGAGTTAACACCAGAAAACAAGACAAAATACATGAGAAAACTTGACATGATAGGAATAGAGCGCTGCTTGTTGTTTTTCATGCTTTAATCAATCAAACATTTCTAAGGAGATGGATTTCTCGGTAAGTTTGGTTTGGTGTGTTTGGTATATGGGGTTTCTGGTAAAGTTGCTGTGAAATGTGAAATTTGAACTATTTTATATGTACAGTCATTTCATTAATCATCAGTTATATTACAAGTATAAATAAAAATGTTTTAAGATACCAATCGAATGACAAAATATTAACGTGACAGTCATAAACGTAAACTTCTGTCTTGGGGTGACCTGGCACTGCTAAGAATCTACTTTATGGCACAACAGCAGCCACAGTGCTCTTCTTTAGGCTTATATTTCTGTCAGTTGGCGGTCAATAAAAAATCTGTTTTGGGTTTTTTGGCATTATTTTAAGTACACAACAGCTTTTCGTCATGTTTTCGTTAAAATAGCCAAATCTATCAGAATTTCTCCCAGTTTTCCTCATAGGAATGTATGAGTAACTATGGAAACAGCGCTTTGCTTTCCCCCATGAGTGGGCGGGGCCTCCTTGCCGACTCTATAGATGGGCAGATTAATTGGCTTAAATTTAACTTTGAAATGACTGAAAACACTAAGTTTAAAGTTATTCTGTTTTTCATATATAATTCTAAAATGGCCAGTTGTTGGCCGATTAATCCAAGTCGGATCGACATATCGGTCTAGCATTACAAAATTTGCAGAAATTACAGGAACATTTTATTCAATATTTACTTGAAATCCGTTATTTTAAAACAAAAAAAATATTTATAATCCATTAAAAAGTCTGATTTTGCCAATACCAATAATCTTATTCTTTACCTGCAGGTGCACACACATTCTTTTTATAACAGTGATAATAATTAAAAAAACATTTCTATGAAACATCTCTATATGTAGGGTTTCACAGCATGTCCGGTTGTCTAATCCCTCGTAGGTGTATTTTGTCATCACACACCCACACGGTTGTATTTCCTTTTAGCTGTCCTCTTATGCCCCCGTTTTGTACTCTTACATGGCTTTCAATTGTTTATAACAGCGCTTTGTCTATTTTAACTGTAGGAGTGTTGGTTCTCTCACTGCATGTCTATATCTGTGTGGCTGATTTTTAGCTGTCTTCCTCCTATGCCTCTGTTGCTGTCTTCCTCTGCTCTTACTCTCTTTCCACTGCACTCTAATTTCACAACACTAAGCTCCTGTCCTTTTATTGTGGGCCTTGCAAATATTGATCCAGTTTAACTTCCTGGAATACACCAACTTTTTTATGGAAATGACGACACGGTGGAGTGAGCGATCTATAATGACAAGCCTAATTGATATTTTATGGCATGCTTAATACTGAATTTCTGCCTCTGTATCTAATATGTTTTTTCTCCCAATTAACCTGTCTCCACTCTTCACTGCATGCTCACAGGGTCAGTTTTTTGCATGGCACCTGCTAGCAGCATTGGTAGGTTCCTCCTTATTCTGTCTGTCTTACTGTCTCTCTATCAGTCTGTCTCTACATCTCTCTTTGTTTTTTCCCCTCATCACATAGAGATCTAGTCACTCTTGCAGGTGATTTGAAGCTGTATTTTGACTGTCATCTCACATAAATTACTCAATCATATTAACACCTGGATTCCTTTAGTTTACACCATCATGCACCCGACCCGAACCTTTATTCTGCTTCTGTTCACCTGCAAGAGTGTTCTGTTTGCTTGGAATATTAACATTTTCTAAATTATTTATTTGAGGATTTTGCAATTTACAATAAATTATTACTTATGAATTATTTACAGTGACACATTATTATTATTATTTCACCAGTGTTTTAAAGTGTAATTTTATTTATTTGTGTGTGTGTATATATGTAAATGTGTGTGTATATATATATATATATATATATATATATATATATATATATATATATATATATACACACACACACACACACACACACACACACACACACACACACACACTGGCAGCCAAAAGTTTGGAATAATTTACAGATTTTGCTGTTTCGGAAGGAAATTGGTACTTAAATCCATCAAAGTGGAATTCAACTATATATATATACTATACTATAATATAGTCAGGACATTACTGATGTAAAAAACAGCACCATCACTATTTGAAAAAAGTCATTTTTGATCAAATCTAGACAGGCCCCATTTCCAGCAGCCATCACTCCAACACCTTATCCTTGAGTAATCATGCTAAATTGCTAATTTGGTACTAGAAAATCACTTGCCATTATATCAAACACAGTTGAAAGCTATTTGATTCATTAAATGAAGCTTAACATTGTCTTTGTGTTTGTTTTTGAGTTGCCACAGTATGCAATAGACTGGCATGTCTTAAGGTCAATATTAGGTCAAAAATGGCAAAAAAGAAACAGCTTTCTCTAGAAACTCGTCAGTCAATCATTGTTTTGAGGAATGAAGGCTATGCAATGCTTGAAATTGCCAAAAAACTGAAGATTTCATACAAAGGTGTATACTAAAGTCTTCAAAGACGAAGGACAGTTGGCTCTAACAAGGACAGAAAGAGATGTGGAAGGCCAGATGTCCAACTAAACAAGAGGATAAGTACATCAGAGTCTCTAGTTTGAGAAATGCCTCACATGTCCTCAGCTGACAGCTTCATTGAATTCTACCCTCTCATCACCAGTTTCATGAACAACAGTAAAGACAAGACTCAGGGGTGCAGGCCTTATGGGAAGAATTGCAAAGAAAAAGCCAGTTTTGAGGGCAAATAAACACAGACATTGGACAACAGGTAATTGGAAAAGAGTGTTATGGATCTTAACCCCATTGAGCTTTTGTGGGATCAACTAGACTGTAAGGTGCGTGAGAAGTGCCCAACAAGACAGCCACATCTATGGCAAGTGCTACAGGAAGCGTGGGGTGAAATGGCACCTGAGCATCTGGACAAATTGACAGTTAGAATGCCAAGGATCTGCAAAGCTGTCTTTGCTGCACGTGGAGGATTTTTTGATGAGAACTCTTTGTAGTTAAAAAAAAAATCTAATTTTAATTGTAATTTTTCATGTTATTAATGTCCTGACTATACATTGTGATCAGTTGAATGCCACTTTGGTGAATAAAAGTACCAATTTCTTTCCACAAGAAAATTCCAAACTTTTGACCGCCAGTGTGTATATATATAAATATATATACAGGGTTCGGAGGGTTACTTTTGAAATGTATTCCACTACAGATTACAGAATACATGCTGTAAAATGTAATTTGTAACATGTTTCTTTGGATTACTTCTTCAGCACTTTTTTTTCACTTGTTTTGACTATAAAAACTCTGCCAGTACAGTAAGACAAAATACACATGTTAAAAATACATTCTCTGAAAAACCTAAATATCTTATGCAGTGTTGTTTCTAAAACAAGATAAATCAAATTGATCATGTTTTAAGAATTTTTAGATATTTTTACAGGAAAACAATACAAAAATTATTATCAAGAATACAATTTTTGCCCTAATATCAAAGGTCTTAATAGAAAAAAGAAATTATGATCCAACGTGAATTTTCTTGATAAATATGATCGTGCCTTACATGTGCATGTAAAATGGCTAAAATTGTCAGTAAAGCTGACAATTTACACAAGGATTATTTCTATTTCTTGTACTCCAAATTTCAAACGTACTTCTCTGTCTGCTTGTATGAATGTAACACTTCATAAGAAAGTGTTTCACCGCTGTTCAAATGCACTTTGGAGAGCATCATTTATATGTATACATTTTTCCATCTGAAAGGACTAAAAATTAAATGAAACAAATGACAATAAAATGCAAAGTAATCTCTTCAGTAATCAAAATACTTTTTGAATGTAACTGTATTCTAAATACCAATGATTTAAATTGTAACTGTAGTGGAATACAGTTACTTATATTTTGAATTTTAAATACGTATTCCCGTTACTTGTATTTCGTTACTCCCCAACCCTGTATATATATTAGGGGTGTAAAGATTTTCTGTAAAAAACCTAACTGTACGGTTTGCCGACCACGGTTCGGTAAGCATTTGTTTACTAACGCATCTGGATCATACAGTTTGGCGAAGAAAATAAAGCGCCAAATAGACATGCGCAGTTGTAACCTCCGCTAATGCACCTGTATGGCTCTGTAGATGGACAAACTCCATTTGTGTTTCACATGGGTCAACTTTCTACAGAGAGAAGTCCTATTAACTGTTAGTATGTTAAATCAGTTGATGACCACTGTTCTACATGCGTTAGTTCGCAAAATGGCAAGCGGAGAAAACAAGCTGCAAGAGAGAAGCCCCTGTGTCATTTAAGTCTCCTGTCTGGGAACCTTTTCTTTATGCAGTCAATTACAACAGCGATGGTTAAAAAACATTTACAAAACAGGCGTCGGTGCAGCCATTGACCAGGAAAAAAAAAAGGCACTCCATGTCAAAAAGGTTGCCGACCCCTGTATTGTAACCATGACAGTAACCATGTTAATTTTGTGGTTACTATGATTTTACTACAAATATAATGTTTAAACTATGGTTACTGTCGTAAAACCATGGTGATTTGTTGTGAGGGCAAATCTCTTGAAGTGTCTGTTACCAAATAGAATATTTTTACTTTGGATTTGGCAGTAATGTTTTTTTTCCCCTGAACATAACAAATACTGAAACCGTGACCCTGAAACCGTGATACAAACCGAACCGTGAGAAATGTTAACCGTTATACCCCTAACAGTGTATTATTATTATTACACTTTTAAAACAAACAATAAATAATATTATTTACATAATAAAGTATGTAAATAATGTATAAAATTGAAATTTGAAAAATATATACACTGGCGGCCAAAAGTTTGGAATAATGATTTTGTTCTTATGGAAAGAAATTGGTACTTTTATTCACCAAAGTGGCATTCAACTGATCACAATATATATTCAGGACATTAATAACGTGAAAAATTACTGTTTGAAAAATAGAGAACTACTTCAAAGAGTTCTCATCAAAAAATCCTCCACGTGCAGCAATGGCAGCTTTGCAGATCCTTGGCATTCTAGCTGTCAGTTTGTCCAGATACTCAGGTGACATTTCACCCCACGCTTCCTGTAGCATTTGCCATAGATGTGGCTGTCTTGTCGGGCACTTCTCACACACCTTACAGTCTAGCTGATCCCACAAAAGCTCAATGGGGTTAAGATCCATAACACTCTTTTCCAATTATCTGTTGTCCAATGTCTGTGTTTCTTTGCCCCCTCTAAACTTTTCTTTTTGTTTTTCTGTTTCAAAAGTGGCTTTTTCTTTGCAATTCTTCCCATAAGGCATGCACCCCTGAGTCTTGTCTTTACTTTTGTACATTAAACTGGTGTTGAGCGGGTAGAATTCTATGAAGCTGTCAGCTGAGGACATGTGAGGTGTCTATTTCTCAAACTAGAGACACTGATGTACTTATCCTCTTGTTTAGTTGTATCTGGGCCTTCCACATCTCTTTCTGTCCTTGTTAGAGCCAGTTGTCCTTTGTCTTTGAAGACTTTAGTGTACACCTTTGTATGAAATCTTCAGTTTTTTTGCAATTTCAAGCATTTTGTAGCTTTCATTCCTCAAAACAATGATTGACTGACGAGTTTCTATAGAAAGACGTTTATTTTTTGACATTTTTGACCTAATATTGACCTTAAAACATGCCAGTCTATTGCATACTGTGGCAACTCAAAAACAAACACAAAGACAATGTTAAGCTTCATTTAACGAATCAAATAGCTTTCAACTGTGTTTGATATAATGGCAAGTGATTTTCTAGTACCAAATTAGCAATTTAGCATGATTACTCAAGGATAAGGTGTTGGAGTGATGGCTGCTGGAAATGGGGCCTGTCTAAATTTGATCTAAAAAAAGTTTTTTTTTTTTTTTTTTTTTTTTTCAAACAGTGATGGTGCTGTTTACATCAGTAATGTCCTGACTATATCAGTTGAATGCCACTTGAATTAAAGTACCAATTTCCTTCCGAAACAGCAAAAACTGTACATTATTCCAAACCTTTGGCTGCCAGTGTGTGTGTGTGTGTGTGTGTGTGTGTGTGTGTGTGTGTGTGTGTGTGTGTGTGTGTGTGTGTGTGTGTGTATATATATATTTATATTATACATTATTTACATACATTATTTTTTTAAAGTGTAATAATAATAATAATTTATATTGTAATTATAAACAAAATAGTAGTAGTTATTATTATTTCACCAGTGTTTTAAAGTGAAATTTTATATAAATATATTTAATTTTATAGATTATTTACTAATATATTCAATTTTATATTTTTTTACTTCGATACATTATTATTAGTGTAGTATTTTATTTACATTAATAAAATGCAAAATATATATTATATTAAGTTATTTATAGCAGCGTGCCTTATTATTATTATTATTATTATTATTACATTCAGTGTTTTTAAAGTGTACTTTTATTCATAACTATTATTCATTATCAATTATTTACAGTAGCATGCATTATTATTATTGTTGTTGTTTTTTAAAGTCAGTTAAACTGATTTTTCCTAAAATCACCAGATCCAAGCATACAAGCTTTTAAGTATTGCAATTGTCTTGTGGTTTTACTGTTGATTGGGAAATTTGATCAGTTTCCTAGAGAAATACTGTTCTTTATCAGAAATGATCGGTGTCTTGACCACACAAAAGGCCCTGTGTCCTGCTTTCATTGTTTGTAGTTTGACGTAGATCGAAGGATCAATATTTCAAGTCTTGCGCATTCTGGGCGAGATTGACTAATGCATCGTGTAATCAATCACGCGTTTGCCTCTAACCACTCGTGCCAGACTTCTCTGGGTACAATTGATTATGGTGATAAATTTCCTTAAGGTGACTGTAATGAGCTTTTTCCTCTGTTTTTTTTTTCCCCCCATGCTTCTCTTGCTTTGCATCGTGATTGCATGCCATCTGCTGGTCTAACGATGGCTTGCTGCTCTGTTATATACACCATGCAAAAACAAACCGAAAATCAAACAAACAACAACAAAAACCCTACCAACCAACCAAACACCTGTTGCCATAATGCTCCACCTACCTGTTCATTGCTTCCATGGTTCCCTTCCTGAAAAAGTACCCATGATGTACAGTGCTACGCCTGCTACTGTCTCTGCAGCAACAACTCCTGCCACAAGTGTCCCCTACGCAACAACAGCACCAGCAAATCAGGTTTGCTCCTTTTAAAAGCTTTCTTTCATAAATCCCTAAGCTCTGAACAAGCACTTTGCCGCAAATTAATCAACAGTCTCCATGGTGATCCCTCATTTCATGTGGTGGTGTGAGCAGTGGCGTAAATTGTTCTTTGCCACTTATGTATCAGATCAAAGCAATTTCCAGCATTTATCGGAGCGACTGGTGCTTATTCAGAGCTTGCACATTGGCAAATAGTAGTTGTGTTGTGTTGCATTATTTTCTTGTTTTGTTCTGCATGTCATTGCTTTATTTTGATGTCAAGATATCCTTCCTCATCTACATATTTTTATGAAAAACACGTCCAGTGTCAGCTAAAATTAGACGAACCCCTCACACCGTTCACACACTTATTTTAGACCTTGCACATATAATATAATCTCCTTTTTCTCCATCTTTGGGTTGGGTTGGGAAAGCAGGACGAAGGTGAGTCACGCTCAAGGAAACTGTCAATAAATACGTCAGCGTGGCAGTTAGCGCAGGACAGAACCAAGAAGGACATTGTGTTGTGGCCTTTCTAGAAAGGGTCTAAAAATGTCACCCTGTGCCTCAGTACGGCTCATTCTGTGGCAGAAGGCTGCAGCTGGAATCTGTGTGATGTACGCGACCCTCTGAGAGCCCGCAATTTCAACGTCCGACTCACAATAGCGGACCAATCCACCAGTCACAGACGTACTCATTAACTCCTGTTGTGGAGATTCAGTTCACATTTCAACACCATTTTTACATCCTAATTTACATTTTTGGGGCAAATTAAAGGAATTGTTGATGCAAAAATGTTGTTCCTAACCTGTATTACTTTCTTTCGCGTAACACTAAAAGAACAATTATGAAGAATGTCCTGGCTGCTCTTTTCCATATGACAAAAGTTAATTGAATTGAGAATGTCAAGCTCTAAAATGATTTAAAGTAGTTTGTCTGACTTATATGCTATAGTCTAATGGCCAAAACATCTTCGGTTTTCCACGTGCCGCTAAGTTTTTTTATTCCAGCCAAAATTTTGGTCTTCTTGTATTCATAATTCGTATTCATGACATATACATTTTTGACTGAAAAAGTAATTTTAGTTGATGAAAATAACATATTTTAGTTAACAATAATGTGCAAAATGACAAAAACATGTATCAAACTGTAACAGACCAAATATTTAAAATACATGTATCAAACATTAAAGATTCATATTTTTAATAGAAAACAAAATGAAAACTGTACTGAAAACCTGAGCTCCTAAAATAATGGCATATAATGCACTGAAGTATTAGCTACTTTTTAAAGTTACTCTGTTGTAAATTCCTCACATTTAGACAGTTTAGGAAATTGCGTTACATACACAAGTTACGCATTCTGACTAATGCAATAGTATTTTTTGCGTAATGATTATCGCAATGATTGGTCTCTTTCTCCTCGAAAAACCCTTCGTCAACTAACATTTTTGTCTGTAAATAAGTTGACATGATTAACACCGGTTTCACGTGTAGTACGTGACACAGATTTCGTCATCAGAGTCACACAGGTTGGGAACAAGATGATGGTGAGTAAATAACTTTGACAATTTTCGGTTTTCAGTTAACTATTTCTTTAAGACCTCAATATAAATCCACAAGTAAAAACATTTAATTTTTATCTTGAAACCACATTTGTTTTTATTATTACTGCTTCAAGATCATGAACAAAAGCTAGTTTAACAATCATGTTTTGATACACACAAAATAAAACCCCAAAATCTTATCAGTTCCTATCATGATCATTCGGGCCACTCCCTGTCTTTAGTATTGTTCAGTAGGGGTCAAATAAGGCGACTTCAAGGGCTCTCCTGCTTCCGTTGTTCTTAAACGCTGCCTTCCTGTCACTGATCTGCCTTTTCCTGTTGTTTTAGAGGGCCTGAATACACTCTGGATGAAGGAACTGGGACATTTAGGGTTATTTGCAGTCTAATCACGTGAAATATAACCTGTTTCCTGAGTGTTTCTTGCCATACGGCTGAAGACTCTTTAGCAGCCCCATCAGGAGTATGAAGTATAGCACCTCCTGAAGGAAAGCAGCCTCCAAATATAAAACATAAGCAAATTTTTTTAACATTCTATATCAGGGCTGTTCAGCAGACGGTCCACAGCAGTACTGCATGAGGTCTGCCAATAATTGTTCAGAAAAAAATATGTATATATGTTATATATGGAAATATAAGAAAATACAAAATTAAAACTAAGGTTAAAAGGTGAAAGTTCAGTAATTTTTTTTTTACTCTCCCTCCCAAATTTTAAATATAACATACAAGTATACAATGTACATACCCCATGTTGAAGTCAAAATGAAACTGCATTTACAAGCCATTTTACTTCTGTACTGTCACATATTTCCACATGAAATCTTCATTTTTATCATAATTCATTTTTATGAAATTATCATAATTTATCTTCAATGGCAAAGTGTAGGGCGAGACATGATTTTATATAAAGTGGACATTTCATACCAGAATCGATGACGGTGGTTAGAGTTGAGATGTTCAAATGTCCACGCTAATCTGTTTTTATTTGAAAACTCTGTTTCTAGTTTTTTAACATCATCGATTTCCAAAGTTTGCAGTAATGGGGAGTGTTTTCGAAATGCCCCAGGAAAACACAGTTCTAGTGTGGATGAGAGGCGTAAATGTAGCGAAGTTAATGCCTTAAGGCCATGTCCAAACTAATCTGTTTTCATTTGAAAACTCCCTTTTCAGTTTCTTAATGTCATTGTTTTCCAAACTATGCGGTAATGGGGAGTGTTTTCTAAATGCTTCATTTTCTATGAAGTAAAATGGCATTCTAGTATGAAAAAGATGCTTAAACGTAGTGAAATAATGCTCTGTTTTCAGTTTCTTAATGTCAAAGTATGTAGTAATGGAGAGCGTTTTTGAAATGCTCCGTGAGGGAGGAAAACACCATTCTAGTGTGGATGAGAGGCAAATATTTAGTGAAATTAATGCGTTAAGGCCACGTCCACACTAATCTGTTTTCAACTGAAAACTCCCTTTTCGGTTTCTCAAAGGGTTAGTTCTCCCAAAAATGAATGTGTATGACTTTATTTCATCTGCTGAACACAAACAAAGATTTTTGGAAGAATATTTCAGCTCTGTATGTCCATACAGGTTCCAAAACTAAAACTTTTCCACACCTGCCAATGGCCGGTGACTTGAAAATGTACCGGCCATAAATATTTTTTACCGGCAATGAAACAAACATAAAAAAACAGGCAGTTACTATTACTACTACTACTAAATATATTTACTATGTTTTTAACCTGTTCTGGCTTTGACAAAAACAGGGATTGACAACACATTTATATGGGCCTTATTTATAAATATGTTCGTAAAATGATCTTAAATGTGAAAATAAGGCATAAGTTAAAATGCCCGTACGCACGAAGAAATGTTCCTAAATGTATCCCACTGTATAAATCTCAATACAACTTAAAAACATGTGAATGTGGGGGGCCTGGGTAGCTCAGCGAGTATTGACGCTGACTACCACCCCTGGAGTCGCGAGTTCGAATCCAGGGTGTGCTGAGTGAATCCAGCCAGGTCTCCTAAGCCCGGTTGCTAGGGAGGGTAGAGTCACATGGGGTAACCTCCTTGTGGTCATGATTAGTGGTTCTCGCTCTCAATGGGGCGCATGGTAAGTTGTGCATGGATCGTAGAGAGTAGCATGAGCCTCCACTTACAGAGTCTCCACATTGTCATGCACAATGAGCCACATGATAAGATGTGCATATTGACGGTCTCAGAATCAGAGGCAATTGAGACTTGTCCACCACCAGCCGGATTGAGGTGAGGACGCCACCATGAGGACCTGCTAAAAAAGTAGTGGGAATTGGGCATTCCAATTTGGGAGAAAAGGGGATAAAGAAAAATGTGAATGAGCACATGGACTCCACCTACAGAACGCCCACAAATATCCTAATATGGTGAGACAGAATACAATAAAAGCACATGTGTCAGTTATTAATTCGTTCATTCATATGGAATTTTCTTGTGCGGTTAACCAAGGTTTTTTTCAAAAGTGAGTGCAGCTACCTGTTTCTGCCCATATAATGCAGCATATTCAAAAACTCATCATCAGTTATTCATGTTCATTATCAATAATAAATACATTCATTGACTGCATTTACTGTAAATCCACACCATTCTTCAACCAATGTCCATGTTCTTGCTAAACCTTTATTCCAAAAAGAGGTTTACATGCTTTGTTTATATATAATGAAATATGCATAGTCTAGCCACATTACAGCTGTGTTCTGTATAAACTACATGCACATTATTTTCCCACTGTTCTCTTCTGTTCGCTCTTACCATTAATTATGCTGAATTTTAGTCAGATCATTTGTTTTTATTCATGTCCTCAACAACAGCAGATGAGGCTGAAGGATTAATTGAAAAAAAAATGTAGACTGTTGTTTTTAAATCTGTAAACTGATTTAGCTACGTTCTATCTCTAAATGTGCTGAACATATTACATACTATATACAGTATATATGTACACCTGCCTGTTATCTCGTAGGTCTCAAAATTATTTATGGAAATGTTCATAGGGCTAAATCAGGGGTTTTCAAAGTTTTGGACAGTAAGAAGAAGAACATTTACAACACCATGCCCCCCTTGACCAAGTTGATTACTCAAACTCCAGTATAGTTTCTCCCTTGATATAACACGTCTGCAGAGGCAGAATATGAATGAACAAAGGCAGAGCTGTGTGGCTTTATAATAGCCTATATTTGTGAATGCATAAGACATGTTTTGAGCACGCACACACCCTGCCTAAGTGAGAGCAGGGAGATTTCATAGAGAAGCATAGTTTATTTGAGAGCGCATGTCCAGTTTTGAGCGAGAGCCCAGGACGTCTGCGTGCGAGCAGAGAGATTCGTGCTGGTGCAGCCGGTACATGGATGCGCTGTCGCATGATCTGCATGTTGTGCTCTTGACATTAACAGTATTACAACCCCATAGAGCTACGGTCTATTAAGCTGGGCTGTGGTCCATTATACCATTCATTTTCATTTATCTTCACAATACATTTTATTGTAATTATGTATCTTTTGATTTTACTTGGTGAAATTATTATCAATCTCTGCGCCTCCCCTGACATGCTCTGGCGCTCCCAGTTTGAAAACCGTGGGGCTAAATAAATAATCTGTTACAGCGGATTTCCAAAATAAAACATTTCTATTACGCATATCTATAACACCACATTCTGAATCATTTCGGAATATTCTTGTACATGTAAATATGCTCACTCATTTATTAATAAATTCAGTCAGGCACACCAGAGCATAAGCACAAAACATTTTTGTACGCATACTTGTCAGTTGACGTATACGTGCATAAGAACATTTTCACATCAGTTTCTGCCTTTATAAATCCCGATTTGTTCCACACTTTTGACGTAGGATCAAATCCATGGAATTTAGGATAAAATCTGATCGTACATACACTGGCGGCCAAAGGTTTGGTATAATGTACAGATTTTGCTCTTATAGAAAGAAATTGGTACTTGTATTCACCAAAGTGGCATTCAACTGATCACAATGTATAGTCAGGACATTAATAATGTGAAAAATTACTATTACAATTTGAAAAAAAATATTCTGAACTTCTTAAACTACTCAAAGAGTTCTCATAAAAAAAATCCTCCACGTGGGGGCCTGGGTAGCTCAGTGAGTATTGACACTGACGACCACCCCTGGAGTCAAGAGTTCGAATCCAGGGCATGCTGAGTGACTCCAGCCAGGTCTCCTAAGCAACCAAATTGGCCCAGTTGCTAAGGAGGGTAGAGTCACATGGGGTAACTTCCTCGTGGTTGCTATAATGCATGGTGCTTACTCACGGTGGGGTGCGTGGTGAGTTGTGCGTGTACTTATCCTCTTGTTTAGTTGTACATCTTGCCTTCCACATCTCTTTCTCTCCTTGTTAGAGCCAGTTGTCCTTTGTCTTTGAAGACTGTAGTGTACGCCTTTGTATGAAATCTTCAGTTTTTTGGCAATTTCAAGCATTGTATGGCCTTCATTCCTCAAAACAATGATTGATTGACGAGTTTCTAGAGAAAGCTGTTTCTTTTTTGCCATTTTTAACCTAATATTGACCTTAAGACATGCCAGTCTATTGCATACTGTCGCAACTCAAAAACAAACACAAAGACAATGTTAAGCCTCATTTAGTGAACTATATAACTTTCAACTGTGTTTGATATAATGGCAAATGATTTTCTAGTACCAAATTAGCAATTTAGCATGATTACTTAAGGATAAGGTGTTGGAGTGATGGCTGCTGGAAATTGGGCCTGTCTAGATTTGATCAAAAATTACTTATTTCAAATAGTGATGGTGCTGACTATACTTTGTGATCAGTTGAATGCCACTTTGGTGAATTAAAGTACCAATTTCCTTCCGAAACAGCTAAATCTGTACATTATTCCAAACTTTTGGCCGCCAGGGTACATTTTATTAATGAGGCCCCAAATGAGGTGTTCTTTAACGCTTTCGAGTTTCATTTATTTGTCCCTAAAACAAACACATTTTTTAGATTTCTCCTTTGTGTAATTTCGGCATACAGAGCAGGCCATTGTATCAGTCGCGGTATCAAATAAAAGCCAGTCTCTCTGTGATCTATTGTCAGTGAAACGCCACCTCTTGCAAAAACGGTGAGAACCTTCATGATTTTGTGTTGGCGGCGTAACACCAGGTATGTGTCGCCACATTCTGGGGTTATAAACAGTTTTGACTTCCCAAGCAAAACCTATTCCTTAGGGGGCATATTACAGAAACACACTAACTTTGGAATCCTATCTTATTCGCTTTGTTACCATGGCAATTTCAGTTAGGATCTCGTTTAGGAAAAAAATCTATAACAGAACAACATTTTCTAAGTGCATTATCTAACCTTAATTACAGTTAGGATTTGCTTCTGTAATATGAATTTTTGAGAAATCCTAACTTAACTGATCAGATCTTAAGTTAAGGCTTAAGATAGGAATTTTTCTTTAATAAAAAGAAAGGTAAAAGTTATTAGAACCATGATACAGAACATCTAACCAATCACTACGCTGACTGTTTATTATGACAGAACAGTTAACCATTCACTAATCTCTTCTTCAGTAGATGACTTGTATACTATAATTTGATTCACTTACGTCAGATAAATAGAAACAGCAAAAGTCTGACTATGGGTGTTTCGCAATTCTGTGAATGCAGAGAATGTACTTGCATTCTTATGAAGAACAGTCTTGCCAAGCTACCTTGGAAGAATGAACTCGGAAGGACAGGAGGACGCAGAACACATCTATTGTGAGCTTTGAGATGTGCTGCGATCTTCCTGTTGCGCAATTAACCGTCACGGCACATTTGAATCCAGTGGGAGAACTGCTTGCATTATCGCACCAGTGACAGCAATAACATTATCACACCAGTGAGGTTTTGCAGGACTAGTGACACGTTAAAAGAATAAAGTCTGTATACACTCGTTTTCTCCATGTGTTTATTACTACATTAAAATGATGCCCAAAAAAAACAACAAATGTTGACGGAGTATAACGACTCTCACAAGCCTTCAGACTTTTGCAAGCTTACAGTGGAAAAGTCTTGAGGGAAAAAACAGTATTACTGTAATACTGTCACTTTGGCAGTTTGATTCCAATACAATGCAAGTGAATGGGTGCCAAAATTTTAAAGCTCCAGAATCTACATAAGGGCAAAATAAAAGTAATCCAATTGACTCTGGTGGTTAAATCTGTATCTTCTGAAGCAATATATTATAATATTTAAGTCCTTTTTCCTTCACTTTCACTTTCTCCTCCTGTTTTTGGTGAGTCACATTCTTCATGCATATGTCCCTCTACTGGGCAGGGAGGAGAATGTATGATAAAAATGACTTAAATATTGATCTGTTTCTCACCCACACCTATCATATCATGTCTGAACAAATGGGTTTAACCACTGGAGTCTTATGGGTTACTTTTATGCTCCCTTTATATGGATTTTGGTGCTTCAAAATTTTGCCACCCATTTGCTTGCATTATATGAACCTACAGAGCTGAAATATTCTTCTAAAAATCTTCATTTGTGTTCTGCAGAAGAAAGAAACTCATATACATCTTGGTTGCCAAGAGGGTGAGTAAATCATGAAAGAATATTGGGTGAACTATCCCTTTAACGTCATTGCTTTTTTAACTAAGCGGTAATGGGGAGCGTTTTCTAAATGCTCCATTTTCTAAGAAGGAAAATGGCGTTCTAGTGTGAAAAAGATGCTTAAATGTAGCCAAATTAATGTGTTGAGGCCACATCCATACTAATCTGTTTTCAGTTTCTTAACGTCAAATTTAGTAATGGAGAGCATTTTTGAAATGCTTGACGTCATCGTTTTCCAAAGTATGCTGTAATGGGGCGCGTTTTCTAAAAAGTCAGTTTTTGATGGGTGAAAATGGCTTTCTAGTGTTGATGAAAGGCATAAATGTAGCTTAATTAATGCGTTAAGGCCATGTCCACATCAGTCTGTTTTCAGCTTCTTAATCATTTTCTAAAGTATGTCGTAATGGAGAGCGTTTTAGAAACACTCCGTGGTGGAGGAAAACAAAACACTGTTCTAGAGTGAATGAGAGGCTTAAAGCTGCACTATGGCTCTTTGGGCTCTCTAGCGGCATCTGTGGTTGAAACCTAATACTGCAAGCAGTTTGCGGAGGAACATTTTACGTGAGTTGTGATTTGGCACTGCTCTTCTGGCGAATGAAACTCATGGTTTGAGGTTACCTCCTTAGCCTGTGATCCCTCTGAGATTTTCACCTGCAGAGCTGGAGTCATGACATGCTATTTTCATGTTGATATTATGTTATTTGTTTAAACATTTATAACCGAGATATTACATGCTTTGAGGAAGATAAACAAAACTTATTACATATTTTAATATGATTATTAAAGTGTTTTGGCCACTACACATTAATGGTTGTATTGTACGACACATATCAATTTCATATGTAAAACTTGGGATATGGCTGATATGGGTTCAATTAAAAACAATTATTTTTATATTACAATCTTCAGCCTCACTGGACAGTGCTATTGAACCATAATACTACAACAGTAGGGCTATGCACTGCACACAATAAGATTGTAATATAAAAACACAAAATGAGGATTCAATAATAATGGGGATGAAATAAACTTTATTAAACATGATTATAATATGCAGTATAAAAATGACAACTATAAACAGTTTGTTTAATCGATTCTTTGAAAGTATAGTTATAATAGAGAGATGGTTACACGCTAAATAATTAATGTACATGACTGCTAAGAAATTGGCAATTGAGATATGCATACATTCATAGTGGCTTTTAGATGCAATTTGTCCAATGTCCACTCTGTTTAAACAGACTATCTGATAAAAGGGCAATGAAAAGTGACAACAATTTGTGCACACATAGATATACACACTTAGGGAACCTCGTTGATATAAAATACTCAGAAGTCATAGAAATTAGTAAATATGTTACAGTAACAAAACTAAACTTAAAAACACGTCACAGTTGATAAAAACGTTAGTGTTGTCTGATTCATTAAAGCATGACAACCAATATAAGCTACAACAACCCTACAAGAAAACATATCAAAGCATAAAAGCAAGTAAACAATGGCAAACATCCATTAGAAGAATGATGTCCTGCTGCTGCTACTGCCATAGCTTTCCCACAGGCAACACTCACGCAACACATTTGGACCTTCTTTCTGAGCTTACGGACATGACGTAAACACGTGAGGACAAATGAAGCAAGCATGTGATTTTGCACCAAATCTGACCTGACAGCTCTAAATAAAATTATTATTGTAAGGTTACAGTAGTGAATCGTGGTTAGACAAGGACAGGGTTTGGAAAAAATTTAATGTAATCACTCAATAATGAAATTTTGTAAAGTATGCAGCAGTGTTATTGTTAAAGAAAACTAAAATGAAAAATATAGCTGCAAGCAGCGATGACAGGCCCAAGCACCATCGTCCATTTCGTTTATGTCTTTCAGAAAACAATGCATGATGGGCACATGCATTTGGTCAAGTAAACAAGACACCACATGTCTTACCTTCTGCTTAGTTAACAACTTTAATGTGTGGCAAATGAAATAAATGTGTAATTATGGCAAGTTTTGGAATACCCTTGAACACCTATTGTTGCCAGCTTGAGGCCCTATGAACGTGACCCACAAAAGCCACATTTTTGTCATAAGCATTATTAAACATATTACTGAGTTTGTCAAATACACCTGAATACACTACAACATCAAAGAATTTGATCCGTTGCCATGACAACACTTTTCAAGATATCAAGAATCCCTTCACAATTTTACATCAGCAGGTCTTGACATTATTGTTAACAATTTTGAAGTAATTTGGATAAATATAAAAAGACTATTTCAAAGTCTGTTGTAAGTGTCACACTTCCTGCCTCCAGTTGGTGGCGCTATGACCGTGACCCACAGTAGCCATATGCATGTGATCAGCCCCCATTACCAAGCATACAGCTCAATTTTGATCTAAATCACACAATAAACGCAGAAGATATGAGATGCTACCTGGTTCCCATTTTTTGCCATTAATTTATGGCCTCGCCATGGCAACGCCGTTCAATATATCAAAAATCTGTTTGCAATTTAGAATCTTCAATGTCTTGGCATAATGTTATATAAATGTGCTGACAGTCTCATGAATCACCTAGGAGGAGTATTTAAAAGTTCAGAGACTGCAATATGCAAAAAATCTAAAATGGCAACTTCCTGTTGGGCAGACCTAATGACTATAATTATGAAAGTAGTCCGGCTTGATGAGAACTATATATGTACCAATTTTGGTGACTGTTGGTGAAAATGGGGGTGCTACAGAGGCCGTCTTACACACTAATTTTTAAGGGGGCACTACAGAGCCCCCCTGCATGCCCATGCGTAAACTTTTGTCCAGAACTAATGGCTAACGACTCTGGTGTGTGTGCAAAATTTTATGAAATTTTAAGCATGCCAAGTGCCTCAAAAACACCCAAATATAGGAAGAAAGGAATAAATAACAATTAATGTGTTGCCATGGCAACAGTATTTAAGATATCAAATATCCCTTTTTCAAATGTACAATTTTACAAAAAAAGTAATTCATGTAAACACAACAGGGCTATTTCAAAGTCTGATAAAAGTGCCATACTTCCTGCTGTCAGTTGGTGGCACTATGAACGTGACCCATAATGTGATCAGACCTCATTACCAAACATACAGCTGAATTTTCATCAAAATCACACAATGCACAGAGCATCCACATCTTCAGTGTCTTGGCATGATGTTGCACAAATTTGGTGCCAGTCACATGAATCCCCTAGGAGGAGTATTTAAAAGTTCAAAGCCTGTGATTTTCAGAAAATCCAAAATGGCCGACTTCCTGTTGGGCAGAGCTAATGACTGTGAGTATGAAAGTTGTTTGGCTTTATGAGAACTATATATGTACCAATTTTGGCGTGCAGTCTCGTGGAACACGCACATGTAAAAGGTTCTCACTCTTTGTTTCTGTCTTCTGAATTTTCTTTTTTTTTTTTTTTGCAAGAACAGTATCATCTATGAGTGCTGCAGATGACCTCAGATATCTCAGCTCAGGAGGTGCTTTGAGTTCAGTTCACTTCATTTCCACAGAGCAGTTCATTGTGACCACAACTCTGCAGCCTATACATCTGTGATTAAAACATAAAATAATACAAAAACACATTCACCTCAAACCATGATTTATATTTCAGTGATTATTATCATCATTATAATTATTATTTTTACATTTATAATTGTTTTATGTCTTCATTTGTGTAAGTAATTTTCCGCCTGCATGTTTAGACAGATACTTGCCTGATGGTAAATGGAAAGGTGGTTACTAAATCACTAAAGCAAGAATATTCACCAAACCAGAAGCCTGGGGGTTGCCGATGTAATTGAATATTGCAATTAAATATATATATATATATATATATATATATTCCAAATGCCACATAACCTGACATTATACCTTTATAGAAAGTTTAGGATGTTTCTGACCTTAGTCAAAAGCAAAAATAAAGAAATACTCAATTATGGTAAGAAGAACCTTTGGAGACCCTCTTTTGACAAAATCCCAGATTTTTTTTTCAGGCAGTGTTGGTAAAATGGGACAGAGGAAAAAATTACTCAATAGAAAATATCTACAAATTATTTGAAATACATTTTTATATTATCTTGCACACTTTTAAATCAACATATGTAACATTTACAATATTAACTCAACTTTGGCAATTTTATAACCTAAAAAATACTGTATTTACCTCAAATTTATTTACCATTGCTTTTCCAAACGGTGGTCATGAAATGAGCTTTGCCACAAATACTGATGTAAAATCATCCATTTTAAACCTCAAAAAGTTAATTGTTTACTTCTGAAAGATTAGTTTAGTAATAATTTTTAACCATTTAAGGAAATAAGGAAATATAGTACATGTGGATACAATGGGAATCAAGCTTATCTGTCCTACTTTACCCATCAAGCATTCACAGTCTACCTTAATTAAACAAGAAAGTGCCACTAGATAGAGGCAACCCAAGACTGTCCTGAGAAGCTGAATGATGCAAGACATTTTAAATAATACCAGTAAATGCTTGAGCTTTTGCAGACATAAAATACTAAAACTAAAACAAAAACTAGCTAAATTGAAACTAGAAAACACTGAGACAACAAAAACTAACAAAGTGTGAAAACTAACAAAAACGAAACTAAATTGAAATGACAAATTGAATATAAAATAGAGATAAAAACTAAATACAAATCCAAAACTATAATAACCCTGGTATGCGGTAATGGAGAGCGTTTTCTAAATGCTCTATTTTGAGCATAAACGTATCAAAATTTATGCATTTTCAAACTAAAACTGTGGTGTGAACATGAAATTAAGCGACTTTGGTGATGTCAACTGAAAATATTTTTTTTTTTTATGAAAGATTACAAATGTAATCTTTTTTCTTTAAAGTAACATGCACTGACAAACTCACGACAATTAGACCAGGTAAGTATTTGGTCAGTAAAAAGGGTTAAAGGGGACTTTAAGGCGCAAGACAAGAAAATGTGCAAAAACAATGTTTGTCATCTTTTAATTCTTGTTGACTTACAAAATACATCAATATTTACATTTACAATGATTGAGCAGATCTCTCCAAAACAGCTTGCACTCTTTAGACTCATTATGTTTGTACTGCCTTCGACACATTGTAATATATGTTTTCAGAGCTGTTGGCGTGTGTGCTTTCGTCATTCTCAGAGCCAGACAGACAGAACCACCGCTGGCCGCTGAGTCATCACTGCTCGCGGTAATCTCACACACACAGGTTTAATTATGCAGCGAGAGAGAGTGAAATTCAGGCCACAGGAGGCATAAACAAACCCTTGACTGGCACAATAAATGCAGCTTTGAGGTGGCGACTCTTGCCATAAGCATATTCACGCAGTTCACATTAATATCAACTGAACTGTAACTATTACAATGTTTATGACAGGACTCAGTGCTCTTAGTCCCTAACCTGTGCTCTCTTGCCTGTTGGGTCTGATATGCCAGAAGGTGAAGAGTTCATGGGATGAGATAAGGTTTGTCATGGTTGCAGGATGTTGGTATTTGTTCCTAAATGTAGGGCAGGAGCACCCTCTTCTGGACAGAAATGGTGTGGCTGCAGCAAACAATTTAGAAAGATTAGGAAAATATTTTAGGCCTCTTTTTACTTATGTGCATGTATAACATTTATTTGCACTATTACTTTTTATTTCAAATAGCTTTTTTCAATAACTCTTCAAAAAAAAAAAGAAAAACTATTAAAGACCACATGAAATCACAGGTTTGTAGCTTTCAGGTCATTGTCTGTTAGCTTTGAAATATATAAATGTATAGTCTCTCTCTATGATCATGTTAACATGATTTTAGTGTGATAAAATCACTTACTAACTTTTTCTGTGTCAAGTTATATCCAATTTTACAATTTAGTTGCCATGAAGATGTAACACCGTAAGCACTCAAACCATAAAACGACCATAAAAACAATGATTTAAACAACTTCACATCTCAAATAATACACAAGTTTTATCAGAAGAACTAATGTAAGTGCTTTTATGTCACCTCGATTTTTGCTTTTTTTTATACGTCAGCACAGGAAAGAAAGCTGCATTCGGCAAGCCATTTCATGGGGTCTTTAAGCACAGTAGTCAGACATACATTGAATTTATACCATACTTCTCATAACATGCACATATTTGATATTTATTGTAACTAAACCTGATTTACATCACATAAAGTACCATGTTTTAACAAGATATTACAGTATAGTTACTGCCATTTACATTGCCATTCAGTTACAGTCGTTGTCCAAACTTTCACTGGGCTCTGTGTAACCTGCATGTGTTCCCTCTCTGGCATTGCTTTCCCATCATGCCATGGTGTTACTCACTCTGTTACGCCGCTATCAAACTTTGAATCGCCTCACTGTCTCCGCGCCTCAGAGCTGTGCTCACAATGCTGACATTGTTTCATTCTGATTTTACACTTTTTCCAAGAAGTTTTGGTGACGAAAGTAAATCTAGGGTGCAAGACTGCTTGTTCCTTGATTACACTAAGCCAGGGGTCTTCAACCATTTTCAGGCCAAGTACCCACTGGTGGGTAGAGAAACGGAGCCAGGACCTCCGTTACATATTGTATAAAATGTTGTGCCTATAAAAATGTGTATGGTAGGCTACCATATTATTGTATGTACATACTTCATGATTTTTACATTGCAAAGCCATTGAAATAATCATTAAATGCTGCCCTGTTGAAAAGACCAGCTAAAATCAGCATAAGCTGGTTGGCTGGTTTTAGCTGGTCGCCCAGCCTGGTCATAGCTGGTCAGACTGGTTTTAAAGGGGCTTTGAACACTTTTTTAGCTAGTCAGGCCGGTCTTAGCTGGTCAGGGTGGTCTTGGCTGGTCAGGCTGGCTAGTCTCCCAGACTGACCAGCTAAAAAGTGTTAAAACTCCCTCTGAAACCAGCTAACCGACAAGCTAAAACCAGCCAGCCAGCTTGGGTCTGCAACATTTTTGACATGAAGTGACAATTTTAATTTTCCTTGTTAATCCCTGTGCCAGACCTCCTCCAAAAAGAAAGAAAAAGACAGAGAGATAGACAGACAAACAAACAGACAGAAAAACAGACGTACCCTGTCCAAGCAGAATAAAACAACTTTTATAAGGGTACTAAAGAGTCTTCATCTCTTTAGAGTGATCACATATATATACATATATTTCAAAATGACTGTTCATTTCATTGAGTAAAAATTTGAGATGAGGAAAACGTCATGGTTACTTGTGTAACCTCCGTTCCCTGATGGAGGGAACGAGACGTTGTGTCGATGTAGTGACACTAGGGGTCACTCTTGGGAGCCCGAGACACCTCTGGTCTTTGATAAAAGGCCAATGAAAATTGGCGAGTGGTATTTGCATGCCACTCCCCCGGACATACGGGTATAAAAGGAGCTGGTATGCAACCACTCATTCAGGTTTTATGCTGAGGAGCCGATATAAGGTCCGGCCATTTCAGCAGGTAGTTCAGCGTTGTGGCAGGAGGGACACAACGTCTCGTTCCCTCCATCAGGGAACAGAGGTTACACAAGTAACCATGACATTCCCTATCTGTCACTCACTCGACGTTGTGTCGATGTAGTGACAGTAGGGGTTCCTATATGAAATGCCACAATTGGCTGAACTGTGTTACGTGAACTGACGGTGTGTGATGGGCAGACTACTGTGTGCCTCATAGCCAGCACACCAGGTCGACACGTAACCTCCCCCAACATAGTTATGAGTGTTGAACGGTCCTTTGGGGACAAGTCGACTACCCAAAAGATAGAGACAGGCTAACCCAGTCGTGGCCCCTTTTCCCCTTCTTTTTTTCCACTCCCTAAAAAAGAAGGGGGATTATCCGACTGAGCCGCCAGGTCTAGTCGGGGGGTGTCCCTCCCAAGGGGAAGACACCGCGGAGACCACACCTCGCCCAAAGTGAGGGGGGGATATTTAAGTGGAATAATACGTCACATGGTCTTTCCAACCATGTGGAGAGTCTTCAAGGTAGATCTTACCCAACGGGGGAGGAGTTACTACAAACATGGAGACTGGGGCAGAGGGGCTCTGCCCAAGGAAGACGCAGTTTGCCAACAGGGAAATGAATTAGCGGAAGATATATATCACATGGAGTTAGCCTTACAGGGAACCGCCACATGCGGAGCACCTATCCCAGAACAGGACTCTTAGTTAGCACGTGTACTGGGCCGGCAGCGAGTCTCTCCGAAAACTCGACTGCCACAGGGCTCGGAGGAAGTCAACCAGGGAACAAAGTTTGTGAACACTACTGGGAATTAATGGTGCATGTCTTCAGCTCAAAAGGAGGTGGAAGGCGCTATGTGCAAGCGATACACCCGGCCGGCTATCCCGGGCTTATCCGCTTGTATTGCGTGCCACTACCTGGGATGAAACCGGTTCCACCCGGAGGTTATAGAACCTTGCAAAGGTGTTGGGTGTTGCCCTGCCTGCTGCTCTGCAAATTTCTGTTGGAGAGGCACCCCTGGCCAGGGCCCAGGAGGACGCTACACCCCTGGTAGAATGGGCTTGTAGCCCTACCGGGGGCGGCATGTCCTGGGCGTGATATGCCATAGTTATGGTGTCAATGAGCCAGTGGGCGATCCTCTGCTTGGAGACAGCGCTTCCTTTCCGCTGTGCACCAAAGCAGACAAAGAGCTGCTCAGAGATCCTAAAGCTCTGCGTGTGATCCCAATAGATGCGTAAAGCGCGCACCGGACACAGCAATGACAGGGCTGGGTCTGCCTCCTCCTGGGGCAGCACTTGCAGGTTCACCACCTGGTCCCTAAAAGGGGTCGTGGGAACCTTGGGCACATAGCCCGGTCAGGGTCTCAGGATCACGTGAGAGTAGCCCGGACCAAACTCCAGGCACGTTTCGCTGACAGAGAACGCTTGCAGGTCTCCTACCCTCTTGATGGAAGTGAGCGCAGTCAGGAGGGCAGTCTTCAAGGAGAGTGCCTTAAGCTCGGCTGACTGCAAAGGCTCAAAGAACCTGAAGAACTACAGAGAGGTCCGATGTGGGAACGAGGCGCGGTCTGGGGGGATTCATCCTCCTGGCGCCTCTTAGGAACCTGATGATCAGGTCACGCTTCCCTAAGGATATACCGTCGACTGCGTCGTGGTGTGCTGCTATGGTGGCAACTTACATCTTCAAGGTGGAAGGGGACAGTCTCCCTTCCAACCTTTCCTGCAGGAAGGAAAGCACTGATCCGACTGCGCATCTCTCCGCAGGGCAAGCAGAATTGCCAACAACTCGAGGCAGTTGATGTGCCAATGCAGTCGCGGGCCCGTCCACAAGCCGGCGGCTGCGTGCCCATTGCAAACAGCGCCCCAGCCCGTTTTGGAGGCGTCCGTCGTGACCACGACACGCCTGGAGACCAGTTCTAGGGGAACACCTGCCCGTAGAAACGAGAGGTCGGTCCAAGGGCTGAAAAGACGGTGACAGACCGGCGTGATGACCATGCGATGTGTCCCGCCATGCCCATCTCGGGACTCGAGTCTGAAGCCAGTGCTGAAGCGTTCTCATATGTATCAACCCGAGCGGGGTGGCCACCGCTGAGGATGCCATATGCCCCAGGAGCCTCTGAAAATGTTTCAGTGGAACCGCTGTTTTCTGTTTGAACGCCTTCAAACAGACCAACACCGACTGGGCGTGCTCGTTCGTGAGGTGCGCTGTCAAAGAGACCAAGTCCAACTCCAAACCGAGAAAAGAGATGCTCTGAACCTGGAGGAGCTTGCTCTTTTCCCGGTTGACCCGAAGCCCTAGTCGGCTGAGGTGTGAGAGCACCAAGTCCCTGTGTACACACAACATGTCCAGAGAGTGAGCTAAGATTAGCCAATCGTCGAGATAGTTGAGAATGCGAATGCCCACCTCCCTTAGCGGGGCAAGGGCTGCCTCTGCGACCTTCATGAAGATGCGAGGAGACAGGGACAGGCCGAAAGGGAGGACCTTGTACTGATATGCCTGACCCTCGAATGCAAACCGCAGGAAGGGTGTGTGTCGAGGAAGGATGGAGACGTGGAAGTACGCGTCCTTCAGGTCTACCGCCGCGAACCAGTCTCAATGCCGGATGCTCGCCAGAATGCGTTTTTTCGTCCGCATCTTGAACGGGAGTCTGTGTAAAACCCAGTTCAGTACTCATAGGTCCAAAATTGGCCGCAACCCACCGCCTTTCTTCGGTACGATGAAGTAGGGGCTGTAAAACCCCTTCTTCATCTCGGCTGGAGGGACAGGTTCTATCGCACCCTTCTGTAGGAGGATAGCGATCTCCACGCAAGGTAGCAGCATTTTCGTCCTTCACCAAGGTGAAGTGGACACCGCTGAACCTGGGCGGACGCCTGGCGAACTGAATCGCGTAGCCGAGTCGGACGGTCCGGACCAGCCATCGCGACGGATTGGAAAGAGCAAGCCACGTGTCCAAGTTCCGTGCAAGGGGGACCAAAGGGACAACGTCGCCGGACGTACCGGCAGGTGGGGCCTCGCGGCGGGGCGGAGCTCGAGGTGCCACACCATGTCGCGGCCGTGCTGAGTCTAAGGACATCGAAGCACTTACCTGGCTCCTTGTGACCACCCCCGGAACGGCCTGGGGCGGGGGAGGAAGAGGCCTGTCCTCGTGACCCGTGGAGACTGTCACATCGGGGGTGGATTTGTGCCACAGCTGGGCGCTCAGGGGCGGGAGACCACCACTGGAGCACCAAACCTGCCAAATAGAGTGGTGGATGGTGGTCGTGATGACGGCCTTGCACACCAGATACGTGACCCAGGGAACAAGGAAACCGCTCTTGCTGAACTCGAGTACTGCAGCCATTTGGGCATGCAGCGCAATTAAATTCAAAAGGTAACAAAAAGATAGAGAGGTCTGCTTACCAGCTCCAGAGCAGCGGGTTTCGTCGTCCCTGGGTCGCCCGTCTCAAGGGTGCTTTGAAGCCTTTCACGTGTTCTGGGCGGCCGTGAGACGGGTGGCGTCTGCTTCCTGCGGTGGGCTCCACGCCAGGGCCGGCTGAAGGGGCGGGCTGCGGCGGTGCCGGTGCAGTCACCGCAGGGGGACACCCTTGGCGACGAGTAGACGGGGTGCGGGATCTTGAGCCGCGCCGGGGCAGGATATGTCGGATAGACTCCATCTACTGTTCCACCGTCAAGAACTGCTGGGCAAATTCCTTGACGGTGTCGCCGAATAGGCCAGCCTGAGAGATGGGGGCAGCAAGAAATCGTGTCCTGTCGGCCTCACCGTGTCCTGTCGGCCTGCCCTCGTGCAGTTCCTTTAGCGCCTTGGCAGACTTTCAGGAGAGCCATGGCGTGCAGCACCGTAGGCCTTGGCCGTCAGAGACGACGTAAACCTACAGGCCTTGGATGGGGGCTTTTGGCACCCGCACCAGGTGGCGGCGCTCTGCGGGCATAGGTGCACCGCGAGCGCCTCTATCTACCGGGGGATTGCCAAATAGCCCTTGGCCGCCCCACCATCGAGGGTAGTGAGGGCAGGGAAGCTGAAAAGATCGGGACCGGGCAGTAAAAAGTGCCTCCCACGACCTTGTCAGCTCTTCATGCACTTCCGGGAAGAAAGGAATGGGGGCTGGGCGTGGCTTTGAGCGGCGCCGCGAGCCCAGGAACCAATCATTGAGCCGCGAGGGTTCAGGGAAGAGCAGAGGGTTCCACTCGACGCTCGCGGCTGCCCAGGAAAGCATGTCGTCATCTCCGCGTCAGCCTGTGAGTGGGCAATTGTCCCCGAAGGGAGGAGCCCAGCTGAGGCTTCCGCGTCCGACTGGATGAGCCCGCTCTCCGATGCTGCGCTCTAGAGCTCATCACTTTCGCAGGCTCTGAATAAGAGGTCGAACTCGCCGTGAGACGAGCCGGCGGACTCATCCGGAAGCGCGATTGGGACAGACGAGCGTGCTGGGGAATGGGAGGTCCACGGGGGGATACCTGGCAGAGGCGGTCCCATTGGGGTCCCCAAATCGCCCCCAGTGCTAGCCGCGCTGGCCTCATACCCGTGGGTAAAAGGACTGAGGCGGGGAGCCTTGCTTTCTTACGAATGCGAGCCTCGACCGCATCGTTGCCATGGACATGTCCTCGCAATGAGAACATGACCATCCACGAACGCTGTCTCCACGTGAGCAGTGCCCAGACACGAAAGACAGCAATCGTGACCGTCAGATGGCGACAGATAACAAGTGCAACCAGGAATAACGCACAATCGGAAAGGCATCTTTAAAATGACGCGTCTTTAAAAAGATGTTCCGTGTGTGCCGCTCTTTTAGAGAAATATAGTCTTTTAGAGAAATATAGGTGAATGAACAGTCGTGGGAATTCAGCTCAGTGAGCATGACCGTTCGGCTCCGAAGAGAAAATCTGAATGAGTGGTTGCATACCAGCTCCTTTTATGCCCGGATGTCCGGGGGAGTGGCATGCAAATACCACTCGCCAATTTTCATTGGCCTTTTATCAAAGACCAGAGGTGTCTCGGGCTCCCAAGAGTGACCTCTAGTGTCACTACATCGACACAACGTCGAGTGAGTGACAGATAGGGAACAATGACTGAGTGCACCTTGAATTATGTTGATTTGAAAGTCACCGTCTTGTGTGTGTGGAACATTAAGGACCGCGTATGCCATCTTGATAATCTCAGCTGTAACTATTTATTTACACCAGGCAAGTAAACCATTGTTCTGAAAGCAAAATGCAACTAATAATAAAATAAATAGTAAGCTGTCATCTGCTCAATACAGTGTGACCAACACAAAGCAGACGAGACCCTCAACTGCAGCGCTGCTAAACCTGATGTGTATCACGCATTGAGCAGCTCGTGATAAGCATGGGCACGTGAAGGTTTTGTCTGGGCTGCGTGCTGTTTAGTCACACTTTAAGGTTTGGCATGCAGCTGCAAAGGATTTCAACATGTCGATAGACTAAAATTCATACTCCTCTCTCGCTGTCGCTCGTGTGTGAGTGAGTGACTATTACAAATGCAAATGGTGGATCAAACAATAATTTGCAGACCCCCTGCAGTACCATCGTGGACCCCCTGGGGGTCACGGACTCCCTGTTGAAGACCCTTTGGCTTGGGCTACTTAAATAATACATATATGTTTTGAGTCCATGTAAATCTTCAGGTTTTGTTAAATGTTCCATTTTTTTAGGGTGAAATGGAAAACAAGGCTAGCTATCATTGTAACGTAACAAAATTCTTCATGATATCATACTCTGATATTTCAATCATTATTCTATGTATTTCAAGAGGATTTATGTTTTCTGTTATTTTCAACGAAGTGCAGAATAATGAAATGGTTCTGTATTGTGAATGTCAATGTTGCGAGGTAGCACAGATCTGCAGTGTGACACATTCCATAACAATGTATCTCTACAAGGAATCAAAATATTGTTTTGTGACCCAAGGCCTTGCCAATTGCTACCCCTGATAAGTACTTTAACATAACTGAGCAAAATTAATTAATGATCAAGACCTATTGCATTTGCCAAATGTAAACATACGAAACACACAGCACCTTGACCTTCCGTTTCCAGTGTAATGAATGAACCAGAAGTGACATTAGCTGTGAGTTATGGATTTTGAAAGGCAATTTTTACTATGTATATTGTTGCATACTGTGTACTGTTCAACAACAACAAAAAAGAAGGCACTGTGCAGTATGTATTGCAAAGTATGCAGCAAACAGTACACTAGTATTCCATTCCTAAATTATTGTTACGTTTGATTTATATTATAGCTGTCAATAGAAAATTTGTAATCAAATAAATTGCATGACATGGCGAGTAATTAATATCAATATCAAATTCAATATTTGCAGAGAAAGAATATAGACTGTATATATAATTCAGATTTTAGATTAAATATATTGCACTATTGTGGCAGACAAGTAAGGCATTGATTAGACAATATAAAATGTTTTATATTTATATATATATATATATATATATATACAGTATAACTTGAACTTAAGCCAACAATGGCCTACAGCAATCCATTTTTCAATTGAGTTTGTCAATCTTTCCTGTTTTCATGATACGTTCCGTCTGCTCTATTTTTCTATGCAAATACTTTTTGAGTGTCTAGCTGGTTTTTAGCATAAACTCTGCAGTTTTAGGACGCTACGTAGTTGAAACTTTAAAAATCGCATCTCGAGATCCCTGCATTCTATTGTGCTTCTTTCAGAACACCATGTTCGGGAGCAGCTTGTTCATCTAGGCATGCCATCAAATCCTAAAGATATGTACATATAAACAGCTGCTTCCCCACATTTATAATTTGTAAAACCTATACCAATTATTATTTTGAATATTGTCTTTCTAATTATTGCTTTAATCAGATAGTTGGGGCGGGGTGGGGGGGGGTTCAGAGCTCAAGCGCAGTCTTGTGCTCAAGCCCCTCCATTATATTCAACAGGCCAGATCCATTTACCTTAATGCCCTCCATGACTATTTAAACCAGTGAACTCGTAAAACATGAATATTATTACTTTCAATCTATCGTTGCACCTCCTTTCTGATTGCTGCAAAACTTTTTCTCTGGAACTACTACACTGCATTATAGTTGCTTTGCTACCACTTACAAACTACAGTTCTGATCCTCATAAATAATCACTACATTAACATTCATAATTTCAGTAATTAGCATGCACATTTCTCTCTCATGTCGTATTGGCATCACTTGCATCCATATCTCAACAAAGATACATTGTTACACCATGTAAACATCACCTAGCTTATAAAAATCAGTATTTAAGAAGCAAACATGACCTCTAAATGGGCCATTACTAATTGCCATATTTCATTCTGTCTGTTTCCCTTTTTTTCCACAGATCATCTTGAAGTAAACCACAGAAGAGGAATGGGGTGCCAGGAAGCTGCTTTGAGAAACCCAAAAAGATCCCAGTGTAAATACAACCTGCCCTCCCCAATAGAACTACAGCAACCTGCATGCTAAAGAGTATACAATTACCAGTCAACTACAGTACACATGGAGTGCTGGTGTGCTACTATATACACTCTCTCACAAACACACAATATACCTTTTATGCCCAGAAAAGTGACTTGTAAAGTGTGTAATTGACACAACTGCTTTCTGAATAGATTACAAACAAAAGATATAAAAATACGAGATGAAAAAAAAAAAAAATATATATATATATATATATATATATATATATATATATATACTGTATATATATTAATGTACAGCATGTTTCATAGAGTTATATGTGAGAATTTATTCGAATGATCGGTCACTCGTCAGATAATGTGTATTTTTCTCCCATATTTGTTTTGAATGAAAACAAATGCACAATGTATACCCTCAGCGGGGAAAAAGATGAAATAAGAAAACACATTTTGTTTGCACTATTGGAAATAGTGCTTGATGATAAGTGCTTGATTGTCTTGAAATTGGAGGAATTTTCCTGCAATGTATGTCTTAAATATCCCCACGCACGCAAGACGTGGGAAAGAGGGATTGCTTTCATTTGAAAACAAAACAAAAAAAACGAATGTCATGGGGCAGACGAAATAATGTCTGCAAGTTGATTAATTGATTGATTGTCTACTGGTCCAAATGCGCTCCCTCGGACCTCGAATGCATCACGGATTCTATTTCCTGGACTTTTTGTGTTCGGAACGGCTCACTGAGTGAAAACAACAATGATTCGAGAAGAAATTAATTGTGACTCTTCAGTCCCAATGGCCAAAGAAAGGTTTACAATGAAGACAAAGCGCAAAACGCCAAACGATCTCAAAACATCAGTGTCAGAAGTGTGAATTTGGCAAACCACGTGCCATCTGTCTGTGAAGGACTTTGTTTTACTAATTTCTTTCGATTATTTTATTTTTTAGTTCATGTTTTTGTTTTTTTAAAGTAGGCGTTGAATGATTGTGATGCGTCCATCAGGAAGTCAACTGTGGCTTCTGTTCCGTGCCAAGGGCTTAAAATAAACTGGAGAACTGCTGTAAACAAACTCGTACACACTCATACACATGCACGGACTAGCCTCGTGTCTGAGTCCGAAATGGGATGGAGAATGGACTTCTCGAAACTGTCTGGGGCCTGTTCATAGTGTCATTCTCAAGCTGTGGTTTGAGATAAGAAGAGGAAGAGGGGGCGCACAAAATAAGATGTGCAGTAGATGATCTTAGACTCTACGCGTTCTGAATGGAGGGCTGACTGTGACGGCAGTACGCTCTCACTGATAATCCTGTTTTATTTGATAAACAGTAGAAGTGCCTAAAATATATATTTTACACAGCAAGTATATTGAAAAGGTGACTTTATGTGGGGTGGGGTTATAAGAGTACTCTTTGGTGAAAAAAGCAAAGCTCCCAAAAATATCTTGGCCAATTTGAAAAGAAAACAAATAAATGTAAACGCATTTCATGCGCATCATGGTCTGTTTCATTATATGGTATCAAAATATTGATATCAATCGATGTTGCTAGAAATTGAACAAGACGGTGTAGGTAGAATGTTCATTTTGTTGTACTATGTTAGCTTTTACCATGGTTTTTCGAAGTAGTTTACATTGGAAATGTAATTGAGTAAAGGAATTTTGTCAGGACAAGCTAAATGTCTGTAATGTGACATTTTATGTTTGGCAAATTATTGTCATTGTGGTTGTTTCTTAACAAACCTACTTTGATTTATAATGATAAGTCAGGACTATCCATTAGCAAAGTAGTTTTTCATTTTTGTACGAAATCCATTGTTTTAATTTGAAAAGTTTTATTTGGAGTTTTTTTATCTGGAATCACATCTGTATGAATAAATCACACACCGCTTTCTTATCCTCACTCATATTTGACAGGTGAGTGTCGTTAAGCATTGGTGTGAGCCCGCAGGGCCACGTTCAGTACGAGTGTTTTTCCAATCCAATCTGAACCATCATGTATTTTCATGGTGTTCGATTAACACAGACAATCCACAAAGAGACATTTTGTTTTGCAGGAATATGGCACTGGTCTTAGCATTTTTTTTATTTTTTTTTATTATTATTAATTATTGTTATATTTTTTTCTCCATTGTTTTCCTTGTAAGTTTTCTTTTTGCAAAAGTTACAGTTTTAATGTAATTTTTGAAGTGCAAAGTGATTTAAATATATATTTTATTGTCATTCATTTTATTTTATTGTTTTGTTAAATACTAGTCACGAACAATGGTGTAACCGATTTTAAAAATGAATGTAATTTATTAAGCCGAGCCTATGCTACATGCAGTTGTCCTTAATTATGACGGCCTCCACCATAAAGTCAGCCAATCAGATAGAGCCGTTTCATGTTTCGACACGACAGGAAATCGCATTGTAGTGAAAGCGAGGCTATAGAATTGCTTGTGTTATGTAAAAATGTTTATCGTATAAGTAATGTTTTACCACACAAAAAAGAAAATGAAAAAAAAAATGTTTAAAGAATAAAAAAATTAAAATGTAGAATGATAGTTATTTCATAATAATATTAAGTTGTTGCTGTTGCAACCAAAAGTTGCTAATACTAAATTTTGGTATTTTTGTAAATGATGTAATTGTTAAGTTGATTTTTTTTTCTTTCATTGATTTTTTTTCCCCCTAAAGCACTGTACAACATTAGATTGTAAAACAGATATCGGAACATTTTATGTCGAGATTATTTCACAAAGAACTTTTCAGTAGCATTTTAAGGCCTCTTTATAGGTGTAACATTTATGATATAGTAGTAATTACTCACCAGTAAAAATAAAAAAAATAATAAAAGTAGTGTGATGTAACTTAAGAAACAGTCCACCAATATTACTATAATTCAGTTAACCCAGCCCCCTCCCCATTATAGATTGACGTAAAGGATCTCAAGTACTTGTGATGATCATTTTTATATTATTTATAAAAGTTGTCCTGGTTTGTTCAACAACTTAATCAAGTTAACAGTTGCACTTTTTATTTAATGTGACTCAAGGATGTTCATTTTAAACTTGATACATGATGAATATGGTATGGTATGTTTAACAACAAATCAATAACGGTTCTTTTATCGTTTTAGTTAAACCGGAGATCTGAATATTCAGTAAGCATCTTGCATAGTATTTTATGTCAAGTTAAGAAGTTGTTTTCCATTTAATCTAAAACAAGCAACAATAAATATATTGAATGTTTCTATCTACACTATAGAAAAAAAATCTGCACATTTGATGAAAGTATCGTTTGTCCTTAATTTGGGATTTCGTATACTGCAAAAGAATCAAAATTAACAGAAATGCAGGATAAAATCGTTGACTGATGGTGACAAAGCACTTTCTAATCAGTTCATATACTGAGCAGACAGCGTATCCAAACACTTTGCCTTACCTTTAGTCCATTGTTATTATGCTTTTATGTTTCAGAGCTCTTAATATGTACTAGAGTGTCAGCGGGTCTACTGAACTACTTCTCACATCCATTTGTATATGAATATTCTATACCTGTAACTAAGAAATTAAAGAGTTTTGTTATTTCTAATCATTTTCACGGAGTGGCCAAAAGGCTTGATTGTGTTGAATGCTTTTCAACGCCCTTTACTGGTTGAGATGCGACACTGTGGCTCTTTGATGCCATACCGAAGCTTTCTCAAGATTCTGGATATTTATGTTGTGCTGCTATAGACTCCCATCAGTAATGCAGTAGTCCATCAACATATACACGAGACACACAGTCACAAAGACAATATGATAAGAAAATTATAAACCAAGCCCTCTTTGGATAATATTAGTTTTCATGTAACCATTTTAAATGTTTTATTTGTGCATATATATTATGTGCTATTTTATGTCATATAGTCAAATGTTTTTTGTTCCAGAAAAATAGTGTAAATCTAAAATCTATTGAGACAAACAAATAAATAATAAAAAAAGGATAGGTGTGTGTCCATTGTTTGTTGTATTGTATTTTCTTAATTTTTACATATTGCAACTTGAGAATATCTTGATTTTAATTTAATTTAATAATCATTATTTATGGGGGCCTGGGTAGTTCAGCGAGTATTGACGCTGACTACCACCCCTGGAGTCGCAAGTTCAAATCCAGGGTGTGCTGAGTGACTCCAGCCAGGTCTCCTAAGCAACCAAATTGGCCCGGTTGCTAGGGAGGGTAGAGTCACATGGGGTAACCTCCTCGTGGTATAATATGGTTCGCTCTCGGTGGGGCACGTGGTGAGTTGTGCGTGGATGCCACGGAGAATGGCATGAAGCCTCCACATGCACTGTGTCTCTGCGCTCAACAAGCCACGCGATAAGATGCGCGGATTGACAAACTCGGACGCGGAGGCAATTGAGATTCGTCCTCCGCCACCTGGATTGAGGCGAGTCACTACGCCACCACGAGGACCTTGAGCACACTGGGAATTGGGCATTCCAAATTGGGGAGAAAATTTTTTTTTTTTTTTTTTTTTTCTCATTATTTATATAGTCATTTTAATTGGGTGATCTTATTTTCAGTAATATCAACTGTACAAATCATTTTCAAACAGTTTGATAAATATGCAGTATTGATTCCTAACATGAAGCTGTATATTAAGTAAAAGTAGTAAAAAAAAAGTAAGTAACTTTTGATATTATTTGTTTTCCCCAAAATACTAAATAGCAAAAAAAACCTACCACAGCACTGTGCAACTTTTTGTCACTGTGCACTGCAATATTTTCCTGATTCATGAGGTCATCGTGTGCAATGAAAGGATAGTATTTGGGGTAACACCCCCCACCCCCCTTAGTGCAGGTGCTTAACCCCAAAATACCCCCCAACCCCAACACTGGGGGAATAGATTTGTCATGCAAAATGTTCAAAGTGAGATCAGTTTATATTGACTGATCCAATCACAATGGAAATGTATTTTTGTACACTTTGCGACCAGAAAAAAAGCACATTTTCCTTAAGAGCCTTTAGCCCCATTTTACCCTACTAGTTCTTAGCAAGCCATAGAGGAAGCACTTAAGCATGCTATTTTTTGTAACATTACTTTCAATCTGTTGATTTAATTTTGATGTATTATACTAATTTGGATGTCTTATACAAAACTTTTATTTAGAATCAATGAACTGCTGATGCATAATGATGAACTACTGATATAAATGTTCTTCGAGCCAAGCCTACGTCTACTGTTGCTTTCTAATGAATGCTGTAGGCCCTTATTCCGCAAGTGAAGATGGATCATTTTTTTAGAGGTAAGAATTGCACAACTCATATTCCACTATATGTGACTGCACCACCCCTAAAAATGTATGCATGTCAATGCATTAGATAACAAAATATCAAGCCAAATGTCATTTACTTTAAAGAAAGATAGCGCAAATGCAATTTTCAAGCAAGTTTAAGCAAAAAAAGCGATAGATATACTTTTCAAAAGGAAGAATTTGGACACTGGTGGTCAAATGTTAATGGAACAGGTCCGTATTTAGTATGCTGAACTCCATTTTGACATCTAACATCCACTAAAATCACCTTGACATCAGCTGATTAAAAGTAATTGAGCAAAAAGACCTCAGAAAAGCTTTGATATTTTGTCATCCAATGTAATACTATTCTGACATTTTTAAGCGTGACTTGAGTGTTCAAATACATTTTAGGGCCTCTGTAGTTAATTTAGACTTGCAATCTATATGTCCATCAGTGCAACACAATGGCCGCATCCCTGTTGCTTTCTATTTCAGGTTCTGATGCAGGCGACTTGCTGTTGCCATAGGAACAGCATCCCCAGCCATCATTTATTGACACGCTTCTTCTTAGCTCCTGCTTTGATTGATCGAGCTCCTCGCTATGTAGCCAATCACAACGAAGTGAAACGCGGAAGTCCCGCCCACCACAGTCACGACTGCCTAATTTAGACCCATAGGCGTGGCGTAACGCGTTTCACAAAGCCTATTGGGCGTTTCGAGCGTCAATTATCAAGGAAACCACTTACGTTAGCGTGAGGACTAATTGATGAGTCTTCATAATGTCTCCACCCGAGAGAATGGCGTTCGGGGATGCTGAAAGATGTGCATGCGGCGATAGTAAAGGCAGAATTGAGCAAATAATGCGCAAAATCTTCTATTCTGAAATGCTCCTACATCTTTAAATATCCTAATGTCACCTGAATAACGTTTTGGAGTGGATTCGACATGCATTTTATGTTTTGTTTTATGTGAGCCAAGGATTAATTGTAACCTAAAATGCATGCAGAGTCATTCCGCAGGCATTTTACATGTTGATGTTGGGTTATAGATGTGATCTGGACATATGAGATGCCTCGGAGGTTGTTTTGCTATGAAGTCCACGCTGTGGCTGTTTGTGCTCCTTTGTTAATTGTCTCTATGGTGAGCGTTGCAGTAGTACAGCCAGCCATGGCTCAGTGTCTGCTCGACTCCTGCGATATTCAATGCAAGTTCCCGGTTGCATTTGCTCGGATCGGACTCTGGTAGCTGCTGGCTCAGTCAGACGCGCGTCACATCGGTTGCGGCTCGGTGCGCAATGCGCGAATACAAGGTGGTGGTGCTCGGCAGCGGAGGGGTCGGGAAGTCCGCGCTCACGGTGCAATTCGTGACCGGCACCTTCATCGAGAAGTACGACCCGACCATCGAGGACTTCTACCGCAAGGAGATCGAGGTAGATTCGTCTCCATCGGTGCTGGAGATCTTGGACACGGCCGGTACAGAGCAGTTCGCGTCCATGCGGGATCTCTACATCAAGAACGGCCAGGGGTTCATCCTGGTGTACAGTCTGGTCAACCAGCAGAGCTTCCAAGATATTAAGCCCATGAGAGATCAGATCATCAGAGTGAAGAGGTAAGGAGACCAGAAGTATCCTCTACTGTGATGATAATACCATGGCATATGGTATACATCAAAGTATCATGGTAAACGCATCTGAGACCATCATTTTACCATGGGAGGACGCTATTATGACAATACAGTGGTATTCTTTGGAGTACCATTTAAATACCATGGTACATTAATATGGTAATCATTCAGTGACATAGTATATATAAAAGTACCTTGGCAATACCATCTAATGCCATTGTATGACTCTACCATCATGGTAAAACCATGGTATACCTTGAAATACTTTTGAGTTTCTATGGAAATACCAGGGTATATTATATGGCAATTATTCAATGCCATGGAATACATCAAAGTACCACTGTAAAAACCATCTGTTACCATCACTTTGCCATGGTGTGACTGTACCATCATGGTAATACTATGGCATACCTTGAAACACTTTTGAGTTACTAGACTCAATGTATGAATATACCAGGGTATATTATATGCATGGTTGGGGAGTAACAAAATACATGTAACGGGAATACGTATTTAAAATATAAAATATAAGTAACTGTATTCCACTATAGTTACAATTTAAATCATTGGTATTTAGAATACAGTTACATTCAAAAAGTATTTTGATTACTGAAGAGATTACTTTGCATTTTATTGTCATTTGTTTCATTTAATATTTAGTAATTTCAGATGGAAAACATTTATACATATAAATGATGCGATCCAAAGTGCATTTGAACAGCAGTGAAACACTTTCTTATGATTATGTTACATTCATACAAGCAGACAGAGAAGTAAGTTTGAAGTAAGTTTGGAGCAGAAGAAATAGAAATAAACCTTGTGTAAATTGTCAGCTTTACGCTAAGCTAAAATGCTATTTCTAGACATTTTACATGCACGTTACCAGGCACGATCATATTTTTTTTATCAAGAAAATTCATGTTGGATCATAATTTCTTTTTTCTAGTAAGACCTTTGATATTAGGGCAAAAATCTTATTCTTGATAATCATTTTTGTATTGTTTTCCTGTAAAAATATCTAAAAATCCTTCAAACAAGATCAATTTGATTTATGCATAAGAACACTGCATAAGATATTTAGGTTTTTCAGAGAATGTATTTTTAACATGTGTATTTTGTCTTACTGTACTAGCAGAGTTTTTATAGTCAAAACAAGTGAAAAAATCTACCAGTGCTGAAGAAGTAATCCAAAGTATTTAGAATACATTAGTAGCGTTACTGACCTTGAGAAATCTAATTAAATACATTACAAATTACATTTTACAGCATGTATTCTGTAATCTGTAGTGGAATACATTTCAAAAGTAACCCTCCCAATCCTGATTATATGGTAATCATTCAGTACCATGGAATACATCAAAGTACCATGGTAAAACCATCTGAGACCATAATTTTACCTTGGGAGGTTACTATTATAACAATACCATTGTATTTTTTGGAGCACCATTTAAAAACCGTAGTATATTAATATGTTAATAACTCAGTAACATTGTATATATCAAAGTACTTTGCCAATGCCAAATGGTACCATCATTTTACCATGGTGTGACTCTACCATCATGGTAAAACCATGGTATACCTTGAAATACTTTTGAGTTACTATGGAAATACCAGGGTATATTATATGTTAATCATTTAGTACCATGATGGAGTACATTAAAGTACCACGGTAAAACCAACTGAGACCATCATTTTACCATGGGAGTACTCTATTATAACAATACCATGGTATTCTTTGGAGCACAATTTAAATACTGTGACAAGGAGGAGGGCGTGACCGGGCCGTGATGGTGCACGGCGGTGCTGAATCAGCTGATCAGCGGTAGAGCAAGATAAAGGGGAGCCGGAGACGCCAGTTCGAGAGAGAGATGCACGTGGCCACATTGCATGTTCTGTCTGTAATTTAAGTTTAGGCCTTGAAACAGTTGATGCATTGTTTGTGTCATGTCATTCTTAAGTTTTCACCCAAGGACTCTTATTTTGAAGTTTTGAAGAGACTCTTAGTATGAAGTTTTGTATCTTTTTCTGTTATGTCTGTCTTCCTGTCCCTAATTGTATCCCAGGTGTTAGTCATCTTGTTAGCCCATGTGTACATATACCCTCTTGTTCTTTGTTCCTGTGTTGGTTCTTGTTTGTATGTAGTGTGTTAGTTGCCAGAATACTGCTGTAGAGTTTTGTTACCTCCTTTTTTTGTATTATTCCTTCATTGTTGTATCCCCTTCTTTTGTTTATAATTAAAGTTCTGCATTTGGATCCTTACTCTCTCTTCCCTTCACAAAACCCTGACATTGTGTCTTTTGTATATCAACTTAAAAAAAGGGTTTGAACATGGTGCTTTCATAAATGTAACCCACATTACTAATGGAATATAGAGGTAAACCAAACAGAATCGTCCCTCTATAGTATAAAAAACTGATAAGCTTGAATTATTACAAAAAGCTTATTTGAAGGTCTTCCATTTGTTTTGTTTTTTCCCCCACGTTATCTTTTGGCCTTAATACCATTTAAAGTGGTTTGCCTGTTTGTCACAAAAGCTAATACTATGTACTCAAAAAAATATAATTTTAAAATTTATGCATTTCAGTTTCTTAAGAAAATTCCATCAAGTGTAATTGAGTAATACTAAAATAAAATATTAAAAAAATAAATATTTAAGTTTTATTAACAAAATTTTGTTAAACATTACACAATTCAATTTGATAGAAGTTTGTTATGAAATTGAAATGTGTAACTCTTAAAAATAAGTAAAAAAATTTTTTTGGAGTGCATGGGTAAACACTGAATAATCGGCCACATTGCCACAATAATGAAAAGCAGTTCATCACATCATGACATTCCAATTCATAATTCCCTAACAATGTCCAATTTAAAGACCGTTTCGTTGTCTCATAATTTAAAACTCTTTCATGCTAAGCAGAAATATTAACATTCATATTTTGTAAATAACCTGCATTTGGGCTGCTAGTAGTTTATATAGTTTTAGCTATTTTTGTACTCATACATCAGACAGTGTTATAAATGTAACTACTAGACAAAGATTTGGTCTTTAAATTGATACCTCTGAATCACTCTTGTAATTATTATTTACCAATTTTCCAGCAAATATAGTGCTTCATAAATCTGAGCTGCATGTAAACATGATATCCTTATTGTTGGAAATAATAATAGAGCAAAAAACAATCCCAAAGGAGGGAGTGATACAATTCCAATAAAAACTCCCTCAGCTAAACTTGCTCAGGAAAACATTCTAATTTGTACAGCTCTGTCTACACTTTTTACTGGCTCCAGTGAACCAAAATGCTGCAGGAATTGACAAAGTTTTATGCCAGAACTTGCAAAAATATATCTAAACCTCTGGTAGGGGTTGTTAATCTGTTGAGGTGGCAAATACACGCTGAGACAGCATACAGTAACGGCAGTAAAGATGTGGAGATTTGCGAACTCACGAAAATATAAATGAGATTGGGATGTTGTAAGCCAAGGAAACATCAAAACTGCATTAGCTCACAGTAACCCTAAGGCACATTTGACTTTTGGCAGTAAGACCCTGGGAAAGAGGAAATGAGGGTGGAGCCAAAAGTGCAGTCATCTGCTTTATATCTAATGTTAAATTCACTTTAATGAATTATGGTAAAAACCACAGGGCAAATGACTGTTGTATTTAGTTTAGCTAGGTGTTTAAAATAGCCAACACTGCAAAAAGTATTTTCTTATTTAGTATTTTGTCTTGTTTTCCAGTAAAAAAAATGCATCTTTTATGTCACATTTGCTTTTATCTGACACTATTGGTAAGGTTAAGGTTTAAGATTAGTTTAAGTTTAGGTTTTGTTGATTTAAAACTTGATACAGCATTAACCTTAAAAACCTCCTCTGTTTGGGAGAACATTTAACTGGCTTTTAGGGCCACACAGAGGACATTTCACTTCGGAACTGGCGCGATTGTGCAACGATGACCCACGTAATATCATATTGCAAAAATGTCACCATAGTCATGTCATTTTCATGAGATCAGGTTGGACCTTTAGGGACTTAAAAGGATGCATAAAATGGGGTCTAGAGTTGTATCAAATATTCTCATATCCTAGCTCTGCACACATGCTTTTTAACCTGGTCCAATTTGGTGTATGTTCCACTGCACTGCCATGGCCAGGAGAAAAGTTGTGGCTTATTAACATGAAATCATCTGTCTTCATTTGTGTTTCACTTTGAAGGGATTATTTCCACTTTTCCCGTACACTGAGGCTGATTATGGTTGGCGTGAAACCTCAGTATCGAAGCTGACTTTTTACTTCACATAACCTTTGATGTAACTCTTGTATTTTTAAGTCAGGCACTATCGTCAAACTTCAGTTGCATAATTTTGTGCACATATTTGCCTTTTTGAAGCAGAAATTTTGGCATCATCCACTCTAATGTTATTCCTAACCTGGATGACTTCCTTTCTTCCATGCAACACAACAAGTGATTTCTAGCAGAATGTTCAAGCAGGTCTTTTTCATACATAGAAAGCATACAATGATCAGTGGCTGTTAAGCTCCAAAATAAAAGTTACCATTATAGTTGTTCATATGAGACATACACTTAAAATTAAGTGTTCTAAATCCATACTATTGTGTTGTGTGGAGAACAGTTTGAAATTTATATTCAGACCGAAGTGCCTCACTGTAACCTTGACTTTTAAAGAAAAGGAGGGATGAGTCAAAATAATTTTTTGTTCCAATCAACAGTATGCCACAAATGCTGTCGATGCTTAACTTGTTTTGATCCCGGAAACTTCCTTTAATTTCTGACTGGTCTTTTATTTTGGGAAAGTTTGCAAAATGTCCCTTTATTTTCCCTTTCACGAACAACAAGGTTTCTTTGTTGCATTCTGAATCAATGTGCGGTCCCTACCAGCATTTACAGCCAAAAGCCTCCCAGCATGCCTTGCTGTCAGCTGGGTCTCTGGAGACCTCACATCTGTTTTTGTCTTCAGTAGCTCGGGGGGGGGAGGTTGAATCGTTACTGGGCAACTGCGTCGACGAGGCCTTTCAAAGCATTGGAAAAGGCAGTACAACTGTCACTTTTTGACAGAAAAACAGTTAAATCAATGGGATGTAGGTCTTTGACTGAGTGCAAACAATGTGACTGATTGCATTTCTTGCCAATTACATCCTGGGGTGATTTCACTAAACATTTGTGGCACTTTTGTGAACAGTATTTTCAGCACAAAAACCTGAATCGATTTAATCAACCAGAGCGAAAACACCTGCAATCCATCCAGACTGATCACACTGTCAATTCGGCGACAGTAGGTTGAAAGTTTTGCTGCTGAAATCGGTATGTGCTTACTGAAATTCGAAGCACTGCCCCCTGTGGCAGACAGTACTGGGGAACATATGGGAATGTGTGAGCTCCAGTTTCTGGGTGAAATGTCCACAAGGTGGCACCAAAAGCGATTTACATTTTAGTTTTAAAATATGTAATACAGTCAACAGGAATGCATATTTCATTAACTCTACCTTTTAATCCAAATCCCAACCCTAAACCTAACCTGCAGTGGAGTAAAAGTGTAATTTTAGAGTGAAAATGCAACCTCTAAATCACGCTCATCGTTTACGTGAACGTGATTACTTCCTGGTTCCCACGGGACCAGAACACATGTCTTGTGGCTGTTCGTGAAATGCACTATCAGTAGCACTAAATGGATATGTATTTACACTTTCATTGATGCAAATACTGTATGTCTGATGGGAATTGGCACCTATCAGTAATTTGGCAGAATGGGGTCGATTTTTATGGTACCGTAAGATTCGACAGCAACATGTCGATTTCCAGTGTGATCTTATTGATCCATTTTAACCAGATACTGTTTTTGCGTTGATATAGTGCTACAGTGTGAGTCATCATTATTCTTTTTAGCACAAGTATGCTGTGTTTCTATGCAGATGAGGCAAATTGAATGCAGCATATTCAAGTCAGCACTAGATGCCTGACACAACAGTTGGTGAATGTTTGATTTACATTTTTTAAATTAATATTAAAATGTTTGTGCACATTTTCTAGTGATAATGGCAGTTTAATTAATCAAATTTTGTTGAATATCACACAAGCAAGAGTGCTGTTATACATACAAGAGGTAGTATAGAGGTAATGTAGATTATTGACACAATATGGCCAGTTATTTTGTCTATTAATGCTCCGGCAATTAAAATAGTTCCTAATGAAGGCAATTTAGGCAATTAACTTTGCGCTGTAGCTGCCCCTGAGAAACTGGTGGCAAACTTTACATTTCAAAAGTGTATTGATATAATATTCTCTAGCAACATTTTTGAGGCCAATACAGTAGGTTTGACCGTGACATGCAATAAGCGATACATGCACTAAAAAGCATTATAGAAAAATTAGCTATTGATCTATCACATAATGCACACAGCTTAAATTGGTAAATGCAGCTTATCAGGTTCATAGCGTTTCGTTTGTGTGTAGCTCAATGGTACATCAGAAGAATTTCAACATGTCATGCAGTCTCTACATTTAAAGCAAACATTCATGCTTGAATCATTTCTAATAGGTGTTTGGGACAAAAGGCTTGTGCTTCATTTGACTCAGGGGTAATTACTTTCACTTATACAATACTGCTGTATCTTGTCGTCGTACTAAATTATTTTAATCAGTAAGGCATTAAGATGATAATGCATGGGAGGATGTTTTAGAAAATGTCACCAAGTACCATTACTGAATTAAACAAGTAAAACTCGATGGTGCAGACGGTCGTAACATCAACGAAACAATTGGCTTGTGTCTGTCGTTGTTACCCAACTGTTCACAATCAGTACGTTAACATGCACTTTAACACTTTAATTTCATTTGGACTTAAAAGAGTAATTCATCTTTTAAAAATGTCATGTAAACACTTTAGTCTGACTGAAGTCTTACATTTTTGCAAAATCGGACAAACAGTGCAAGATAATGTGATTGTAGCTTGTCTTCGTCCAGCATGTATACCGCAACAGGCCTCTGCATTTTTTGGATGCTCTGAAAGACATATTTGATGCGTATTTGACGTCCTTCCTACAAGTATTTGATTATGCAATGTATCAGGTATTCTTTGAAGACTGTAGCTTGACCACGCAAAACACTGCTGTAGCTCGAGTATAACTGTGTATGTAACCATACTGAATCTGAGAAGCAAGAGACCTCTCCAATTTGCTCTCCATTTAATCTTATTGCAGTCTAGGAGCAGCATTTGAAATATTAAAGAGATCTCATGTGTGATTTGACTTTCCTATGTTTGTAGATATGAATCAAAATTGGTCCCAGACCGCCACAAACAGGCTGCTCTCCTTAGACTCTGTTGGGCTCATGGAGTCTCAGAGTTCCCTTTTGTCAGTCTGGCTATAAATAGCTCATCTCCCCCTCAACACCAGTAGATGACATTTCATCTGTGTGCCGTTTACCTCCCACTCATCATTCACACCTCTCTCTCCCCACGCTGAGCACACACACTGCGATAACGTCTCTTTAGTTTATGTGACATAGGATATTAGCTGAGGCTGGTGAAATTCTGTTACTGAAGCTACAGTAGATGATAATACATGTGTTGTGTCATAAATAATGACGTGGGCTGTGTTCGGATTGGCATTAGTACCTACTGACAGACCTACCATGAGCTTCGAAGTTTTTAATCGATGGTATTTGCTTCTGTTGAAGCCATCAGTCGACATTATTTCAGAATTTCTGGTGAAGAATTACACTACCCATGATCCTGAAGAGAGAGATCCACCAATCAGAATCGCATCAAACAAAGCAAGTCCACCAACTCCCATGACGCATTGTGAATGACGCAATAAAGGCACTCTACCTACACTCTTAAACTACTTAGATATTTGTAGATATCTGAATATTTTGCAATAAACATAAAATCAGTTTTTTTTTTATTAGTTTACATCATTTGCAGTGCTTCATGGGATTGTAGTTAATTCCCTCATTAAAGACGTTTAGTATACAGTCTTATATATTTGTCTTTTTGTATGATTTTCAAATACTTTTTTGCTTCAAATCAAAGTTTATAATGTTATTTGTAATTCACCTCAGAATTGATTGGTTTGGTCCTTGGCTTAGAACTCTTTTATGAAGGATTTTATAAAATCCCGATGGGAAAAATACTTCCAGAACCAAGACATCTAAAGTGTCAGTTGTCACTGTTGCGCTCTATTATCATCTCAGAATAATTATTTTTTTTTTTTACATTTAACATTTGTCAGCTCAATCAAACTTCAACAGCAATATGGAGTATGTACATTATGTGCAGTATGCAAACATACCTTATGTGCCTATTTACGACATCTGTGCTATGACATTTCTAAGGTATGGGGGTACGGTGCACCCCTGGGGGGCAAAAAACGTCCCAAAAAATCCCATAGACTTTGCATTGCGATGAACTTTGATGGATCATATCTCCGGATCTGAATTTCGTAGAGACATGTGGGTGGACTCATTTCATAAGGCCTAGCAAGCAGTTTTAGAGCATTACATAAGATTGGGGGTAAGATGTAAACTGGCCCAAAAATGCCCCATAGGCATACTATGGCAAGGGTCTTGCCCATGAAAACAATTGTTTTTTTCCTACTATGACAATTTTGTGGGATCATATCGCCCAATCAGAATGTCGTAGAGACATGGGGCGGGCTCATTTCACTTGGGCTACCAATCAGTCTTTAAGTACCATCTTGGAAATGGCGTAGCCATGCCCTAGCAACCATTTACGGCACCCTAGCAACCGCCCCCACAGACTTCAATTCAAAATGGCTCAGATATCTTCAGAACAGAATGTCGTAGACACTTGGGGATTGGCTCTTTTGAGTCAGGTTAGTAAGCAGCCAATAAGAATCACTCTGGTTACGGGCTAGCCATGCCCTAGAAACCATTTAGAGCACCCTAGCAACAAGCCCCATTGACTTCCATTCAAAATGGCTGAGTGTGATATCTTCGGATCAGAATGTCCTAGAGACATGAGAGTTAGCTTGTTTTACTTGGGTAAGCAATCAGTTTTCAAGTATCATCATGGAAACTACTTAGCCATGCCCTAGCGACCAAACCCCATTGACTTCCATTCAAAATCGCTTAGATGGGTATCTGTGGATCAGAATGTCGTAGAGAATTAATTGTTGGGATGTATGACTCAGGATAGCAAGCAGCCTACTTAGTATGCATCAAACATACCTTCAAAGTTCAAAGTTTTATTTTTAACAGTCACATGACTGTGCATCAAATATAAGAAAAGAGAAGGTATAGTATATTAACTCTTTACAAAGAAATAAGGTGTTTTTTTAATCTGGCGAAACAGTTTATATGCTGCTTCCAAAAAGTGTGTATTGTCATTCAGACTACACAGCTATTTCTGAATGGCTGTCAATGGAGAAAGACTCCTTTTGCCCCTGATGCCAAGATTCAGAAGTCTGCAATCAAAAGTCAAAGATCTCAATATGAACTTAAACATTTATCATCAGTTTCATCCAAGAGCAAATGATCTGAGCTATGCTGTCCATATTCATTTTACTCTTACTGTATGTCAACAATTGACTCATTTGGGTCTGTTTTAATTTCTCCCAAGGTTTTAAGGGGAAACATCTGAGACAAAGTTTATCCTTCAAAGAAAAATAACTGAAAACTCCATTAATTGTCTTGAGCCATGAAAGAAACATCGGAGCAATAAAATATTCCTCTTTCAGTTATTCTTTAAAAGTGGCTACAATCACTAAGAGCTTTCACTTTCCTTAATGAGAGCTGATACCAAACCAATACTCATCTCCCCCCACTGACACACTCCTATTTAATGGTCGAGAATCTGCAAGCAGGTTTTCCATGACTCAGCTGGTCTGGACTGGGCGTGCTCCGATGGGCCGAGTGCCCGTCTCACCACCCTGGACAGAGAATTCTCTTTAAGAGGCTCGTTTTTCACGAGTGGCTGACGGATCAGTACCTCTGACTCAGAATATGTGCATGGAATGATTCCCACAGGTAGATGATTCCTCTGCCTCTTATTGGATGTCCAGGATCTCTAGTGCCGTTGGGAAAGGGACGAATAAATATGTGCTGGCTTTATCGATTTTAACCAGAGGTATACAATGGTGGTTCGATAAATGGCTTGGTAATGAAAACACATTGAACAGTTTAATCTAGAACTAATTATTCATTAGTTATTGTTTAATGGTTTCAATTTCAAACCTGTTTGGAATTAGAAAAACCCTGCCTGGTCTAATAAATACATGTTACTATATGTACATTTTTGCAAAATGATTTTTATGTGACTCATTGTACGTACAACATCTACTTTTATTCCCTTTCACACAAATCACGAGTAAAACTCGTAGAACTGATTATTGTCAGTTCGTAAACACATACTTTTCACCCTGTTCCTCACACAATGCTATTTTATGACATCTTAACACTTTAAATATAGTGCATGACTTGTAAGATGGTTAACGTTTGCATTATACAACCAACTACAAGCTTGTTTAAATGTGATCAAATTGCACGGTAGCTCAACTGATAGAGGGTTGCACTTGTGATGCAAAGGACTGGGATACGAATCCTGAAGAGCGTGCGAGTTGACACATGTGCGTAAAGTGTCATAGAAGCAACACAAAATGACATGGTTGCTTCAGCAATTGTGTTTTTCATCTCAAATTTGCTTTTTATGACACTATCGTTTAGATTTAGGTTTAAGGTTTAGGGTAGAGGTCATTTTTGTTGATTTAAACCTCGACAGACCATTAACTTCTTAAACCTCATCTATTTCGGAGAACATGTAACTCGCTTTTAATGCCATACAGTGGACATTTAACCTTGGAACTGCCCCTGTATGTGCCAGGAGCCACTTGAAAAAAAAATTATAATAATTTAAGCCACTGTGTAATTAATTTCTGTTTTGTTAAATTGAAGTTTAATTTTAAGATATTCATAAAAAAAAAAAAAATAAATAAAAAAAAACTTTCATTGAGTTTTGTGTCATATTTGTTCACAGGTATGAACGCGTGCCCGTGATACTCGTGGGAAACAAGGTGGACCTGGACAACGAGCGTGAAGTTTCATCAAGTGAAGGTCAAGCTTTAGCTGAAGAATGGGGCTGTCCTTTCATGGAGACGTCAGCCAAGAGTAAGACCATGGTGGACGAACTCTTCTCGGAAATTGTCCGGCAGATGGACTACGCCTCACAGCCGGATAAAGAAGATCCTTGCTGCTCGTCATGCAACATACAATAACCTGATGCAATCAGAAACATGGCTTTACTGGGTTTCCAAAGGAGTAAAACATGGGAATAAAGATCATTGTTCGAGATCTTTATATATTCCGTTCCCATGGAGAAATAATTGGCGAGGAGCATCCGTTCACATACATGGGCTGCAAACGATAAAGGCCAAAGTATGCTTCAGTTTAACGTGTGCTGGGTGCGTGACGCACATTTTTTTACCATAAAGCAGTAAGATTGCGCAAGCATCGAACACGTCCGTATGCGCTTGCGGTTAAATGAGTATACTGAGTGCATAACCGAGTTGTAGTTTCAACTGGCTTTGCTTCAGGATACAGATTTTACAGTGGACATTAAGTGGCGACCCAACACAACACCAAAATTGTTTATTGTACAAGAGTAAACAAAATGTCATTCAAATATTATATTAATTAGTATTACCATGCACTTAGTAGGCCCGACAAATGCCACAAAATTATTAACATCACATATAGAAAATATTTTTATGTTTCAAAATGTCCCTTGAATTTCATTGGTTTGGCTCTCGGCAGCCAATAATTCACTACAAAAAAAGAATTGGGTCCCATATTTGTTTTACCTGCCAAGGTTTTGTTCATGGTTTTTGAGGGTGAGGGTATGTCACACAACTTGTCCATGATGGCATCTACCTAATCTGGTTAGTTTCTACCAACTGACAGATAAATAAGTGCCAAAATACTGTGAGTTTTTTTGGAAGGCTAACATCAGTGGCTGGGCTTCCAATCAAACTCCACGTCATTTTGACACAAATTAATTGGTAACTTTGTAGAAGCTGGCATATAATGACAAATATAGGAAGCAATCATTCATTAGCCAATGAGATTCTCAAAGAGGCGTTTCTATTTGTGCTTTTGGACATCCAATTCATTGTATTCCGCCTTGATTTAAAATAGATGCGGCTCAAAACGGACCTTTCCCAATCTTATCCATTAAACGCTCTGTTTTCTCTAGTGTGTACATGCCCTAATTCAACACAAAGATTTTAAAAAAGGTCAAGGGGATACTGAAATGCACCATACTATAATATTTTCTTTTTCCCCATGTTTTCACGCTCAATGAGAAAGTTTGACATTTTTCGCAGGAGATTCAGACTTGATTGCATTTATTTTGTCACTTTGTTTTGCACTTATAAAACCTGATGTCTTAAAAGAATATTCCTGGTTCAATACAAGTTAAGCTCAATCGACAGCATTTGTGGCATAATGTTGATTAAAAATACATTTCAAATCGTCCTTCATTTTATTTAAAAATGAAGCATATAACACACACAGAAATGTGAAGCATATAATTTTATAAAAGCACTTACATTCATTCTTCTGTTAAAACTCATGTACTATTTGAGCTGTAAAGTTGTTTAGATCATCATTTTATGTTCGTTTTAGGGTTTATGGTGTTCAGTTGTCATGGGAACAAAGTTGCAGAATTGGATATAACTTTAGACAGAAAAGGTTAGTAAGTGATTTGATCACACTATAACCATGTTAACACTCATATTGTTGACATCTTGTGTCAATACTTTTGAGTATTTTAACATTTACTGATTGGGCCCATTCACTTCCATTGTAAGTGCCTCACTGTAACCCAGAAATTTTATTTATTTATTTTTTTAAGAAAAGGAGGGTCAAGCCTTTGGTAATTTTGGTAATCAACATTATGCCACAAATGCAGTCGATTGAGCTCATCTTTTATTGAACCCGGAATATTCCTTAAAACTGCCATTCATTTTGAATCTCCAAGCATCCACAGTCATGTGATCCACACCGAAGGTGACGTTTCCTCACAGGTACTATCAGATGTGCTGTTAAAAATGTTCATGAGTGGATCGATTTGTGTGCAAGTGTCCCGTGCAGCAACCAGAGGTTTAAATTTGTGTGTTTGGGGGACTTTGGGAAGCCAAAAAAGAATGATGGAAAGCACTTTGCTTTTTAATGTTGTGTCCATTCTGATTTCTGAAATTGCTGCGAATATTCAGCTGATTATGTTGTGATTTTTAAATTAGCACCTCGATATAGATTGTTACAGATAATGAATTATGTTTTGGTACTTTCCATGAATATGCTACAAATTGGTGTCCTGTTGGTGTACTTTTTTAAAGCAATAAAGACATGAATCCCATGTTCAATAGAGGCAGAGCAATTAAATATGTTAGATAAAGTATAATCTAACATAAAATTAACATCAAAAACATTAAATGTCTGCACCAGTCTCTTAAAATGTAGAATTTACGCTTTCCCACCTCAGAGGTCTTAGCCTTCTCGACACTATCCAACGAATTAAAAAATCACAACAGTGTCGTAATTCTGGCAAACTGTTTATTTGATATCCAATACTTTTAACCAATTTTTTTTTCTTGCCATAAAAATTATCTAAAAATGTCACATCCATGAAGTAACATCATTTGGACTCTTTCTAAATCAAGGCGGGAAAACAAGCAAACAATGTCATTCCATTCCCACAAATTGTAGTGTTCAATGTATTTGACAAGCTCAACCGTTCAACCTTGTTTCCATAGTTATTTCTAATTTTTCAAATAAGTTCATCAATAACTACATGCCAAAGTCCCTACTTTTATTACCCTTTACAGGTGCATCTCAATAAATTAGAATGTCGTGGAAAAGTTCATTTATTTCAGTAATTCAACTCAAATTGTGAAACTCGTGTATTAAATAAATTCAGTGCACACAGACTGAAGTAGTTTAAGTCTTTGGTTCTTTTAATTGTGATGATTTTGGCTCACATTTAACAAAAACCCACCAATTCACTATCTCAAATTAGAATACATCATAAGACCAATAAAAAAAACATTTTTAGTGAATTGTTGGCCTTCTGGAAAGTATGTTCATTTACTGTATATGTACTCAATACTTGGTAGGGGCTCCTTTTGCTTTAATTACTGCCTCAATTCGGCGTGGCATGGAGGTGATCAGTTTGTGGCACTGCTGAGGTGGTATGGAAGCCCAGGTTTCTTTGACAGTGGCCTTCAGCTCATCTGCATTTTTTGGTGTCTTGTTTCTCATTTTCCTCTTGACAATACCCCATAGATTCTCTATGGGGTTCAGGTCTGGTGAGTTTGCTGGCCAGTCAAGCACACCAACACCATGGTCATTTAACCAACTTTTGGTGCTTTTGGCAGTGTGGGCAGGTGCCAATTCCTGCTGGAAAATGAAATCAGCATCTTTAAAAAGCTGGTCAGCAGAAGGAAGCATGAAGTGCTCCAAAATTTCTTGGTAAACGGGTGCAGTGACTTTGGTTTTCAAAAAACACAATGGACCAACACCAGCAGATGACATTGCACCCCAAATCATCACAGACTGTGGAAACTTAACCCTGGACTTCAAGCAACTTGGGCTATGAGCTTCTCCACCCTTCCTCCAGACTCTAGGACCTTGGTTTCCAAATGAAATACAAAACTTGCTCTCATCTGAAAAGAGGACTTTGGACCACTGGGCAACAGTCCAGTTCTTCTTCTCCTTAGCCCAGGTAAGATGCCTCTGATGTTGTCTGTGGTTCAGGAGTGGCTTAACAAGAGGAATACGACAACTGTAGCCAAATTCCTTGACACGTCTGTGTGTGGTGGCTCTTGATGCCTTGACCCCAGCCTCAGTCCATTCCTTGTGAAGTTCACCCAAATTCTTGAATCTAATTTGCTTGACAATCCTCATAAGGCTGCGGTTCTCTCAGTTGGTTGTGCATCTTTTTCTTCCACACTTTTTCCTTCCACTCAACTTTCTGTTAACATGCTTGGATACAGCATTCTGTGAACAGCCAGCTTCTTTGGCAATGAATGTTTGTGGCTTACCCTCCTTGTGAAGGGTGTCAATGATTGTCTTCTGGACAACTGTCAGATCAGCAGTCTTCCCCATGATTGTGTAGCCTAGTGAACCAAACTGAGAGACCATTTTGAAGGCTCAGGAAACCTTTGCAGGTGTTTTGAGTTGATTAGCTGATTGGCATGTCACCATATTCTAATTTTTTGAGATAGTGAATTGATGGGTTTTTGTTAAATGTGAGCCAAAATCATCACAATTAAAAGAACCAAAGACTTAAACTACTTCAGTCTGTGTGCATTGAATTTATTTAATACACAAGTTTCACAATTTGAGTTGAATTACTGAAATAAATGAACTTTTCCACGACATTCTAATTTATTGAGATGCACCTGTATAGCAATTTTTTATTTTATTTTTTTTTTATTTTTTACTTTTTACATTTATACAAATGAAATAAGTTGAAAGTTTTGGGAAAAGATTGCAAAACTTCATTTTGTAAGATTTCAAGTCCTATTTGGTACCCTGTTTGTGGAAAGTGCCAATTAACTTTTGAAGCCTGTATTAGATGTGATTTGTAATTGAATGGTGTTTTGGAATGGAAAAAATCTCAATGCAGTTAGTCTCATGAATGTTGTACAGACACACAATGAGAAACACAAATATAGTGTTAGTATAATCGGTTTGTACAGGGCACCTTGTTATCACTAGAAAGCTCCCTTTTGATGCATCCGCTTTTGGCAAAAATACAAAAATAAAAACAAAAAGCAAATGTATTTTATCATACCTTTCTCAGGAGTTACAGGCTACCAAATCTGTTGTTAATTAAAGTTTATTAAGATTTCTTGTTTTGTTAGATTTTGCTGTTCATGATATTATAAGATTATGTTTTCTTAATCTATATTGTCTTTTGGTGTTTTAGTCAGTTGGTATCACAGAGCAATTCTTCTTCAAACCGTCTTGTACGTGATCCATAATATCCTGTGGTTCACAATAACTAATCCGGAAATGTAAAAATGTACAAAACCTGTATAGAAAAACAATACAAGATGGTTGTGTGTAGTTTCTATAACAGATGCCAAATCTACATTTTGTTAATTTAGCAATCATATGCATGGCTAGAACATTATTGTTTGTGAATATTACAGCAGTCGAGATGGATTAAACAGAATAGACACAAAAAATTACACAAACACTTCTCCAGACGATCATTTCTGGGTGAATCTGCCTTGCCATGCAAACTTCAGGATTGCCTTTTTAACTTTCATCGTTGATCTTATATTTTTTTAAGTGAACATTTACCCTCTTCCACATGGTAAATGTATTGTGAATATGGTTTCATTTGACACGACTAAATAAAGACATTTAATTCACAGATTTACATGAAGTTTTGAATTGATCTCACCTACATACTTTACACAGTCCTATGTGTATTGACGATAAATAAGAAAAAAATGATGACAGACTGTTGAATAATTGAAGATACATGCACACCCAAGGTGGTAATTCATAACAATTTAGCAGCAATTTTTCAGCTTATTGTATACCATGGTTACCACATAAAAGGCCTACATGTTTACTGTTATCTCAAGACATTTGTCATGGGGGCAGTGTTTCAAATTTCGGTTAGCACAGACTGATTTTAGCTTGAAAAAAGTCAACCTACTGTTTCCTATTTCAAAACTCAGGCACTTAAACTATATTAATTTTAACTTTACTATTTAAACTATAAAAAAATAAAAATCAATAAGATTTATGCATTTTTATTAATAAAATTCCATCAAACTGAATTAATCTTTACAAAAAAACGTTTTTGTTTAAAGTGTGTATGAATTTAATTTAGTTAAACTGTACAAAATTGTATAAAATCTAAATGTGTAAATAAAAAAAGGGCTTATTTTGAGTGCACACAAGATATTTAAACAGGATATTTAACAGGAAGTCAGCCACTATATAGCAATAAGTTTAGGTATTTTTTAAACATCTTGTGAAATTTTTAAGTTATCGAATAATTTTTGCAGGCAGAACAGAATTGTTTTGCATGAGACAAACCAACTAATACCACAATACATCACAAAATTAATCAAATCCATTGCTTTTATGCTGTAGTTTTCCTTCCAAAAATCATTGTCAATCGATATCAATTATAGTCAATTAAAAAAACACTGAATATTTCTTAATAAATTGCCTGTTTCATATACGGGTTCGGGAATACTTTCATGGGATGGATCAAGTTACTTTATAGACACCCGGTTGAGGCGGTACAAACAAAAAGATTAATTTCAGATTATTTAACTCTGGATAGAGGCACCCGGCAGGGTTGCCCTCTTTCCCCATTATTGTTCAGTCTTGCCCTGGAACCATTAGCAGCTGCAATAAGAAAGGAGGATGAATTTCCAGGGGTGATGGCAGGAGGTATGGTGCATAAGCTTTTGCTTTACGCAGATGATAATTTATTATTAGTCTCTGAACCTACTAGATCTGTGCCTTACCTCCACAGAATTATTCATTCCTTTTCTAAGTTCTCAGGATACAGAGTTAATTGGTCTAAAGCCGAAGTGTTGGCTCTGACAGCGTACTGCTTGATAACGGCTTTTCAGGCAGGTGCCTTTCAGTGGCCCAAACAGGGCATTAAGTATTTGGGGATTTTATTCCCAGCAAATTTGTGTGATTTAGTTAGAGTTAATATTGACCCTTTAATAAAAAGGTTTTCGAGCGATGTGGGCAGGTGGGCTTCATTACATTTATCGATGACTGGGAAGGTTAATGTTATTAAAATGAATTGTATTCCAAAATTCAACTACCTGCTACAGTCTCTCCCTGTAGATGTCCCCCTCTCTTATTTCAAGCAATTTGATAGCATAGCGAAGTCCTTCATTTGGAATGGGAAACGTCCCAGATTACATTTTAATAAGTTACACAGGCCGATTGACAAAGGTCGGCTAGGCCTGCCCAAGATTTTGTTTTATTATTATGTATTCGGTCTCAGACATTTGGCTCATTGGTCACTTCCACCTGAGAGAGCCCCTCCATGGTTTCGTATTGAACAGGAAGCCCTTGCCCCATTTCGCCATTGCAAAGCCTTTCTATCAAACTAACCGGAGAAGTTAAATTACACCCCGTTATCTCGCATTTGCACTCGTTATGGACAAAAGTGTCCAGAGTGTTTAATTCAGACATTTATTTAAATGTTGCCTCGAGCATATGGCTGAACCCCAAATTATGTATTAACAAGTCCCCTTTCTGCTGGTCAGAGTGGATTATTAGGGGGGTTACTACACTCGGTGACCTATATGAGAGCAGAGTGTTGAGATCCTTTGAAAATTTGGTTCAACATTTTGGGATTCCCAGATCTCAGTTCTTTAGGTATTTACTGCTGCGCCACCTGCTCTGTACTATTTTTGGGAGTAGCATACACCCCCCTAAAGCGGCAGATACTCTGGGAGTGGTGATTACTGCTTTTGGAAAAGGTCATGAGGCATCAGTGTATTACTCCCTGCTAATTCAGGGTCTGGGGGACGGAGCTTTAACTTCTTTTAAGAGATTAGGGGAGAAAGATTTATACTTGGTATTGGAGGAGGGAGTGTGGACTAGGATTCTAAAAAACATCAAGTCTACGTCTAGAGATGCAAGGGTGCGCCTTATGCAATTCAAGATTTTACATCGATTCTTTTGGACCCACTCTAGATTGTATAGGCTTGGTCTTAAACACACACCCACCTGCTGGTGATGCCAGTCAAAGGATGGAGACACAACCCATGTTTTTTGGGGATGTGTTAAGATCCAGGAATTTTGGTTGAAGGTTCAGAGTTTTGTGTGTGATGTATTGGGCACTTGGGTTTCATTTTCAGGTATTATTCTGCCCCAGACTCTGTATCTTGGGCGATGGGGTGGTCATCGATGTTGAGAATAGACACATAAAGAGTTGGGTCCTAACCAGTGTCATGATCGCCAGACAGATTCTTTTAAGGGGTTGGAGGTCAGCTGGGGCGCCCTCATTTCAGGAGGTATAAAGTGTTCGTGGAGAAATGGGGCGGGTTTTTGTCATTTGTGGATGTGTGATTATTGTTGTTATTATTTGTTTATTTATTTATTTGTTATGTTTTTTGTTTTTTTTTATGTGTGTGCATGTGTGTCTATGTCATTTAAGACCACTGTTATGTTGCTGGGGTTAGGGTGGGATTGGGAGGGGGAGGAGTAATTGTTGGGGTTAAGTTTGATTCTATGTATATATGTTTTGTTCTATGAGGTACATTTATGTGAATTAATAAAAATTGTTAATCAGAAAAATTCACTTTGTTATTTTATCCAATAAATTATTAAGACATATTTGATGGGTGCATGAAAATGTGCTGCATTGTAGGAAGGATACACATCATAATAAATATATATTTAACATATTTAACTTTTAACAGTAAAGATGATGAATTTCTGCAGAATAAAATACCTTCACTTTAATGGTACATTATTGGCATGCAAAGTGAATGCGGTGTTAACTTGCCGAATGTGTGAGACGTTTGACAGAAAAATTCACACCACCCACTACAACCCACTTTCATCCTCCATCAAGACTTCAGAATGATGGAACAGTATGTGAAAAGCAGGTCTACAGAGGACAAGATTTACCAGAGGATATTGTACATCACATGGTGTCATGGAAACAGGATGATAACATAACATGTTACTGGCATCTCTGTTTATGGTAAATTTAGATTTGTAATGAAAGGTATATGATGTTCCCAGAGGTTTTATGGGGAAAAACAGCTTTGATTTGTCCACAGATTTGGCTACATGTGCTCAAGGTTTTGCCTATAGGAAAACCACAACAAAACAGTTATTATATTTTGATCAAAGAGTACAAAAATTCTGCTTTTCCACCATTGGGCCGATCGGTTCTCGTTGCGGAACAGTGCCGTTCCATAACGTTCCAGGCTCGTTAACCCAGTTACGGTTTCTTTTTCCACTGTGGTGCTGCAAAATCAGGATTTGAATGGGCTGACTGAACAAGTGACCAGTCGTGAGTCGCCACACTACAGGGATTCCACCAGCACAGTTGATAGATTTTGCTTCATCCCAGTGACTCCAATCTTTTCAATCCAAATCCAGCAGTTTGGAGCTCCCTCCCCTTTTTGGAGCTCAGCCTCACCATGCCTGCATGCCAGTAGGTGGCGATAAATTAGTGTCTTTCAAGAATTCAGGGCCGCCAGGGGCCTGGGTAGCTCAGCTTTGTATTGATGCTGACTACCACCCCTGGAGTCGCGAGTTCAAATCCAGGGTGTGCTGAGTGACTCCAGCCAGGTCTCCTAAGCAACCAAATTGGCCTGGTTGCTAGGGAGGGTAGAGTCACATGAAGTAACCTCCTCGTGGTTGCAATGAGGGGTTCTCGCTCTCAATGGGGCGCGTGGTAAGTTGTGCGTGGAACGCGGAGATTAGCATGAGCCTCCCGTGCGGAGTCTCCACGGTGTCATGCACAATGAGCCACGTGATAAAATGCACGGATTGACGGTCTCAGAAGCAGAGGCAGTTGAGACTTGTCTTCTGCCACCCGGATTGAGGTGAGTAACCACGCCACCACGAGGACCTACTAAGTAGGAGGAATTGGGCATACCAAATTGGGAGAAAAGGGGATAAAAAAACAAACAAAAAATTATTACAAAAAAGAATTCAAGGCTGTACCAATCTGTGCTCAAGTGGAAATGCTACTGTAATTGTTACTCACCGTGCTTGGACTGTTCAACTCAATGTTAAAAAAACAAAAGGAATAACATGCATTGATGAATCATTCCCAGTGAGACCAGGAATGTGTATAAACAAAGCAAATAGGGTCAACTTTGATTTCATGCTGACTTGAAGTCTCATGAGCTTTGAAAGGGTAAAGGATGTATTTGATTAGAATTGTTTGGACATTTCTATTGCACTTACTTAGACTTTAGTCATTTGTAGGACATTATAGGGTCACTGTAATTGTTTGTAGACAGGATTGGGATGGTATATGAAAGAGCTGGGTTGTGTTTCCCAACAGCATCGCAAGCTTAAGTTGATTGTAGAGTCCACTGGCGCCAGTGGTTTCTACGATCTACTTAGGCTTACAATGTTTTTGTGAAACGCAGCCCTGGTCAGTTAATCAGGGATGTTGATACAGTAACTGCCTCACGGTGGAGGGATGAAGTCAAGGACACAGGAATGATTTTTGTTTGTACTTGTCTAACAAATATATAGTGTGTCTTAATATCAGTTATCTAGGCATTACAAGTAGCCTCTGTGTTATCTAATATCTTTCTGTAAAGAAAATCAATGCTTCAAGGAATAGTTCACCCAAAAATGAAAATTCTGTCATCATTTACTCACCTTCAAGTTGTTCCAAATCCATGTGACTTTCTTCTGGGGAACACAAAAGCAGAATGTTCAGTCTCAGTCACCATTCATTTTAATTTTTTGTAAAAAATGTTGCAGTGAAAGTGAATTTTGACTGAGGCTGTTAATCCATATCCTTAAGCGCTCCACAGTGACAGAAGAAAAAGTCATACATTGCTTTCAGTTTTCTGTGAGACACAAAAGCAGAAATTCTGAAGAGTGTACTGCTCACTTTTTCAGTGCAGTTACACTGAATGGGGACTGGAGCTTTCCTGCTTTTAAAATGTACATTTTCCTGTCATATTCATGTCTTAATATATTAAATATAGTATTAAACTCATGCTGCTTGTGTAGTTTCTACATTCAATTTTTACTGAGGCTAAAAACTGGCAAACAGATGTAGGAGGCCAACAGGAGATAACCAAGACAGATACCAACAGATGCCTGCTGCCCTCATGTGGCTATGAGAGGGGGGAAAAAAACATCTACCACTACCTGTTACAGGCATGGTAATCATCAAAATAGAGTAATAAAAAATAAAAAAACATTCACCCAAAAATGAAAAATATTTCTCCATTTACTCACCCTTATGTCATTCCAAATCCACATTTTTAAGGATATACTGGCCACTTTTTACCATATAATTATGGTAACAGATATGACAAAAAAGCACCATAAAATCATCATTAAAGTAGCCCATACATCTTATGTGCTATATTTCAAGTCTTCTTCAGCCATATGTTAGATTAGTGTGAGGAACAGACTGAAATTTAAGTGTAAATTTAAACGTACATTTAGCCATTTGTTATCACAAAATAAACCCTGGCAGTGTGCTCAGGATCTCGATGTGGAGTGGAGGGGTTTTGCATCATCCTGAAGTGGTTTATTTAGTGACAATGACCGACTAACTGTACATTATCCCACTTATTACACGGCTACCTACCAAATAAATAAATAAATGGATATGAAGTAATGATTTGCATTGGAATTATGCTAATATGTGAGAATAAAGAAACCACAGAGTCTGCAGAAATGGCTGCATCCCACCTCCGGTTTGCATGGTTTTGCACCAGTTCTGTTGGTGTTTATTTTGTGAAGATGGCTGTCTTGACTGCTCATTATCCTGCTTATTACACAATGTGCCAAATTAGAGAGTAAATGGACATGAAACATTGATTTGAGTTAAATAATTTCATTTGCTTTCTTACTGAAATTGCAGAGTGATACAAGAAGTAGGACAGATGACAAGACCAGGTGACTGATAAAATATTATTTATCCCTGTATGGTTATTCAGAAATATCAGACTGCTGGATAGTGCAACTGACTAATCAGAATTGAGTACTGTAGACTCCAGTGGTTAAATCCATATCTTTAGAAGTGATATGGTACAGCTAGAAGTTTACATACACCTTAGCCAAATACATTTAAACTCAGTTTTTCACAAGTCCTGACATTTAATCGTAGAAAACATTGCCTGTCTTAGGTTAGTTAGGATCACTATTTTAAGAATGTGAAATGTCAGAATAATAGTAGAGAGAATGATTTATATCAGCTTTTATTTCTTTCATCACATTCCCAGTGGGTCAGAAGTTTACTTACACTTTGTTAGTATTTGGTAGCATTGCCTTTAAATTGTTTAACTTGTGTCAAACCTTTTGGGTAGCCTTCCACAAGCTTCTCATAATAAGTTGCTGGAATTTTGGCCCATTTCTCCAGACAGAACTGGTGTAACTGAGTCAGGTTTGTAGGCCCCCTTGCTCACACGTGCTTTTTCAGTTCTGCCCACAAATATTCTATAGGATTGAGGTCAGGGCTTTGTGATGGCCACTCCAGTACCTTGACTTTGTTGACCTTAAGCCATTTTGCCACAACTTTGGAGTTATGCTTGGGGTCATTGTCCATTGGAAGACCCATTTGCGACCGAGCTTTAACTTCCTGGCTGATTTCTTGATATGTTGCTTCAATATATCCACATAAATTTCCTTCCTCATGATGCCATCTCTTTTGTGACATTCACCAGTCCCTCCTGCAGCAAAGCACCCCAACAACATGATGCTGCCACCCCCATGCTTCACGGTTGGGTTGGTGTTATCCGGCTTGCAATCCTCACCCTTTTTCTCCAAACATAACAATGGTCTTCATAGCCAAACAGATACATTTTTGTTTCATTAGACCAGAGGACATTGTCCCCATGTGCATTTGCAAACTGTAGTCTGGCTTTTTTTATGGCGGTTTTGGAGCAGAGGCTTCTTCCTTGCTGAGCAGCCTTTAAGGTTATGTCGATATAGGACTTATTTTACTGTGGATATAGATACTTGTCTAACTGTTCCCTCCAGCATCTTCACAAGGTCCTTTGCTATTGTTCTGGGATTGATTTGCACTTTTTGCACCAAACTACAATCATCTCTAGGAGAATGCATCTTCTTCCTGAGCATATGATGGCTGCTTGGTCCCATGGTGTTTATACTTGCATATTATTGTTTGTACAGGTGAACGTGGTACCTTCAGGCATTTGGAAATTGCTCCCAAGGATGAAACAGACTTGTGGAAGTCCACAATTTATTTATTTTTTTCCTGAGGTCTTGGATGATTTCTTTTGATTTTCCCATGATGTCAATCAACTAGGCACTGAGTTTGAAGGTAGGCCTTAAAATACATCCACAGGTACACCTCCTATCAGAAGCTAATTGTCTAAAATCTTGACATCATTTTCTGGAATTTTCCAAGCTGCATATAGGCAGAGTTAATTTAGTGTATGTAAACTTCTGACCTACTGGAATTGTGATATAGTCAATTAAAAGTGAAACAATCTGTCTGTAAACAATTGTTGAAAAAATTACTTTACTATTAATTTACAATTACTTGTGTCATGCACATAGTAGATGTCCTAAACGACTTGCCAAAACTATAGTTTGCTAATATGAAATCTGTGGAGTGGTTAAAAAATTAGTTTTAATGACTTCAACTTAAGTGTATGCAAACTTCTGACTTCAACTGTATGTGTGGGTGAGAAACAGATCAATATTTAAGTCCTTTTTTACTAAAAATCTCCACTTTCACTTTCACATTCTTATTTTGTTTTTGGCGATTCACTTTCTTAGTGTATATCGCGATCTACTGGGCAGGTAGGAGACTTTATACTAAAAAAGGACTGATCTGTTTCTCACCCACACCTGTCATATCACTTCTGAAGACATAAATTAAACCACTGGGTTTGTGCAGATTAATTTTGTGCTGCCTTTATATGCTTTTTGGAGTTTCAAAATGTAGGTCATCATTCAGTAGCAATGTATATTGACTGACAGAGCTGAAATATTCTTCTAAAAATCTTTGTTTGTGTTCGGCAGAAGAAAGAAAGTCATACAAATCTGGGATGGCATGAGGGTGAGAAAGTGATGAGAGAATTTTAATTTTTGGATGAACTATTCCTTTAAGGATCTATTTCACTTGATCTTTGGTTTTGTTGCTGTAACCTAATGTATTCATGTCCAATTCATGATTCAGTCATGTTTAATAATGTGTTGTTGTTTTTACGTAATTCAAACCAGTTATTTAGATGTTACCACATGAAGCACATTTTTTTCAGTGTATATTCACAATACATACCGGTATATATATTTTTTTCAGAATCAGAATATATATTTTCGTACATGTTTTTGAAATATACAGTGTTTTTATTGTGTGCTGTATGGGAACAATTTAACTAAATCCCTTTTCAAGCAATGATTTGTGTGTTTTATTAGATTTGATTGAACAGCACTGTGATATTCTTTGGTGCGTTTATGACGTCATCGATAGAATTCGAACTTTTCAATATGACATTTGTATATAATATTTGGATTTCTCGTGCTTCGCTGAGGGTGTATAGCTGTCGGTGTAGTTTGCAGCATGGGTCAGCGCGGATCACGGAAAGTGAGACCTTTAGAAATACCGGATCACGGTGCGGCGGTCGAGTCCCATCAGCGACCCGCACGTGAATCCGCTAGCGACACGGCCAGGAGAAATCCTGGTGACTAGCTTGGACCTCAGTGATATGGTACTATAATGTACCCTTGGAAAAGGTGCAAATTTGGCCTTTTAAGGGCACTGCCCCAGTGACAAGCACTTTGTACCTTATGAATGGCAAATTTGTACTCAATAAACTTGATGTTTAATCACATTTATTTAATAACATGAAACATTCAATAATTTCAAATGTTTTCACATTTTTGTTCACAATGTCACAGAATTAACACTTTAAACATCTCAGAACCACAATTTGTCATCAAATACAGTAGGATACATATTTTATAAGCCATTCCACTTTAAAAATATTACTGCACATGTCATTTTAACTTAAGTACCCTTTAATACTCACCCAAAAATACATTTTAGGAGCACATAAAGGGAGAGGTTTTAATGAATATCACAAGCTATCTTTTCAACACAATGGCAGTTGACGGTACCTCACTTGAAAACTTAAATTAGAACAAAACAAACACGTAAATACACAAACCACTTCGAAGGAGCTTCTCTCATTTCAGTTTGTTTCTCACAAAGAAATAAATTATCGTATGCCTTCAGACGACTTGAAATTAGATGCACAAATCACATGGACTACTTTTATGACATCTTTTGGGTCCTCTAAGCTTTAAATGAAGCCTCTATCCACTGCCATTGCATTGAAAGTGCGGGCTGTGATATTCATTAAAAATATCTCCTTTTCTGTCCCCACATAAGAAAAGAAAGTCATACAGGTTTGAAACATCATGATGGTGAGTAAAATATGACAATTTTTATTTTTCAGTGTTAATAGTCTCTTCTGGAACATAGGACGTCTTTGAATGATTCTTGACTCATATCTTTGCAATAGCACATTGCAGGAAGTGAGCATATTTTTCATAAAGGGCTAAAAAATTCATGTTAAAAAAGAAAGTATGCACTGAAGTCTGCAATTACCCCCTCTTTGATAATTATTCTCCTTCACACCATCCATTTGATCAGGACTTGAACCATCCTGGTGAAAGCCATTTTCATATGGTGTATCAGCATCACACTGTAAGAGTAAAACATAATGTTAGAACAGTATTAAAACCATGCAAAACAAAACAAAACAAAAAAAAAAAAAAAAATAGAAAAAAACTTTCCAAGCTTTACTTTGTCAAGCTTTGCTATGACAAAACTTACAGTATTACATCATTCTGACAAAACAACAACATTTGTTTGACAATATTTACTACTCATATAATCCGCAGTAATGCCACAGTAAATACCTGGAAGATCTTCTGCAAGCATCTCCTCTCTTGCTTCAATGAATATTTTGGCCTGAAGGATTTTTCTTGGAGCAAGCTCATGCTCAATACTAGTCAGGCCCTCCTTGGAGCACTGGACAGTTGATGAATGGATTTGGTCAATTTCATCACATAACTGAAAAAAAAAATTTGATAGTAATAGAAAGTTAATCATTCACATTAACTTGATATTAAAGTGGTCGCACCAGTCTTATAGAAATAGTTCACCCAAAAATGAAAATTATGTCCTAACTCACCCTTATGTTGCTCCAAACCTGTATATATTTTTCTTCTGTGGAACACAAAAGGTGAAAGTTTGAAATCTTCATAGTGTTTATTGGCTATAATGTAAGTGGTTGGTGACTTAAAAAAAAGCTCAGAAAGAGGGGAAAATACCATAAAACCACAGTAAAAGTAATCAATGCTACTTAAACTATATTACAAGTTTGTTCACAGGATGCAGTGAGAACCAGTGAGGTTTTCAGAGCTTTATTGCTTTAATTTGATAGTAAATAACAACTTAAATTATGTTCTGTTCATCAAAGTGATCATATCACTACAAAAAACTTGGAATACATCGCACCTTTTATTTCAAATACTTTTACTGTGGTTTATGTCCTGCCACCAGAAATTCACCTTTTGTGTTACAAAGAAGAAAAGAGTTATGTTGGTTTGAAATTACATTAGGGTGAGTAAAAGACAGAATTTTCCTTTTTGGGTAAACTATTCAACAACTTTTCAGCAATATAAAAATATTACAATGCCCAAGTGACAGAACAATTTTGTGCCCTTCTCATTTTCATGTCCTCCTGGTCTTTAAAATGTAGTTCTAACCTAGTGTTCCACGTGCAACACTGAAATCAAACATGTATTTTATGCTGATAATTGACATAAAATTATCTGTGATATTACTTTCACTTATCCGCCATGAAAACGTTTGCTGCATCCAGTCTTTAACAATCAAGGTATCTGGTAGCATCTTGCCATACAGTACATGCAAAATATTTACATGTCCCTCAAAGGTTTATCCTCATCAATGACAGCAAACTCCTGTTGGAGCCAAATAAAAAGTGCAGAGGAAAATATCTGTTCAATCTCAAATGTACAAACAATTTTTCCCATATGAACTTAAATTTTGCAACCGCTCTTCAGTTATAAACAGTATTAATGCTATCAATGATTAGAAGCTACGTATATGTATTGTGAAAAGCACTACACAAATAAAAATGAAGACTTAAAATATATGTCCTGTATTGTGCACTTGGCTAGCTAATGTGTTATACTACAGCAATTCACTCACCCCTGACACAGACCTGTGGCAGGCTCTTTGCAGTTTCTTCAAACTGTATGACTGTGCTCAAAGTTCTTACACCTCTCCTCCTCGAGAATCATAAGGAACACGCTCCAAGAGATTGGTGCCAAGTATTCTAACAAAAACAGAGAAAAATACTGTATATAAGAATGATCAAGGATTACAGGCAATAAATGTCATAATACTTGGATTTCTTGTTAAAATACTGTGGCTGGGGAAGCAAAAGTGTAATAAATCATCAATGTTTTTTAATACTTCGGGCATTCAGAATGAACGCTGGCATTTTTCCAGCTGTAGCATATTAAAAATGATATTATTGCTCGTGGATGGAAAACAATCATAGCCAATACACACTTGCTGTACACTGGCCCAAAGCCCCAGCTCTCTGGCTTGGTGAGCAGATTTGAACAGATTTCTCCCACGCCAGTGGATGCATACTGTTACATGCTAAATACGTGGTGCAAGAAAGCAGTTTGACAGACTAAAGAGTATAAATGAAGAAAACATGACAAAAAAAGTCTTGAGGTGTAGTAGCTGTGGTATAAGCGGAATGATTGTCTCGAACATTGAATTATTAAAAATGAATGCAAACCTGAGGTGTAACGGCCGCAATGCGATTACCAATATGGGGTGTGCAATAATTCGATGGTCCCTCGTCGATTATTCCGTACTAAACTGAAGTAGGAAAACAATATGTTGGCTTTCTCAAGCCTGTATAATTTAATAAGTATTTTGAGACCAAATATGGTTAGTACGTGAACACGTCAACGGCCGTCAATGAAAATTATTACCTACAAACACATAACAATTGGACAAATACACAAAATGCCAATTATAACAACATTTAAATTTAAACGTACCTCTGAATTTATGTGATTCTTCAGTGACTTCCAGGTTATTTTAACTTGAGGAGAAGATCCTCCACTGACAGTCAGAGATCCATCATAGTGTTGCAAGCGTTGGTCCATGCACATCCCAAACTTCCCGCGCACATCCAAAACTTCCCACGCATGGCGAGTCAGTCCCATTGGACGAATTTGAATAAAGCCCTACACTGTGAAATTACCTGTTGCACTTGCAGCTCTTCAGTTTTTCTTGTTTAAAAAAGTTTGTATTAATTGTGCATAAGTTTGCACTCTTCCTTTGAATAAATGAAACATCCAAAAGATCCAAAGTTTAATGATTTTATTTAAAGAAACAGTTCATTTATTTTATATGGGATAAAATGGCATTGTTTGTAATTTAATTTAATGAATTTGTTTTATATGTAAAAATAAATAAATAAATAAATAATAATCATCTTGACACTAAATATAAACACTAAAATCCAGGTCAGATATGATTTTTTTTTTTCACCTGTTGAATGTGACCAGAGAACATGAACTATTTTACTATATAACATTTTATTTTATCATTTATTATTTAAGTTTATGTTGGTGTTGGGTGATTTTCAATTGCGTCTTTACTGAATTGTTGAGCTCACGTATGGGACAATGAAGTGAATTTCATGCACTTGAAGGGTTTGGCTTTGGGAGCTTTGAACCACCTCATCCCCCACCAGGCAAATCATTTGATCATAGTATTTTGTACCTTTTTTGGGGGAAATGGTACATACATGGATCCTATGATGGACAGAAATGTATTTGTACCTTATCTATCCCTAAAGGGTACATATTAGTACCTTAAGGTGTAACTTTGACCCAGTGAGTGTACAATCACATAAGCTGTAGCCTACCCTATGTGATCACAAATGGACTCCGACCGTACCCTTTTTTCTGACAGTGTATAAGTCACCTTATAATTTATGGTGAAATTTTGTAGTTTTATTTTTTTTTTTTTAGAAGACCCCAAAAATATGTTGTTTCTTCTTATTTTCAATATAAGTTATGCACATTGGGGTGTTTGGTGTTATGTTATAGTTTTTTACAGT